>NW_025336480.1:7919265-8116824 GCF_004798865.1 Varanus komodoensis
GCTTAGAGAGTCCTGTAGGACTACTGAAGTATATATAAGATCAATCGGTCAGTCAGTCATCGTCTGCCAATCACTGCCAGCCCCTCTAAGGTGCATCTTGGCCACCATGAAGAAGCTGCCAGTGATTGTTAAAATGGGGATTGCAAAAGCTGACTGTGAAACTGGATTTCTCAGACTCAGGAAAAAGGGGGCAAATGCTGAAGAGCCCTGTGAACTAAAAATCAGTTGTGACTGTAGCCCCAAACAGAAAGACAAGTTGGTGCAGCTGTGGTATCCCATGGATTATCCACAGGAGGAGGGAGGAGAAGGATGTGAGCAACCAGTGGTAAGCTCAATCATCTGCCAGACACCCAGTGTTTTGTTTAGTCAACAAGCAACTCACTGTGACTTATTACCAGAGAGGGCTGCTGAGATGTGCAAACCCAGCCATTGTTTTAGAAATGTCACAATTTCCTTAAACAACTTGTTTGGGAGGGGGCTGTGGATAAGTGACTTTGCATTCTGAGCTGCCATTTTATGTAGAATTGGTAGTCCTCCATCATCTGATAAAAGAATTGAAATGTATATGAATAAAATGGAGGGAAATTAACACCAATGCTGCTTATTTTCTCTCTCTCTCTCTTTCTTTCTATTGTAAGAAGAAATGTTTTTCTGAGCCACATTTTACAGTGAGTGAAAATTTCCTGTTAAGTTTCTATTCCAGACTTGCTTGCCTAAGCTACAGGCCAGTAGGGAAAAGATTCAGCCAAGTGGTTTGTTCAGCTACCAGAGGGATCATTTCCAACAGGATAAAGCTACTGGATGGACGACAAGGAAGGAAAGCAGCAGAATATCTGCTTGATGTCAAGATTCAGCTGAAACTGGAAATGGGTGTCACCTGGATAATCCTGCAAGAGACATTGCAGGCTACAACAACAAAGGCGTCAAAATTCCATTGTTTGATCTCTTCTGGTGCAACTCACGGAGCAGAGAACATGGGAGTGGTATTTGTGTAGAGTCGGGGTGGGCAATTTGTGGCTTTCTAGTTTGGCCTACAACACCCATCTGCCAGCATTTGCACTTTTCAAGGATTATGGGAGCAAAATATCTGGAGAGCAACAAGTTGTTTGCCCCTCTGAAAAAGGCAAACAAAATAGCCAAATTAAGCTGGCAGATTCAAGGGGTGGCATTGTTTTCCTGTCCCCACCTGTTATTTCTGTGTGCCATTAACACCCATCTCAGAACAGGCCATGTACATATCCCTTCAACATTTCAGCACTAGGAGCAAAGATATTTTACAGTTGGCCATCATTTCACTGGCATTTGTAAGAACAGCAGTCTCCTGGCCTAAGACCTGTGAGTGAGAAATGTGACTGCAAGCAGGGTTTCAGGAATATTTGGGAAGTGAAGGGCTCTACTGGAGAAAAGGTGGCAATCTTCCAGGAAAAGTAGAACTAGATAGTCAATTAGCTGTCCTATTCTTCAGTTTAGAACTTTAGTTTGCAGAAAATACCTGAAAAGGGTTTCAAACATGTGATGGGACTTTCCCCTGTCCTCATTCCCACTGCAGAGCCCTCCATTCCTTCCACATCTGTTCTGGAGAGCCAGCAATGATTGACAGCCAGTGTGTAAAATAAGCCCATCCACACTGTTCATTAACTAAAGCAGCTAGTCTGAGATTCAGGGCTATTAGGAATATTTCTGTACCTGACCACAGATACCACAGTCCTTGTGCTTGTGTCTGCTTGTGCGTCACGCATATACTGCATCTATTTAACAGCTTTTTGCAGCAAAATGCACTGCAGACAGGAGCAGCATCTGTACCTTTCCTTACTGTGCCGTCTGTGCAGTTTGACAAGAACTGTGATTTAGAAACATGAGCAGCATTCATAACTGATGTCATAATGTATTTTTGTAACTCAGGTATCCGTAATCACTGCAGCAAGAGATCAGTCAGATGATCTGCATCATTTTGCCACTTCGCAGTAGTATTGCTAAAAGATGCCTTCACCATGATTCAATTTTAGATTCAATTTTTTTAAAGCCCACAAAGATTTAGTGACTAACAACATGAACTCTCGGAAATAGAGTATTAACTTTAGGAAATCAAGAGCTGAATGAGTTATATCTAGCATGGAAATGAGTGGGATTAAACAGGCAGGTTTGCTGCTGCTTGGTGATTGCAGTCCAAATCCTTCAATATCCTGCCGTTCATTGGTAGGGAGTAGAACGCCTCGGTAAAGCCAGATCTTTATAAGGTGACAAATCTGAACCCGGAGGTGCCTGGTGACAAGAGGAATAAAAGAAAAGCAAGCCAGCAAAATAGGAGACTTTGGGGAAAATGGGTTTCCTTTCCAAGCTTTATACCAGTATGGAAGAAAAGCACGTGTCCTGAGATATAAAGCAGATATTTCTTGTGACTGCTATCAAAAAGTCTTTCTTGTTGTATTTTGGAAGTCCCCAAGGAGGTATTGTTCTGGGTGACACTCTATTTTATATTCAAACATTACCATTTCCATTGTCCCAACATTATAGGATAGATTCCCTGGCCAATTAAAAATTAATTAAAAAAACAGCAATTAGATGGTACTATCATATGTATGTCTGCTATTCAAAAGTAATTGTTCCAGTTTACTCCCAAGAAAATGGACACAAGGCTTCAGCAGCTTAAAATGCTGTGTATGATTGCAGGAGATCTTATTATGAAGCAACCAAGGTATCCCTATTCAAAAGCTGGTAAAAGCATGGGAACATTTAAGATCATTATGGGTATTCATTTGATTATTTTGGCTTCTTCATCTATGAAGGTTTTAGGTTCCGAATTGAGTTGGCAGCTGCAGTAATGTATGTAATGGTTCAAACGGTAAATCAAAGTGTGCTCTTTGCTTACAGCCTCTTTGGTTTAAGTGGTTCTTAGTACATCCCTCACTTTCTTTGATAATACTCCAAACCACATATCAAAATGAGAGAGATAGTGTGGTATAGTAGATAGGGCTGGATCAGAAAGAATTAGATCAAGACCCTGCTCAGACAAGGGGCTCACTTCTTCTTTATGTCCTGTGCAAAGCACATCAGGCTACAATTGTCTTCCAAAGTATTTGGTCCACTGGTTGTCCTAAATCCAGTCATCACTTCATACTGTTGTTGAAACTACAAAACTGCCCTTTTAGGAAGGTAAAATGTCCCTAACACCAGTGTTTATCTGCTGATAAAGTCAGAGGGATAATATTCTCCAACTACTCTCCTTTTTCAAAACTAACAGGGTAATATAACCACTCCAATATGATTGACAACTCAGGATAAGAAATATCTGCCATGCTGTGTGCTTAAATGCAGAAAAGAAAGGCTCAAAACAGTGTATTTTTGTTACACAGTCAAGCATAGATTTTGAAAGCAGACATTACTGTCAACACTGTAATCATAGTTTGTAGTCTATAATCCTGCAAAAGAAAACTGCACCATACAACCAGAAGCTAAGGTCTGTCGGGGGTTGTTGAAGCTTATGTTCCCTAATGTATTATTTAAGTTCCTCTCCATAAAGGATATTATGAGTAATAAGAGTAACTGCAACTGTGGCTTTAGAAAGTGTTTTTACCAGCCAGTGCTAGAAAGGATATTTTAGAGGTTGTGTTGCTTAACTTGTGGTTTGCTGCCTTGGCTAGCTGGTATATAGTAAGTGCATTTTTGTTGGCATCTGGCTCCAACTCTCCATTTTAATTTATAAAAATTTTTACAAAAAAGTGATATACCTGGAAGAATTCCACTGACTACAAAAATTTTTTCCTCTTGAAAACTAGTTACCAGTTAATGATAATTCCACTTTGGGCAGGAAGGAAGGTTTTAGACGCGATGTCCCTGAGTGAATCAGGAGAATGTTAATCACAGACTTTTCTCTGTTACTCAAGACCAGTTTACAATCTGAGTTCCTATAGGAAACACTCACATTCCACAAGAATGTTTAAGGATATTTCCTTAGAAGAATGTTACATTTACAAACCTCAGAGAACTTTTGGGTATTTAAACTTCTTGTAGGCAGAGAAAGTGATCCAAAGCTAACACAATCTGCTATGAGTTCTTTTAAAAATAGTGTTTGAGTAATCATATTGAAATATTCTGAAAAGCAAGAGACAGCTGCTGCAAAGATAGAGGAATTATATCTCCAGGCTGCTTCTTATAAAGCTTGTGCTAATATGGAGATTAAACAAACTTTCCAGTGCTGAAGTTACCCCATGACAGCAGAAATTGAAGTGGTTAAGATTTAGCTTTTACCAAAACAAAAGAATGGGGTGGGGAAGAAAAAGATTTAACCTTAAACATGTATGAAAAATATTAATATGCAAGTGACTGTCACCTTGTCAGGTACTATCCAGTGCCCTGCACTACACTGAAGAAAGATCAAGACACGGCTTTAATAGTAGCAACACTGTTTCAGGAGACTTGCAGAAATACAGCATGAGTATAGAAGACAGCTTGGGTTCAAAGATATTTTCAAGTCTCCAGTGCCATGAACCAGAATCCAGAAGCATCCTAGTTTGCCCCAAGCAATTTTGAAAACCTGATTCATGTTCAACATAATGTCCTCTGCCTGAAGATAAATCAGGTCCACTTCACAGTTTCTAAACAGTAGCACTTTTACTACAGGAGTAGTTGTTACTCATGACAAAGCAGTGTTAGTAGACCTATTCTCCCCAGACCTTGTCATTCACTTTCTAACCAAAGAACTGGAGAAGCAATGTAAGACCGCTAATATCTGTATTAAAGTCAGCTGAAGACAGGCCCAGTTCAGACATAATGAACCGTGAATGTTTTGCTAGGCTGATGCTGTGTCCTCTTACAGGGGAAAGCCCTCTATTTGAAGGCCTGTCAGAGGCATGTTCTTAGGTTTAAGGCATCCTTGGCTTGAAGGGCTGTCTAGTGCAAACGTGATCACAAACTATCATAACGAAAAGCAGGGCTTTGAATTTGCCCATCAACAGTTAGTATCTGGAGTGCAGCAAGTTAATATCAGCTTCGGCTGATTTATCAGCTGCGCCCCTACCTGGAGTTCGACTGCCTGGCGACGGTGTCACACGCGCTGGTGACTTCCCACCTAGACTTCTGTAACACGCTTTACGTGGGGCTTCCCCTGAAGACGGTCCGAACACTTCAATTGGTGCAAAATAGAGCTGCCAGGTTGCTGACGGGGACGGGGCGTTATGCTCACATGACTCCAGTCCTCCGTCAGCTTCACTGGCTGCCCATTGAAGCCCGGGCCCAATACAAGGTGTTGATTATGACCTATAAAGCCCTAAACGGCTTGGGTCCTGGCTACCTGAATGAGCGCTTACGTCCGTATATGCCTGACCGCCCTTTGAGATCTGCGGGAGAGTCCCTTCTCCGGGAACCCTCCATGAAAGAAATTAGGAGAGTAAGTACTCGGAGGAGGGCTTTCTCTGCGGTGGCGCCCAACCTATGGAATTCATTCCCCAAAGAGGTCTGCCCGGCACCGTCGTTACTGGTTTTTCGGCGCCAGGTAAAGACCTTTTTATTTAAGCATCATTTTAATTGTTAAAATATATGATCTGGCCAGGGCAACTTCTTCTTCCTTCTCTTTTCTCCTCCTATATTATTTATTTACTTATTTTATACTGATAATTTTAATTTTATATTATTATGTTTGTAACTCAATGTATTTTTTGTATTTTTGTATTTAATGGTAATTTATTATGTTCTATTGTATTTCAATGTATTTTATCGTGTAGTAAGCCGCCCCGAGGCTTCGGCAAGGGGCGGCATAGAAATGTAATAATAATAATAATAATAATAATAATAATAATATCTAGAATACAACTGAACAAGGTCCACTTGGGTATAGTCTTCTACATGCTGGTAAGATGTATTGAATTTCTGTTAACATCATTGTTACAATGTCTATATTTGCATCTGTACATGGAAATTAGGAGTGCAAATTTTATGTAAAAACACTAGCTGCTTTCATCTTCGGTTTGTTTTTTTTCTCTCTCTCTTTTCTTTTGATAATACACTTCCTCTTTTTTTGGCAATTCTTAAATGGTCAACTTATTTTCAACAAGCTAGTTTCCTGTTTTGTCTGGGAAACTGGTTTGTGCAAGGATCTGTTTCTCATTTGATATCTTGGTTTGTAAGCAAACTAGGGCCTGCACGACTAGTTTCACATATTCCAAAGAAATAATAAATTGTGGCGTGTTGCTTCTGATCTTTTCATCTTGTTCATAAAGTAAGAGGGAAGGGGAAGAAGGAATGTGTGATGTGGAAACTTGCCCCAGTTTACTCTTGTAATGACAAACTACAGTTTCACACTGTATCTGAAACAGGCTTTATTCATACATTTTTCTCTGGGTAGAAATAAAACCTGTTTCTGAAGTAACACCGAACTGTGGTTTGTTGTTACATGCATGAGCCATGAAATCTTGTTTGCATCCTGTTTGCATTAGGATTTCAACATATTTACTTAAAAAGCAGACTCTAACTATGACAAGATAATATATTCGTAGACATGCAAATGTTTCAGAAATGTTTCAGAAAGAACAGCACTAGTACTAAGTTTGAACAGTTCTCTCCTAATGCATAGCACCTTTTTTTTTTAATTTTCAAATGCTTAAAGAGCAGAGCAGTGGTATAAAATTTACTTTTACAAAAGAAAACTTTACAGCTAAGAAGTGTTGCACTTAATAACACACTGTCACTTCAAGTTAGAAATGATGTGTTTATCTTGAACAAACAAAAACAAAATACAGCAAGCCACAAGCCAAAATCTGAGTCTGGTCACTTACTAACTAGCATTGTTATGTATGAATGGGTCTAGATTCATCAAATACTTGGTAAATGTGGAACATATTTTATCTTTTAAAGTAAAAGATTCTGATAGCTTGAGATAAGTGGGTAATGTTGAGAAAACATGAACACGTGTAAATTTCCATAAGCAGGGTAGCTCAAAAACCCTGGGAATTAATGGATCATAATTATAATTCTTCGTATACTAATTTTAAGTACAGCAGCCAAATCCAGTTAAATGGGCAGATGATACTGTAAAACTGGATGAGATAGAAACAAGAAAGTAAGATAATAAAATGTAAATGAGCGGGAAATTATAAAATGCATAAAAACTGCACTCCCTAAGGGAACAGCTGTGTATGCTAATCCCTCCTGGGCTGCTCCTTTTGGATCTCCCTTCCTTCCTTCCTTCCTTCCTCCGGCCCTCTCTAATAGCTCCCTTGTTCCTCATGGACAAAACTAGCCCTTTGTGGCTCCTCTCAGAACAACATTAAAAACAGGAATAGGGAAATTGTAAACAGGAGGCTTTTGGCCTACAGGCCAAGGCACACACAGGCCTCTGAGGCCTACTTCATGCTAAGCAAAGAAACAGATCTTTGTTGCTAAAGGGATTAGGACTGCAGGATTTCTGAGGCACTGTTAAGGCATTCAGCTGGCCTGAAGTAGGGGCTTTGTAAAGAGATACCTCCATTATATATCTGTGAGCGGAAATCATTCGTACTCTTTATACAATCTGAGTAATGTGATATTGTTGGACTATTGAACAGCCCTGGTGAAGCAAGGCCCTATCTCCTGAAATGGTACATTTTTGATCAGCTAAATGGATGGCCGTGTAATTATCTGAATTGAGTTTAAATTGAAAAAATAAAGAAATAGGAGCTGGTCATTAGTACTTAACGGATGCACCAAGGAGAAATTTGTGGGCAGACAACACAGCGAGTTCAATCCTGAGTGTCAGGAAAATTAAGCTGTGGTCCTAAAATGTTATTAAAATGCAGCATACAGTCCACAAAAGTTCTAATAAGTTGTGAAATGTACTGGCCAGGAACAGGATGGTATAATTTGTGAGCCATGCAGCTCTTTGGTGTGCCTGGAGTATACTGGATTGCAAGAACAGGGGAAGGCTTTTGTGGAGCACTGTCATAATCTTTATTATCTGAAATGCATCTCTCCAAAAATTCAACTGAGTCAAATAGTTTGTAAATTGTATCATGTGCTCAGGAGATTATCAGTGTTTCCCCGTCCACCACTGTTTAAATTCACTGATGTTAAAATGTACACCCATTACAATAGCCAAGTTGTGTAAATAATGTGCAAACTTTGAATGGAAGGGGAGGACAGGAGAGTGGAAACACACAATAGTTCCCCTTCTCCATGGTGGAACCAACTGGATAATAAGACTAATTTCATTAGGCTCTTTTCAAAGTTTAGTCATCCACCCACTCACCGGAATGGCACTGTTGAATTCCATGCAGTTTTGGTGCCTCTCATAACTGTTTTGTTGCTTTCTGGATCCAGATGCTGGAGCTGCCTCTCTTGCAGCTGTGCTTTCTGTCTCAGCAGTCAAGGCTGAGCTTTTCACCTGGAGGAAAAAAAAATACTGATCACAGGTAACCTGGCAATTTCCAGTCTAATTATAAATTAGAGACAAAACAAGCAAGAAGTGTTCATGGCTGCTGCACCCCCACTGGTGTACTGAGCCATTCAGAGTCATCACTAGTGTAGAAGAAACCAGTTTGCTAGAGAAACTCTAGAAAATGACCCAAAGGAATGGTTTTTGGAGCAGACCAGGTCAGTGGAGCTCCCTTGTGCTTGCTTTGCTGACCTGTTCTGTTCTGCAAATTTGTGTTTGGGCTCGTCTACAGGTGCTTTAGGAAGAGCTAGCAACAGGTCCTGCTGGCAGATTGGCAGTACTGGATGTTGTCTGAGGATGATTGATGTATCTTTACTCTGCCCATCACACAAAGAGACCAGGGTAGTATTTAAAATATTGTTGGATTTGTTCTTCATAAGGAAGGACACAAGGGTCTGGCCTTGGCACATGCAGCCAATCAAGCACGACAATAGGTGAGAGAAAAATTGGATTTTTATTCTCAATAATAGTTTGATCACAGCAAAAGGGCTATTGACCCAGAGCACACTGTGTGGTCCCTTTTTATTCCTTGCTCACCAGGTAGTAATGACAGATACTCATTGGATTGAAATTCCCACTGCAGTTGCTGATAGGTACATTTGAATTCTGGTGGTTCCTGCTCTTACCTGGGAGGCTGG
Source organism: Varanus komodoensis (assembly GCF_004798865.1). Lineage (NCBI taxonomy): Eukaryota > Metazoa > Chordata > Lepidosauria > Squamata > Varanidae > Varanus > Varanus komodoensis. The sequence continues at coordinate 7,928,308 of NW_025336480.1, forward strand.
GCTACCTGCAGGCTGGGACTTGGGACTCAGGTGAGAGATTACACAAGCCCTGCCTGCATGTGACCTGGCTCCAGTTATGCATGCCCAGGCAACTTTGGGCAAGCTCCTGCATGTCCTACAATAACAAGTAAGTTGGGTTAGAAGAAAGTGGTCCAAGGCTAAGAGTGATTTTCATTATATTGAAATTGGTTTTCCCATATCGAAAAGCACCCTGCTACACCACACTACCATCCCACAAATAGCAGAAACCTATTTCAAACCTATTGGTTTCCAAAATATGTGTACAGAAATAGGACTTAAGACTACATTGGAGAAACAATAATTAACTTTTGCACGATGATGATCAGGCTTCCTTTGCACTTCTGAAAAATTGTCAACTGCACCCAGTCCAAAGCTGAAGAGCCACACATGTCTATGACATTATTTTGTATTAATGCAAATAATAATATTGTTGCACATTGTTGGAGTTGTCCTAATAGAAGTTATAGTTTTATATTTTGATTTAAAGAAATCTTCACCTCCCTTCCTATACCCCCGAATGTCCAGGGTTTTTTCCATCCAGACTTCCTCTATGGGAATGGACAGAACCTCAAGCTACATGATTCACCAGCTGGCTAATCAAATGCACAGTGCAGCAGCAGGCAGGGGGAAGTTAGCATGTGACCAGTTTGAATTCACAAAATATATCAACTTGCTTAATCACCTGGTATGCAGAGTAAGCACCTTGTTAGCAACAGTATCTTGCCCTACCAGCTGCTTCTGTGCTTGTTCTCTAAACACTAAAGTGGTTTACTCTTTGTCTTTATGGAATTTCTTACCTCAGACTTTAAAAACAAAACTGTTATATTATGTAACTTTTGATTGTTTTATCTGTTACTTCAGCACCTGTTATGTCATAATACTTTTCCGATTATTTCCTGATGTTTCAGTATTGTCCTTGTGTGCTTCTGTATTGTTCTTGTATGTCACCCATTCAAAGTCTCCTTTCTCTCCCACCAATGTGTATGCGACACCAACTCCATAAAACACTCTGTATATGCTCTGTTTCTTTGTAGTTGGTTTTAAACTAGCTATCCTTCAGTGCTGTTGCATTTAGGAATACCTGTTTGCAATTAATAATCTGTTAAGTGCTTGACTGTACATTTCCTTTGGATGTGGACATTCATATTTTGCAGGTCTAAAATCCTAACAACATGAATTAACTTACAAAGCTATGTACAGCAAACAATTTTTTGTGTAATCTTCATCACATCTTCTCAAGCATTCTGTTTCCATGAAAATACAGATCTACATTTTCATATTCAGCCTCCCCCTAGCTAATGTGCTGATCTTATCCTATCAGGCTTAGAAACTAGAGCCAGTTTGGACATTAAGATCAGCCACTGAGGCCAAGCTTCAAGTCCCATCACCACCTGAAGTAACACAACTGGTGACCTGAGGTAGGGCCCTTTTAATTGTCCTCTCTCCCTACCACCTGTGAAATTGTCCCCCCCCCTCCCCCCCAGAGAGGGTTCCCTGGTGTCATCTTTGCTTTCTTCTCAGCACCAGGTTAAAAACCTTTCCGTTTGCCCAGGCCTTTTAATTGCTTTTGTATTTGATGCTAGAATTTGATCTGCTTTGTTAGGTGGTGCTGTTTAAAACAATATTTGTTTTATTGTTTCATCTTTGTTGGCCACTCTAAGATTTCTGCCTAATCGTTTAAATAGGTACACAAATTGTTCAGTCCAGATCATTGCCTTTGTTCTATCTTGGGGAATAAAGGGTTGTGAGCATGGGAGCCTTAGTTTGGAGACACTGTCCTAGAGCTCAGACTGAGTGGAAAATACTAACCTTGTTGGCATACAATAGGGATGCCTTCCCTGCCTTGGGCACTGCAAATATAGAGAATTGGGAAGGAAATGGGAAATAGACATCAGCTGGAGAGGAAGTGGGAAGGTGGTAATGAAGAAGTAACCAGGTTAGAGTGGATTTCCTTAGAATTCAGAAAAGTAGCTGAAGCAGAGCTGGGGAAGCTAAGCAATTTGATGGTGGATTAATACTGTCTGAGACCTGAGCACCTAGGTTAACAATCTTGTGCTTTTTGCCAAACTCCCACCCCTTTCATGGAATGTCATTGTTATATCACACTTGCACTCTCTTTACAGTGATGTAGTAGAAAGAGCCCATAGTATAATTCAAAATTTAGCTAGCTTTAGGGTTTTTCAAACTCTCTTATATGGTACATAATCCCCAAACTCACTTTTCTGCCCATGCTCACATATGTTACATGAAACAGTTGTTGACTGAGAATACCGAAAGAACTCTGGGATTCATCCTTTTTTTAAAAAAAATACTGGATGCTGCATCTCATTTCATTATAAAGATGGTGGTGTTTTGAATGTACAATGTTATACATTCTTCACCCTTTTTAAAATGATGTCTAATCAGTTCCATTGGAACCAATGCACAGTGATCACAGATGCTTCAGGTGAAGCTTTTATTGTGCAATTGCCTGTCTCATTCGTGGCATTTGGGTGTGTATGTACCTATATCTCATTGCTTTCCATTTGTTTCCCATGTTTTTGATCACTTATATCTTTTGGCTTTCTACATAATATGCCATTTAATATCTTTTTAATAGGTAGTATCAGGAGCCTTCTGCCTGGAAGCATCCCACACCTGTAGATGACCTTCTCTGTTATCTAAAAGTATTCTGTCCAGGTTAGAGAAGTGAGGGCTCTAGATCTATACATGCATCCCAGGCAAAATGGGACATTTTTAATTCACAGTGGTTTTTATGTGACCCATTCATTTAGGGCACATCTGCATGAGGCACGCAAATCCTCACTCAGTGTAGTTTGTGGGTGCTTTATATGACATTACCATCCTCTAGACCAGCTTCTGTGCTGTCTAAGCATTTTCACAACTTTTTTCAGTTGGATGAAAATGTAGTATTAACTAGAATAGGAAGGTGGTGTAATGTTTCAGTTCTGCTATTTTGCAAGGCCACCTTGTGATTGTGTAATAGTACATATAGGAAGGTGGAGAAAAAGGTGCTGTCCCTCAGGAATGGGGGGGGGGGAGCAATAGTGGGGACACCAGATCTTAAACCTACAAAGAATAAAGAATCTGGGAAAGCCTCCTGTGAGAAGCCCATATTCAAAGCTTTTCTATCCTCTCTCTAGTCAAAAGTTACCTAGGAAGGGACTTCTATCAAACTTGGGACTCTTTTTATTATTGGCTAGCGAAACGGGACTTCGCATAGATTTAAATATGTTTTTAAGTTACCATAAATGGAAAGAGAAGGGTGTGGGGGCTGACCCAGCGGGCTCAATGTTTTTGATGATGGATGTTGTTTGTAGTTTTCTTTTTGTTTTTTTAGGATTATAATTTCAAATAAAACTTATTTAAAAGTTACCTAGGAAGGCCTCGGCAGTTATTGGCATCCTATAAGTACAGGTATAAATAAATAAAGTTACTCCCAGAGCAGTTTACAACAAGCATCTGCCAAACAGTCCCTCTCCTTGGATATGCAACTGATAAAGATATGAGACGCAAGGAAAGAAACACTTATTGGGAGGGAGTAAGAGAATAAAGCTTGATGGTGATGCTTAATTCAGTTGCCCAAATATTTATTTATTTATTTAATACATGCATTTATACCCCGTCCTATCACTTCAAGCACTCAGGATGGATTACAGGATATATAAAAATACAATAAATATAAAACTAGTATAAAAACATTAATTATTAAAACAGTAGAAAACCACTATAAAATGCAACTGTGAAAAAAAGGGGAAAGAAATAAAATATTATTGTTAAAATAATGATCAAATGAAAAGGTCTTTACCTGGTGCCAGAAAGAGTATAGCTTCAGTGCCAGGCGAACCTCTCTGGGGAGCAGATTCCATAGAGGAATAGAGGAAAATGCATCAGCTGAACACAGGTTTGCACCCCATGTACATCCTTATGAAGGGGCCTGATCTTTGCTGTTCATTTCAACATATGGGAGTTCACTTTGACTGTCACTGTCCATAGACATTAAGGTTTGAAATCATAATCAAGATTATATGGATAGTGCAGAATATAAGAGAACAAAGCCACAGAATCTATGAACAGCACAGGACTTTTTTAAAGAAGGCATTAATTTACGTTATAACAGAGCAGTGGCATTTTTATTATTTTAAGAAAGATGTATTTCACACTTGCAGCGTTGACTCTAGGTCAAAGAGACAGATTAAAGATATCCGTTAAGTTTCATTTAAGGAAATTTGCCATCAGTAGTCCTTTCTTTCATACAGATTTTTGGTTTCTGTTCTGGTAAATAAATGTAGTTCTGCTTATTACATCCCCTATCCTCACAGGATCCCCCTTCCTGGACCACAGAAAATAAGAAGAAAATTTTTAAAATATTTTTCTATAATTAGAAAGCATTTCTTTTAAAATGTTTGTGGAAACTGCAGAGTTAGCATTTCTTTGGGACATTTTATTCTTCTGAGTTTATTAGTAATCTTGACAGCCAATTGATTTCTATATTTATGTTATGGATGAGTGATACAAATTTGACCAAGTGACTAAGTCAGGTTCTCTTGTTTGAAGTTGGGAAAAGTATATCCTCTACTTGCAGGGAAAAGGGTTCTCTGCCTTTATATAAAATGCACATTTTCTTGATGAGTTAAGCACTTGTGGATTAATCTCCTAATTATTTGTATCATTATTTAAAAACAAGCCACATCTGTGACACATAATAACAACATCTCCTAACTATGTAAAACCATTTTAGAAGTAAGGAAGCATTGATACTGGGTTAAAACAAATCATAAATGTATAGCGCATATCCAATGTTTTGTGTGTATGTGTTTTTAACATTTACAAGGAGTTTGAGAGATGTCACAGAATTCAAAAGAATTTTTGCTGTAAGCCGCCCTGAGGCTTTGTTGCGATGGGGGCAGCATAGAAATGTTTTAATTAATTAATTAATTAAATAAATAAAAAGCACTATATAAATCTAAAACAATGATCCAGAGGTCATCTGGAGCAACGATTACCAAAGGTGGAGGGCAGTCTTCCTCATCCTGGTTCCTTCCAGCTGTTGTGGACTTCAGCTCCTATCACAGTAAGCCAGCATGGTCATGGTCAGGAATCCTGGAGGGACCAAGTTGGGAAAGGCTGCTTAGGAGTTATAGGCAATCTTTGCAGCAAGTCAATGCTAGTTAATCTCACGCATTTTTGAAATATCCAAATCAGAATGTATGCAAGCATAGATTCTCCAGTAGTCTAGTCTTGGCATGTAAGAGCTGTGCCATACCGCACACACACACACACAACACTAAAGCAGGATTAGGGCCTTTAACCTAATTATATGTACATATGTCAAAGAGCAGTACTAGGTATTATGGAAGACATTACAGCTGTTTGTAGTTTTAAAAGGACTTAAAGAATGAAAGCATCACATTAACCAAATTGGGTAAGTGCTTCAGTATTGTGCGGATGTCAGGAAAAAATATGCATTTATAGTTTATTGCAAAAAGTTGTTCCTCAGATCAGAGAAGTGGCTATGCTGCATAGACTCTTAACTGGTAGAAAAATCATGCAAAATATTCTAGAACTGCAGTTAGAGTGATTATTTTTACAGTTGTACAATGCAGTCTCATGCATGTGTGCTAAGAAGCAAGCCCTGTTGTGCTCAGTGGGCCGCACTCCTATATAGGGATTGCAGATTTACAGTATAATTGTATGCATACACTGCACTCAAGGGGGCTTAATCTCTAGTTATGCATGTGTTTAGGATATCTACCTACACACTTACATGGAAGTAAGTCCTACTGAATTCAATTCTTACATGTTAGAATTGTGCTGTTAATTGACCATAAAGATGTCCTGATATTTGCACTTAGAAAAATTACAAATACAATGTATCCTTAAAATAGCAGTGTCCCTTCTGTCACACACATAAGAAATGTTCCTAAAGAAACATTGCTGCAAGAAAGCCTGTACAAACCATGTGGATCATCTTAAAACAAAGAAAATATACTTCTTGTTTCTGAATATTTCTCTTGTTCCATTATATTGAAATATTATATTTATCCACATGCAAGTTTATACAGATTGGATTGAGAAATCAATCAATCAATTTAAATAAAAATGATTAAATTCATTAATACTCATTTAGGAAATCTTATGGACCCTAGATATTGTCTGGGGAGCCACAAGATCATTTGGATTCCCAGCTCCAAGGAGAGAGACCTCAGAACTGAGAACTGGAGCTCTGGTCCCCACTCTGATGTGGAAAGAATCGGAATGGGTGTTTGCCAAAAATGGAGCTGATACCTCAGAGTGGGCTTAAAGAAGGTAGGAAGAGGAGAAGACTAGCATGGCCCAGTTATGTGGTATCTGGACAGTTCTCTAGCCCCCTTCCCTCAATGCATCCTAGGTAGATGTCTGAGAACAGCCATCTAGCAAAAACAGAGAGGGGGAGGAGCGGAGGAGCAATTATCTCCTCTGCTGCTCCTCCCACTCTGTATAAAATGTTTGTAATCTTCTCAGTTTAGAGGCTTATGATCATCACAATAGGACTGAATCCTTAATTAGTTCATAGTATCATAGAATAGTAGAGCAGGAAGGAGTCAATAAGGCCATCTAGTTCAATTGGGTGCTCAGTGCAGGAATCCAACGTAAAGTATCCCTAATAGATGGCTGTCCAGCTGCATCTTAAAAGCTTCCAGTATGGGAGAATCCATGACCTCCCTAGTAAATTGGTTTACATTGTTATATCACTCTTAACAGACAACATAGATATGAAAGATAAAGAGTTCCTGGCATGATTGAAGCATATTGCATTCTGGTAAGGTAGACTTTCTAAACCTTGGAAGTGAAAATAAAGGGGGAGGGGAGCCCTATCCAGTACTGAGTAGAAGGGAACTAGTACTTTGTATGATTTGCACATGATACTTCTGGTAATGCAGCTCAAAACAGAATTTGCCTTTTGTGCAACCACATTATATTGTTGCTTCATATGCAGCTTTGGATCTACAAGCAATATTTTCTATGATCCCTCTTGCCTGTGGTATTAATGAGCCAAGTATCCCCCATCTGGTAACTATTCATTAGGTTTCTTTTCCCTAGGTGCAGAATTTGGCACTTGTCGCTATTAAATTTCATTCTGTTGGTACCAGCCCAGTGTTCCAACTTCTTGAAATCACTTTGGAGTTTGTTTCTGGCTTCCAGGAGATTAGCTATCCTGTCTCATTTTGTGTCATCTAGAAAATAGATAGGCATTACCTGCATCTTCTTATACAAATCATTAATTAACTGTTTGATTCTGTAGCCACCTGTGGATCCACTTGACAGTTGTCCTTTCTAGCCCATTTTCAACTAGTTTGCTAACTAGAATATCATGGGGCACTTTGTCAGAAGCTTTGTAGAAATCAAGATATATTATGTCCACAGCTTTCCTGTAGTTCACTGGGGAGGTTACCTGATCAAAAAATGAGAGAGAATTAGTCTGGCAGGATTTGTTCTTGACAAATCCTGATTGGTTTCTAGTTCAGAGGCCTCTTGTAGTCATCCTTGATATTCATAAGGTCAACAGTGCAGAACCTGCAGCTTTCCAGATGTTATTGAGCTCTAGTTTTTATGAGGTCTAGGTATAATGGCAAGTGGTTGGGGATTATAAGAACTGAAGTCTAACAGCCTTTGGAGGTCACAAACTGCTACAATTGCTGCTAATACTATATTCCTATATTCAAACCTAAACACAAACTCACTTTTTTTTGTTTTTTCTTTTAAAAAAAGCAGATATCAAGCTAAGACTGATGTATTGTGCAAAGAAAGAAAATTAAATGTTCTGTTTCTCAGTTATGACTAAATTATTCCTCCCCTTGTAGATTCTGGAAGTCACCCAACTTTTGAAGTCCACATTTAACATTTGTAAGGTACCAGCCTTCAGTTTAGGGTGACCATGAGGCAGGTAGGGATTTGAACTTGGGTCTCACCAGTTCAACACCTGAACTGCTACGCCATGCTCTCGTTTACTGAGGTATTGTAACTAGGGTTGGTACAAAACCTACCTGAATCCATTCCTCTAGTATTCGTGGACTTCCCCTCATGCCTGGACCAGTCTTGGGAAGTGACACGAGCTGGAAGCAAGTCTGCAAATGCTCATGGAAGAAAGGTTACACAACTGGCAAACTTCTTTTGTGTCAGATGCAGCTGCATGAAGAAAGACTGCTATATGTGGATGAAAGAGGGACAATACTTGTACAGCAGTCACACAGAGCCCCACAGAAACAACCTTCTTTCATGTTGGGTACAACAGCAAAAGCAAAGGTTGCTGCACATAGCACAGACGAGGGCCGCTGCTTGCACAGCATGTGGGAACTGATTCCTGGCAGGCACCCCATGAATGCTGGATATACTCACCAGGAACCTGGACTCAGCAGAATGGAGTCCAAGGAGCTGAGCCCAGGGAATGCAACAGATACGCACCACCGAAATGCATTCCTCACACCTCCTTAGTTGCAACCTGGAACAAAGCGGCTGTTTAACGAGTAGACACATAGCAAGCACAGCTATAGTCATAGCTGCAATGGAGACACAGAACAGAGTGACTAGAACCCGGTAGCTGCACATGTAGAAGTATAAATACAAATGCAGTGCTTCTCAGGGATGCATTGCCACACTTTTGGATTACTGTGGCCCTGGCATCAGCTGCTGCCTCCCTGCTGAAATGCTCCTGTTCTCTCTGGGCTTAGCTGCCATCCTTACAGTAGCTATGGGGAAAGGAGCTTTCCCAGCAACAGAATGCTGTTCCAAAGCAGTTAGGGGCGACTTTATCTGGAAGGGGCAATTAAAGCCCAGTTAGTTTTACAGGGAAACAGTTCCAGATGGAGAGGAAAACTGCCAGAACTGTCTTGATCAGCACAGCTTCTTTGTTACTTTTGCAGACTATACTTCAGAATTTACCACTAAACCTCTGTGGGGAAGCCTGTGACCAGGTGATTTGTCTGCTCAGCCTTCTGTTCAGGTGGTAACCAGTGACGGGCAACAGTTCTCATGGCTGTTTAAACCATAACTGGATCGGAGGGCAGCCCTAAAAACACTGGTCGCCTTCAAATTTGGGGGTGATCATCTGGCAATCCTTCAGAGAAGTATCCCCTGTAAAAGAAGACACGTGGCCACACTTCAACAGTATGGTTAGGGCTTGTCTGCCACCCTGCACTGAAACCTCAATAGGCAAGAAAGAGGTAATGGGAAATAACTGTGTTTTCCTTGCATTGATTGTACATGAACAGAAAGTCCTTTGCTGTGAACACTTTCTAGTGTGGTGTTGAAAGTGTTACAGAAAGCATCAAGATCCTTTGAGGCTTTAATTTTTTCTTCTTCCCCATCTTCCTTTGATTTTTTTATCCCTTTCTTTCTTAATGTCCTTTGAACTTTTAAAAAGGCACTTTGAAGACATGTCATAAAACAGGCTTTTTTTTTAATTCATGATCTTCCCTTTGATGATCTTCCTATTTCATATGAGCCGCAACCTCAACAGGATGTGAAAGCCAGAAGAACTGAAAGCTGATACTAAGAAAAGAAAAATAAAAAACCCTTGACCATCTTATTTGTCAATAAGAAGCCAAAGATAAATATAATATGGAACTCTTTTTCTTAACACTTTTGGGGATGAATACATGACTTTCACTGACTTTTTCTAGTTACCAAAATGATCTTAGTGAAATTAGACCATTTTTCTTGTCCAGTACTACAAAAAGCAAGATTTCAAAAACCAATAATAGTGTAATAATTTTATGGAGGGAACAAACCTATGGTCCTAGATGACATCTGATGGACCATAGGATAGTTTGGATACCTAGCTCTGAGATCAGAGACCACAATCTGATTTCAAAACAGCAAATCAGAGCTCTAGCCTCACACCTCTCACAGCTGGTGTGGAAAGGACCAAACTGGCTGCTCTCCGAGGTCAGAAAAGAGACCTTAGAAAGGAGGTAAGGGGGCTTTAGGAGGTGGGGCAGAGACTGGTGCAGTCAGGATTTGAGGCATCCTACAGATGATCCAGCCTCCTTTCCTTCTACTCTGAAATGCTCCAGTTAAATGAGTAAAAAGGTCCATATAGCAAAAATACAGAGTGAGAAGTTCATGCAATAAAGATTGCTTCCACAGCTTACCCCACTTTGAGAGGATGCTTATAAGGATCTAGGTTCAGAAATTTGCAGTCATCATCATAAGATTGTGTGCTAAGCCACAAACAAATGAAAACCATTGTGCTTCATCAGTCAGGAAGAAGGGGTCTCAAGATCTCCAAGACTTGTGCACAGTTTGTGGCCTATGAAAGTATTACACTAATACTTGGCTTCTAGTCCAGGTTTTGTCTACCACTGCCACTTGCATTAATTCTTCAGGGTCTCAAGTAAAGGATCATTCCTGGACTTGCTACATAAGATCAGTTTATCTGGGGATGTCTGGGATTGAATGCGGAACTTTTTCACACAAAGCATGCATTTAATGATTAAGCTGTGCCCAAAAGATCAATGTATGGGATCCTTTTCAGAGATGGCATTCAGAAGTGCAAAGGTGGGTTTGATATTATTAACACAGGCACAACTATGTGCAAAAGCAAAAGCTCCGACTGGATCGCCCGCTGTCTTTTATAACGCTTAATAACAGCGGGGCAGGGAAAGGATATTTATCAGGACTGCATTGCTGGGAAAAGGGATTTTAATGCTGTCCCCCATGCCATTTTCCTAATGAAAATGGCCCCCACAGCTACTATTTGCCACATGCATACCGGTTTAGAACCTGTATGCTCGCCCTACAGGGAATGAAAGGCATGGGCAGGGGGATGAATTTTCATCAGATAACTCACAGGGGAAGAGTTAGTTCCCCTCCTTCAATGCTATCCTCTCCTTTGGTCTTCCTTTCCCACCCCCACCTGCAACTTCAATTAAAATTTTGAAAACAGTGGGAGATCCAGTGATGCATCTCCCATTCTCACATCTAGTTTGGTTCAGAAGCCATAACCCACTAAAATATTGCTAATGGTTATCACAGGAGAAACATTTTGGCTGGTGCTGTTCCCAGTGCTATTGTATTCTCAATTATTAGGAGAATAATTTTGTTCCTGGCAGAATTCCTTTGCCTTTAAAAGTTACAGAGAAGGCACAAATTCAGTGAGTAAAGCTTCTCCCAGCCAAAAGATGAAGTTTGAAGTGGTTATGTTATAGCTTGGTTTTGCCTATCCCTCAGTTTTGAATGGCATGCAAGTCCTGTTGCAGAAGTAACAACCCTACCTACTAGATAACAACCCCCCACCCCCACCCCACAAAATGCAGCTTAAAAGAGAAGACACTTGAAATGCATCTACATGCCCAAGTTTGGTGTAGAGTCTGCTAAGCAGAATCTTAAAACTTTGGGGTTTAAATATTTCTCATATATCAAGTGTATCATTGTGACTATAATAAGTTGGGACCTGATAGAAAGAGCATTTGGTGCACATCAGCTACTTGAACCTCTATTAAATGAGAAAGCGGCATGTGGATTTTTAAAATGCAGGAAAATTTCTGGGAGCTCCCTGAAGGGTTATATCCAATACAGCCCATCCACCAGTGCAACAGAAACCGTTAATGAAACAGATGTGCCCTGCCCTTGCAGGCCCCTGGATACACCCCAGACCTGCTTGGGAGGACTTCTTGGTGTCTAAACATGCGTAGGATTGCACCCTTGCTGTTTGAAATTCTTTGCTAGTGATATGTATTTACAGCATATGTTGGAAGCTGCCTCAGTGGACTCCACTTTAAATGGCGGCTTACAGAATGAATTAAATGCTGAACCTGTGCCTAAAACAGGCCTGGGTACCCTATAGTCCCCAGAGTCCCACAAAGTTAAGGTGATGCCCCAAACATTTTGAACAGTTTTTCCCAAACACATGATGTCCACGGCTGAAATGGAACACCAAAGGGGTCAAAATTGGCCTGTATTTGGACTCTTCCAGTACTCTGAGCAGTATGGCTTGTGGGTCTGCTTGTGGAACAGACCCGCAGGCCCAACATGCAATTGCTCTGGCCCTTAGTCCAATTTGAGGCACAGTTCAAAGTGCTAGGCTCAGCATTTCTACATTGCTTGGGGCATGGATCTGAAGGACTGGCTTCTTCCACCAGGAACCTGTTCAGTTATTCTGGCCCTCCTGAAGTTCTTAATCATGTCCCTTCATCTTCTGAGGTGAGACAGTTGATGACCCATGACAGGTGAACTGTGGTACCCCAATTCTGGAGTGCTCTTTCTGAGCCTCCTTCCAAGCCTTCTTTTGTGCCTGTGCACACACAAAATGTAGAGCATTTTAGTCTGTGCTTTTGAGTGTTTGGGTATTTGGGTATTTGTTTTTCAGACTGATGTTTTTGTTAGTATGAAATTGATGCTATTATGCCACTATTTTTAGTTTTGGAATTATTTTACGTTGTTTTAAACAGTCTGGATCTGCTTTGGGTTGAAATGGAATAGAAATATGTCAAATGTATAAATAGCAAGGCATGCACTATTTGCTTCAACTTAAAGTTCCTAAGCACAAAGTCCATTTGCAGCTGTCTGAGCAGTACAACCCCAGAGCAAGGCTCACTTGCTTTATTCATTTTCCTTGTATTGTGACTATTGCAAGCCAGGGGAGGTTGGTGACTGTTGTGCCAGCAGAGCTTCTTATCCGTTGCAGCTTTTTTTTTTTTTTTTTGCGCTCTCTGGGAGATAACCATGATGCTCCATGGTGGTAAACTTAATTTAGGAATGGAAACCAGCACCATGAAGAGCTTCCATAAAGCTCAAAATAAAAGCTGCAATGTATGGGAGTCCCACTAATTTAGAAGTCACCATCCTCCCCTGTAGACCTGATAATCAAAAGAATTCCCATCATACACTCAGGAAGGTCATTATGCTTTTGGCATTCTTTCAGTTTTAAGAGTAGACTGATTGCACAACAAATTATTTCAAATGATGCAGTCTATGCAGACCCCATTTAGCGTAACTTCATATTACATGGGAATCTAAAACAGATTAACAGCTGAGAATAAACCTGCTTAAAATCTCATCCTAGTTCTGTTGGGCACAAGTGATTCATTGGTATTTGGGATTCCAAAATAATGTAGCTTCTTCGGATGTCACCAACCCTACAACAAAAATCCTAGTTGCTTTTAATTTTTTGCTCAAGTCCTCCTTAGATTTTCATACAATCTATACAGTAATATGCAGAGTGGAGGGATTTTATTGGTAGCGATGACTGTTTTGTCATCGAGACTCTGCCCCTCGATGGCTAGTGATGATCACAGTGATAGTTACTATCATGGATTGCTTTAAAAGGAATTAGCCAAATTCATGGAGGATAAAGCTGTCCATGGCTCCTAGTCTGGATGGCTAGATGCGACCTCCAGTAGCAGAAGCTGTATGCCTCTCAAGAATGCTAATTGCTGGAAGACATGAGCAGAAGCTGCCGTTCATGCCTGGCCTTTGGGACTCGCACAGGCATCTGGTGACGGTAGTGTAAACAGAATGCTGCAGTGAATGACCCAGCACTGTTCTTATGCTATCGACTAGTGGAAAAACAGCAAGGAAGGTCATTGATTCTTATGGTGTTAGCCAGCTGGGGTGAGCAAGAGTTCATCTAGACCCTCCTCACTATAAGGCAGATGTATAATGTTGGAAGCCAAATTGGAAACCTGAGATAAAAAATAATTACAGTTGTGGATGATAATGAAGAGTTTTGTCTGATAATTTGGGAAACATTTGAGCAAATGCTGAAGACCCACATAGAAGTATGGGGCACAAACCTGAACCCAGAAGGCCTCTTTAAAACTCTGCCTTTGTCCAGAACATGTTGCCATTCATGAAATTAAGCACCTTTTCATGAAACCCTTCAAATCATGTACTACTAGACATCTTTTAAATCAAGGGGAGGAAATTTGTTCGGCCTGTCAAACTGAGAAACTGTCACAAAATGTCTGCCATGGGAGCATGGCTAGTCACAAAGGACCAGTAACTCACCCACAGGACTGAGTACAAGGCAGAGGTGGGGTTGGAGCTGAACCAACAGCTTTTAAGTGCAGATATAAGTCTATTCCACAAAAGGCAACCCTTTCTCCCCTGTCCCCTCCTCTGCCAGCCAACTAATTTCCCCATCTCTTTCTCTCTCACATACTGGATCACCACTCATAAATGCTCTCTCTCCCTCCTCCCTCTCCATACACACCCTCTCCCATGTCGACATCATCTGTAGGAGTTATAGCTATACTGGCAAGGATGCACAAAGGTGTCTGGAGGAAAAATGGTTCCAAGAGGTGCATTGTTGCCCATGGCACTAAGGTTGCATACCTCACCTTTAAAGTCACAGGTGAGACAAGTCCCATGTAGTTCAGCAGTGTCCTCCAGGATGCACCATGCCAGGATGCTTGCATATGGTTATCCCACAATCTTATACTCTTTGCTTATAGACTAACCGGGGTGGAGTGGGTGGCTTTTTGTGATGTATATTTAGGGTCACTGCAAAGATGAGCTGAGCACTAAGTAATTTTCTAATTTGCAGGCTGAACAATCATAATGAGGCAAAACAAGAGTTTCTGCTTAGTGACTGGATTTCAGTGTACAGAGTCCCATGATGTAAGAAATGCCTCATTCTATGTAGGCCTTCCATATAATATGGAAGACAAAGATGTCAGGCCATCCACTCTGCAAACAGCTCTGCCTGGTCCCTGTGGCAGAGTTGCCTTCCCTTGTTTTTTCCCTTCCTTTCTCTCACAGTAAACACTTTTTTATATTTAGACATTTGACAGCATTGCAAAGGGAATTCTTACTAAAATCTTCCATGCATGGTTACAAAACTACCAATTATGTTCTTAGGAATTTCACAAGGTTTTTGTCTGGTCCTGTGTTTCTGGGCTTTGGGCAAGAAAATCCAATTCATGTTTCTTTCGATTTTTCCTGTAGGGCTTTGCTGATGGAAGTAATCCTTTGCAACAGGGTGCAGAAATTCATTAAGCAAATGGAAAGAAAAGGTGGCATTCCTTAACCTGGTACACTGCAGATATGTTGAACAGCAGCTCCCATAATTCCCATCCAGCATGGCTAATGGCTATGAATTATGGGAGCTGTAGTTCTCATCTGGAGACTGAATTAAGGAAGTGGTTCAGCTAGATTGGTGGCAACCGATTCATAATACTTTATGGGAAATTGTTGTAAACCAAAAAAGGGGATTCACCAGTAGGGAAAGACATAACAACAAAGCTTCTGGCAAGAGAGGTTAGCCACATACTTGCTATTTCTTGTTATTATTGTGAGTCCTGAAACTTTTTCCAAATTAAATATTTATGGTATGGAGTCCCCTAGAGCTCCATCTTCAACCTCATGCTTTTTAGCACTTACATAAAAGTAATGGGAGTGGTCATCCAGGGTTCGGGGGTGATGTACCATCAGTAGCCGACAACACTCAGCTTTATCTCTTTCTCATCAAATTCAGGTGAAGCAATGGAATTTGTGAATCAATGCTTAGACCCAGAGATGGGCTGGATAAAACTTAATCCTGACAAAAGGGAAGATCTGTGGCAGGTTACATTGTTCAGAAAGATGGTATTCAGGAAACTGACCAAGTTCATAATCTGGGAGTACTCTTGGAGCCACCATTGTCTCTGAAAAGCAGGGTTTCCCCTTGGCAGGGAATACCTTTCATCCATCAGGGATCGTTTGGCCACAGTTATGCATGCTCTGGTAGCATCTAGGATTGACTGTTGCAAAGTGTTGCATATGGGCACCTTTGCAGTCAGTTCAAAATATGAAATTAGATAGAAAGAGAGCCAGCAGGCTGTTAACTAGTATAGTCAGTGTCTGTAAGAAGAACCAGGCTGGATCAAGCCTATGTAGACCAGCATTCTGTTCCTACAGCAGCCAAGCAGGCATCTATGGAGGGCCAAAAGAAGGACACAAGCACAGTAGAACTTCATGTCCCCCAGCACCTAATGCAAGTCTACGTGATACAGAAATTAAATAGACAAACATACAGCGATGCCTCCAGTATTCAAGGTTACATCTCATTGGTACTAAAAGAATGTCACTGACTTCCAGTCCATTGCTGAGAACAAGCCAAAGTGCTGGTGTTTATCTCAAAAGATTGATATGGTTTAGGACACAAGTGCTTCAAGGACTTCCGCTCCCGTATAAATTTGCCTGTGAATTGAGGTCATCTTTAAAAGCTCTCTTCCAGGTGCAGAGAAAGAGAAAGTTAGGGAGCTGTATCATAATTTTATATTCCACTTCATAAATTCAGTTTGACAGCATGGAGAATACTAATTAGGAACTTTTATTCTTTCTTGAGGACAAATTGACTTTGAGTTTCTTCATAGCAACTTATTACTTTTCTGCATACACAAAGAGAACTAGTCTATCTTTTCTTTTCAGTTTCTGCAAAACATGAACTGCTTTTCAGTCTAAACCACACTCAACTGTTACTCGCTTTCCAAATCCACCCACCTGCCTGTCTGTCATCAAGCTGCCCCTTTCAGAGCACCATTGTCAATCTAATTTAGATTGAAAGGATCTCACAGTGGGGCTTCTTCCCCCATTTTAACTTTTCCCCTCAGTTGCTATTCACAATAAAACATGCCATTGAAGTCAAGAGATCAAATTATTTGGAGGAAGTTGTAGCAGCCTGCTTGGTTAAAAAAAAAAAGTCACAGTAGCCAGGACGGAACTTATGTAATAATTACAGAAACACTTCCCCAGCAACATCTGTAATGACTGAGTGCTTCACATTGTCTTGTTTCCTGGCAACTGAAGAAAATGCAGGAAGCTGACCCTGCAGGTTGATCGATATTCTGAATATCCTGTTCAAAGCATACCTGAGTGGTACAGATGTACAGATGTTGAACAGTCCCATTGTGTCTGGCTAACATGTTAAACCTAGAAAGCAGTTAACAGCACTATCTGATCAGGAAAAAGGTGGTCCTGCTCTTTGTCAAAGCCATTGACCAAAGTGAATCATGAACTAGGGCAGCCAGGTGAAAAAAAGGATGGCTCTCCCACCCCTTTAAAAGCTGTGTAGAAGAGGGGATTT
Organism: Varanus komodoensis; assembly: GCF_004798865.1. Lineage (NCBI taxonomy): Eukaryota > Metazoa > Chordata > Lepidosauria > Squamata > Varanidae > Varanus > Varanus komodoensis. Next base: position 7,945,376 of record NW_025336480.1, read on the forward strand.
CAATGCATGTAGCTTACATGGTGAACCTAAGTCCATTTAAGTCAACAAGATGACTCCCAAAGCAAGTGCTTATAGGATTGCAGTCCCCTGGTCTTTGGATTATATAGCCTCAATAAACTAATAAGCAGTAACACATAAAGCATTAAGAGTGCAATCTTCTGTCCATGGGCAAGAAAAAAAATCCTACAACTCCTAGAGTGTTTTCTAGCCTAAAAATAAATAGGATTGCATCCTACGTGAAAAAAAGAGGCTTACTTCAACTGCCATTCACAGACACCCCCCCCCCCCATATTTTATAGCACCAAATACAATTTAAGCTACCACCTTTATTTCTGGCAAGGCTCCTGTACCCTTAACAGTTGAATGACAAGCAGAAATTCAGCAGCCAACGCTTTTCCCATGACTGCATTTCCATGCGAGGAAAAGCTTCAGCTGCTAAATTGCTACATGGTTGTGCAGCTGTTAAAAGACACGGGAACCCTGCCAGAATGCTGTTTTGAAGTCTGCAACCCTAAACATCACAAAGATGAAGTCAGTGGCAACACAGATGAAATCAATAGCAATGCAGGCTCACCCCACTCCCATCAAATCTTGCTTCCTGTCTCTTGATCCAGATAGCATAGTCTTCCCATGAATCTCCAGTGTCTTATTAGGTAGCATTACCAGCTAGGACTTCCACTGTTCTTTTTGGCAGACAGCTGGAGACTTTAACCTCTTTCCAACAGGCAGAAATTAACAGGGACGATTTCCAACTCCAAGCACTACATCTTCATGCCAAGAAAGGATGGATATCTGCCTGTCGTCTTGAAGCTCAGAGGACAGGGAAAGGGGGGCACTCCATCATCAGATAAGGAACATCAGGCTGGGCAGACCCTTAAGCTGGGCCAGAGCAACAGAGCCCATGTCCGTGGGCACTTCTCAGTGTGAAGCTTGTCAGCAGGCACAGTGAGAAAGCAACATGTCAGGAGCTTGGTGAAATGCAGTCCCTGATGTTCACACCAAAGGATGCCAATTAATTCAGTGTGCACGTACTCCAAATTATTTTCATGACATTTCCCATCCTTGCCAGTTGTGGAAATGAGGCTCTATAATAAAAACTACAACTACAGATTCAAAGTGGTTTTATTCCTCTTACTCACTCCTTTAAAATCGCTCAGTTCAGTTACTCACTCTTTAAAACCCTTTAATTATCCCATTGCAGTCACAGTCCAGTTTCTTTCAATGAAGAGCTGCACACATGATCATCTTGGTGAAGAAGCCCAAAGTCAGTTAATAAATTGAAAAACAGCAAAATATCCTCTCCTCATATCCTTTTCAGTCTTTTACAGTGCATATTTATGAATAAAACAAGGAGTGTGCATTAGCAGCAATTGTAACCAAAGGATAGCAATTATTGTTATTTCCGTAATACAGCGAACAATTGTGTGATCATCTATGTGTGACATTTCAACATGAGGCTGTCCAGGACAGAAGTGAAGTGCTGGTTTTCTCTGCTGTAATTGTGCCATTCAGCAACAAGTCTGTACGACACACCCCTTTATACAGCCTAGCTCCTGATACAGAAGCTAATTCACATTTCCAGTAAAAGGCTGTGTTTATTTAAATAAAATAACACAGTAATTGTCACTGCCGTTGAAAGAACTAAAGTTAGAAGCACATTCCTCTGATTACAGCACTTCCTGGCACCTGCCTCTCACAGAGATTTGTTCTGGCACAGAGGAATGAAAACAAAGCAGAACACAAAACTGACTTGATAAATGAGAGGGGTATAAAAGGAGGGGAGTTGATTTGTGACTCTCACCAAAGATACATGGGGAGAGAAGGCAGTTGTTGTTGTTTCAGGTGTCCTCCTGGGAAGCTGTTTTCTTAGAAACAGGAAAGGCCTCATGCTCCTTAAATGCCTTTGGATGTCAACAGAAAGGCCCCGGCATACCATCACATCCCTGTACTATTGTATTTCTTGAAATTACTGCAGTTCAAGGGAGAAAAGATTCATTGGACGGAAAAATGAGGGCGCAAGAGGAGGCGATCCCATTTCAGAGGCCGAAAGAACATTCTCTGCTGCTTACGTTCTCCCACTCATGGGAGAACTGGACAGCGCTGAGTGGTCTGATCCTACTTTATTCAACAGCACCAGATCTGTAAATGAAGAACAGGATTTCAGCCCCAATATTTTAAGAATTTCATTCATATTATATGTCACCCTATTGCTTCCTGATAGGGCTTTTATTGCCCCACTGCTCAAATTCTGCTTTTGTGGGTACCGGGGCTTTCTAGAAATGAAATGCCCAGTGCAGCAGCATAATGCCCGTGGAAACCTGAAGGTGTTCCCAATGAGGGGCCTGTGGGTTCCTGATTTTATAAAAGCCATTTTAAAAAACATTTGCATGGATTTGTAGGTACAAAGTAATTCTACATAGGGTTCAACAAAAGTGGACCGAATGGACAAAGAAATGCCCATTTGACAATAGGGTCTATACGGCATCTATACCTCTATGCCAAGAGCATTGCCAAGGTCCTCAAACTATTGCATTATAGGCATGACTGTGTATTGTTCCAAATTTGTAATATCAGTTATTTAGCTGTAAAAATTATGCAAGGGATCTATTTCTCTTCCCTTTTGTTAATTTCCAAGGAGCAGGTAAATAATTTTTTAAATTATTTTAAATTTATGAGTACATTTATATGAGCATATGCATAACTGACTATTTAAAATTAAATTATATGCTGAGTACATTTATATCTTGCCCTTTACTTGCAAGGAACCCAAGGCAACAAAGTCCTTCCCCTCTCTCCATTTTATCTTCACAACAACCCTTTGTGGTAGCTTAGTCTGAGAGTCAGTGGCTGGCCCAAAATTCACCTAGAAAGATTCCTGGCTGAGCAGGGCTTGAATCTGGGTCTCCCAAGTCCCAGCCCAGCACTGTAACCAATGTGCCACATTGTAATAACCTGTTCCCCCCAAAAAGCAATTACTGAACAGTTTCTGTTTAGGCCTCCTCCAGGAGCAAAACCAGGCAGTTTATTCCTCAGAGAGGAGAGTGAGCCAGGGTCAGAACACAACGGTTCTTGTATTTGTTTTCTTTTGAAACCCAGAAATGCCACCCACCCTCAGAGCAAACAGCCTTTCTCGTCTTCTGAAAAGCTGTCCCAGTAAGGGCCTTCCTCAAAGGTATCTAAAATGACTTGGTTTCTCTGTCCCTCTTTTCAGAAGACACAGCCTCAAGTCTTGTCATAACACAAGCAATACCTTACTATAATGTCAACATTTCATAAGCTCCCTATAACAACAGTCATGAAAATACAAAACGCGTGTGCCAGACTAGTGGCTTCTTATTCCTTACAGATTGGCCCTCTGTAACAGAGTTCTCTAATCCAGATGCCACATCACCTGTGCCCTCCTTGCTTAGGGGTGTCTGTCCACCCTCCTGAATTGCGTAGGTGACTCTTTCTTCCCCAGTCACCTCCTCTGACAAGATGCCTGAGTAATGTTGCCGTGTGCTGCTACATGCCATGCTGTGGAAAGAGTGTTGTTTCCTCTTCCTATTCTTTGGCCTTTTATTTTGGAACAATTGAAATACGCAGCTGCTGTCTTCCAGTGCTTAATACATCGTGGGTGGACTTTTCTACTGAATAAGGTTTAAATTGTTTTAAGTGAACAGTTTAGGTACCCTTTCTCCACTTTTGCTTGAACTCATACTGTACCTCAGACAATTTATGTACTATTTCAAAAGGACCTTAAAAATGTGTGATTTAAGTAATTTCCTCAATTTCCGAGAATAATCTCTCACCCAAATTAGTTCTTTTACCATGTGAGGAGTCCCTTTCAAATCATAGTAGGCTTTCTGTTTTTCATGTGCTCACTCTAGGTAAGTAAATACTGGCTTAGCCGTAGAACTTAACTGCCTGCTACTATCCATCACACTTCATAATGAACCAATAAGTATCAGGGTCTGGTAAACTACAAAGTACATCAACCGCTAATGCTGTTTATCTGCCAAACATAACACAGAAATGGGTAAATCTTTTAGAAGACTGAACTCTAGTGTGAAATGCCATCCTGTCTAGAATTTACAAAACTGGCCGAAGTGTCCAAGAATGATCAGATTAATAGTTCAGCCAGGCAATCTGGCTGGGTATGGTATAAGTGCATCTGGGTTTTATTTCTTTGCAGCAGTTCACAGAGCTCCTTGAATAGCGTTGATTCATAATTACAGCCATGAGCAGTGTGACTAGTGCAAGGTGTGCCCAATTTGCATATAATTTTTCCACTAAAATCTGAGCTGTGGTTGATGCTTCTTGGTTAGGTATAGCAGAAGTCTTCTTCAATCACATGACTTCTGCTGAGTTCAAAAATGTAACTACTTTAACGAGTGATGATCTGTTTGTAGGTTAAAACTTTTGCCAAGTTAATAGTGGCTAAACTGATGAGCAAGTATAACTACAGCTCATAACTCTTTCCGTATTATAGAATATTTATGTTCTTCTTTTTAAAGGAACTGCTACTGTATGGAGCTGCTAGCGTATCTGATTACTCTCTGCCATTTGAATTTTTCTGAGAATGAACAGCCTCAATTCCAGGGTCATTACCATCAGTGTCCAGATAAAAGATTTTAGGAGATGTAAGGCTAACAGTGGAACAGTAACCAGTCATGATTTTAATTCCTGGGAGGACTTGTGGCAGGCTTCAGTCCACACAAATTGTATAACCTTGTCCACTAAGCAATAGAGTTTCAGCTTTCACTGTAAATTTTTGTATAAATTGCCTATAGAATGATGACAGTGCTAGAAAATGTTGTGTCTGACCAACATTTGTTGGAGTTGGCCAAGCCTGTACTGCTTCCGCTTTCCCCAGGTCTGTAGTAATGGCTTTACTAACAGCCTAGCAGTCTGTAGCCACCTAAATACCTTACCTATTCGGTTCAAGTGTTCTGGCAAGCAATGGTACAAAACAGCCATGGCATCTAAATATACTAGGCAAGTAGTTCCCTGAAAATCAGCAAGGATTAGTTCCATTAACCTCTGAAATGTTGTTGAAACATTGCGTAGGCCAAATGGCATAACACTGAATTCTGAAAGGCCTTTGTGGGTAATAAAAGCCATTTTCTCTTCATCCACTGGATACATTTCCACTTGTCAGTAACCACTGGCTAATTCTGATGTGGCAAACCACTGTGAATTATACAACATGTCTAGGTTATGATCCACTCTAGGGAGTAGATATGAATCCTTTATGGGGTAATTGTTCAGGTGGCTATAATTGATACTAAATGTCACCCCACCATTTTATGAGCATTGCAGGGGCAGCCCAAGGGCCCAAATGGTTGTATAATGTGGTTTTCTTACATTTCTCTCAAGTTTTTGCCATAATAGGATAATTATTGCTGCTGTAATGTGATGCTGCACTAATTTCTTTAGATCCATGTAAGAATCTCCTTGAGTGAACACGTCAGCACATTGCTCTAATAGACCTGTAATAAAGAGCTTCTCATTCTTTGACCATTGTGTTTCATCAGTCCCAACATCAGTTGCTTGATGTCCCAAGATTTCTTAATTTCTTTTTCAGTTTTGTTCTGTGTTAATTCTTCATCCCCAGAACATGGGAAAAACTTGTTTAGTTTAGTGCTGTGCTTGAGAATGTGAGGTTCTGGCACTAAATCTGCAATCTGAACCAAACGGGCCTCTTTTATAGCAATGGCAAGGTTCATGCAACTAACACATTTAATCTACCTAGTGCTCTGCTATGTAGCTGTGAAATGGATTCTCCCATATCACTGTTTGATAGTCTCCTCACTTGTGCAGCTTTAACTGCTTCAGCCCTAGAAGAAATCATTATATTTTCATCTACTGTCACCTTGCATACATTAGTGCTTTTCTAAAGTCAAATTATATGAATATAATTGTCCCATATTTAGAATAGCCTCATATTTAAGTAGGGGGGCTGTGCCCAACAGCGTTCCTTCATCTGATTCCCATACCATAATAAACTCCCATGCTGTTTTCATGGTTTGGATAGTGATTTGCCAGTACTCTGGACATTATCCTGCCCTGTATGTAGTAAATGGATAGTCTTGCTTTCATTGTCTTCTTCCAATTTTAACAGAATTGAACTTGTGCAATGTTAGATTACTCTCTGTATGATACTGTCCATCTCTGCTGAGGATAATATTTTTGCTTTGACTGGACCCCTTATCTGGTTTTCTGCAGTTTCTTCCAGAGCGCGGCTGTTTGTTCTTTTCCTGCCTTAAGCTGCTTAGCCTTGAACTAGTTTTCACTCTGCAACTTTCAGATTTTTGACTGTGTTTTCAGTCCCTGCATCTTCATCATGAGATCCCTGAGCCATGCATTCCAGGCAGTTTCTTCCTGCTTTTCTAGCTCATGAATCTGGTTTAGTTTATTGGGTATGGCAATGGCTTCATCAAGTGTGTGAAGTTTTGTACTTTGAAGTTGAATCTGGGCTTCTCCTTGTCCCACTTTAGTAATAAAATAATCTCATGGGAAATCATCCTGTAACCTCCCAACTGGAGTAGGTCACTACAGTGCCAATTTCCTGAGTTAGTTTCCATCATCTCTGAGGGTTTCCCTGGTTGCCATTTTCTCTCTACAAATGCTGCCTCAGCACAGTTCTCATTGATTGGAGGTTCAAACTGGTACTCCAAGGCAGTTTTTGAAGATGGATAACCCCTTGTTTTGGGTAAGGCACTTGCATGCTCTTCCCTTTAGAAGAAACACCAGGAAATTCACTCTCTCCTCATCAGATCACATATTCACCCTGGCAGCATGTTCAACATGTCCATCTCAGGAGCTCCATTCTTCATCAATCCCTGAGAATGCTTCAGGAATAAAAGCATGTTCTAAAACAATTCCAAATAATAAGAAGACATTTTATCTTCCAGAAAGTACTAGTGCATCCCAATTCTATTCATCTTAATTCAGAAGTGAGCCATTAATTTCAGTGGGTTTGATTCCCAATAAGAATGGATAGGATTATAATATCTCAGACAAATTTTATTGCCATGTCTGCATCAGTTTGTCCAAACCTGCAAATGAGGACAAGGTTTTCCAATGTATCTGATGAAATCAATGGTCACCAAGAATGATTACTTCACATAAACTAGGAGTTACTGATATTATGGCAGGATTCTTCAGAAGTCAAGCTCTGTCTCCTTACTGCTTTTCTTTTCATTCTGCTCCTATATGCTTTTTGAAAGACAAGAATTCTGCATTTACAGACCAAAGACAGAGTCTGCCCTTGACTTCAGTGCTCTTCTGCTTGAGATGCACAAATGCTAATTAGGTCCGCATCAGTCTGCTGTGCTTCAGAAAAGCTCTTGCCATACATATATACTGGGCTTGAGTTCTTGACGCAGGTTCTGTGAGAAGTGCCTTCAGCCCAAATGGGACATTCCAGGACCGACACTGAGAATCTTTTGTGTACTTGTTGTTTCAGGTGTCCGGTATCACAGCCGTCACTGGGGACAGGAAGTGTCCCATGTCACACTGTTTTGTCCTCTTGTAGCCTGATATCAAAGGATCAGCCAGCCAGTTCCTGTGATCAGGAGATGGGGGTTTGGTTACTCTCCCATCCTATCCCACCCCCGGCTGTTACGACTGTGAATTTGCTGGGCTGCCAAACAAGGAACAAGACAGGGCTTTATTTGAGAGGCTTCCTTCGTTTGAGAGAAAGAGAGAATACAAACCTTTCCATTAAAACACTAAGCTCAGCTTTGAAGTCTGTCCAGAGAAGTGATGATAAGACAGTGCAGTGAAAGGAATTGAAAAATGCTGTATAATTTGTAGTTTAAAAAAAAAAAAAAATCAGTAACACTGGGATCCATGGGTAATTTTAATTAGCTGCACTTAACTACTTCCTTATGCATTCCAAAGACATGCAACTCACTCCCCTGACCCTCCTCTAGCTCTTCCCTTCCCTCTCTTCTTCCCTGGGTACATGCTCAGCACACTCAAGAAGCAGATTTATAAATGGGCAATCTCCCACTTGTGCATCATGGCCATATTGAAGGTGTACTGGAAAGTTTTCCTATCCCCTACCACCATTACGCCCTCCTTCGCATAACAAAATGACTTGGAATGGGGGGCGGGGGAGCATTCAGGTGCCAGAATCCCCAGCAGAGATGGAGCACAGACCCCCAGACCCGACTGTTACCTCTCCTGTAGGAGAAGGCACGATCTGGAAAGGTACAAAGAGGATTATCCTGCCAGGCCCCCAGCAGGAGAGGACCGCAACATCATCCCCATCCTGTCTCCTCTGTGGAAAGGCAGCGAAGAATCGGGATGTCCCTGGAACAAAGCTTGTGCTCTGAGCCTTGTTTCTTCACTGCAAGCCTACTTCAAACTGCAGGCAGGTTTTGCAATGCATGGAAGAACGGTCAGAATGTTGCAGGTCAGAGCCACCATGCCACTGCTTGCTGGTTGATTCATCGTATGCATAGCCCACCTTTCCTCCAAAGTGGTGCTCCTGCACAATCGCTTCGCTGGGAGTTGGCAATGGAGTGAAAGCACTGGGCTACAGTTCCCATAATTCCAAGACAATATGTATTGGCCATCCTGGCTGAGGGTTTGTAGTCCAGCCTATCAGAAGCACCAGAGCACTTTGCAGCCATGATTTTCTTTAACCTTTGTTCCACAAAGACTCCTGCACATTTAAAACAGTAGAACTCCAATGAAAAGGGTCCCAAAGCCTCTCTACCTCATCAGTGCAATGTGTAGCAGGAAGTCAGGCAAAATTAACAAGATGGTAAAGATCCAGTACATTTTTAAAGGCTCCCCCACCCCCCGCAAAATATCTAGAATTATATATAACAGATACTGATTTTGGTTTTTTTGTTTTGAATCTCTTTCTTCTGGACATGTTAAATTTTAGTATAACCCAAGGTGACTGTTTGTGCTACTTTACATGGTTGCATATATTTACTGGGCAATGCGGCCTTCGGTCTTACAGCAACAAAATTAGACTTTGGCCAGCTGCAGTTTAGAATGTCTCAGATATCATAAGCCTTACATATTTTCTACATGGCTTGGTTGCACTGAAAGTCCCTGAAAATGTTCTGTTCTTTTCTGCATTTGACAGCCAAAAGGCCATTTTGTACAGGAATTTATTTATTTATTAAAAAATCATTCTGTCTAAACTCGCATACGTAAAATCAGCGGCCTGCTCAAGGTTACCTTGCTGCTTTGCAGGATCAGAGAAGCCTGTAGCATCTAGAAAAGTGCTAACCTTTCTTCAGGTACAGTTCTACCGGCGGCTGTGAACTTCCTCATGCAGAAACAAGAAGCTACTTCATACCCAGGCCAGCCATTGGTCTTCCTAGTTCAGAGCAGGGCACATGGACTAGCAGCAGCTTTGGGGGGTTTCAGGCAATCATTTTTCGCAGCCCAACCTAGAAATGCCAGAAAAGGCATCTGGGACTCTGTGCTTTACCACTGAGCTACCCTTCGTTATACAAAAAAGCCTCTTTAGATTTCCTTAAATAGAAAACTTGGATGAATAGAATGGAGCTGCTGTTGCCACATTAATACAACATAAACTATGTATTAATTGGGAAGTATGATCTCAAAGCATACAACACATACACACAAGTCTGGGGCAGTGCTTTTTGTTTCAATCCTTTTTCAGGGCCATCTCAACCATCATACTTTTCTACTCAGCTCTCTGTCTCTCTCTCTCTCCATGCAGGAAAAGCAGCAGGGTCCAAAATCATTAGAAGTGGCTTTTTATCTGCACATACACCAGCTTAGCCTCTCAAACTACAGGAGATTCCAGGTTGAGTAGTGTGCAGATGCTGCCCTTCAGGCAACACAAGGAAGACATTTTTCTCCTTGTTCCTTCTGTAGAAAACGGTGGGGGGGGAGGTGTCTCACTGATAGTACAGTGAGATGCTCAAGGACATGAGTCTGGAAAGTTTAGTGTTTAGAGGAAGAACTTAGATGCAGGCATTGTGCAGAACACAGAGTCAGCCTCAGGAATGTGCTGATTAAATCAGGTTGCCCTGTCTGCCTGCCCTCCGGTCTCCAGATGCTGCTTTAGAAGGCCAGATCAGTCTGGAGCAAACCTCCCTCAGCCATGGTGCCTGAGGCTGGTTCAGTGAACAGCGGGCAGTGAGCTGCCCCAGTTGTTGTGTTGGCAGTGCTTCGGCATCAAGGAAGTCCTGAGGGCCCGGAGGGGTGTTGCCATGGTGTCTCTCTCTCTCCAGGCTGTCTGTCTATCTGTCTGACTGCCTGGCTGGAGTGTTTGCATCTGGTGATGGGACAGTGGGAAAGGTCAGGAATCCTGCTTGGGTACCACCCATTCCCTCTGAGCTGCCAAAGTGGCCTCTGCTGTGGTGCTGAGGTCCCCAGATGGTTGGTCTTTGGGATGTTAACATCCACAGTGCAGCACCTTACCTGGGACAGCCCAGGTCTCCATCTTCTCCGTGACAATGATGGGACTGTCCCAACATGTTATCAACCTGGTGTGTGTAGCAGGGTACACTCTTTTGTTTTGTTTTGTTTCCCCTGTTGGGCATGGGGAGAGTGATCTGAAGGTGGGAGACCTTGAATTGGTCCCTTAGAGTAATGGCAACATTTCCCCTTGGTAAGGGTGGGGGACCCAATAAAGGGTTGGTGGCAGCAAGAAGGAATGCTTCCCTGTGCTGGCCCCCAAATTGTGCAATGATCTTCCCACCAAGGCCTGCCTGGTGCCAACTTTGCTACCTTTTCAGTGCCAAGTTAAGAGCACCTCCTTTGCCAAGGTTTTTCCCAACTCCAAATAGTATATGGGGATGACAGAGGGGTACAACCCACAGTTTTTGAGCAGGAGTAGTAATATGGGCTGCCTGAGTTGTTTAGCAATTAAAATGTGGGTTTAATTTTTGTAATGTAATTTGATGATGTTTAATTGTTGTTTTATTCTATATTGTACTTATTATTCACTGCCCAGAGAACTTTGACCGTTCTATAATTTCAGTTTAGAAAATAAATAAAGAAATACATACATGAATAAAGACTGCAGCCCACTTTGGAATTAGGCCATGCTTTTCTTTCTTCCTTTTGTAAGGGCTTGGTCTCTACATTGGCAAGTGTATTCAAAAATAATTAGCGGTAGCGTTGCACAGCCCTGAGATATCTTATTCATTTTCTGTGGCTGATCATGTGCTCTGGACGAATGTGTTTGGTAACACAGGAATCACTGGACTGTCTACCCACAAGCAATTGTAGAAACTGAGTGGTAGTCACTCACCAGGATTCCAAGCGGGACATTTTCCGGCCCCCTGAATTTGGGACCTTCTTCGTGCAAAGTGGTGGTTTGGACCATTCAGCTAACAGCCAACAGTTTGGCCCCTGTTCATAATGCTACAAGCTGCAGCCAGGAACAGCTGGAACAAGGTCCCCAAAGCAGGACCGCCCCTGCTGCAATAGGCCCGCATGCATTTTGTCACATGTGCATACCGGATAGTGCCCATGCAAAGCTGCACAGTCCCCACTGCCACCTGCCCAGGCATTTATGACACTGCAGCTGTTGCAGCCTTCCCCAACGATGTGCCCTTCCAGTTGGGTTGGGCTACAACCTCCATAGTCTCCAACCACTATGACCACTGCAGGGGATGATAGTCCAACTTACCTGAAGGGTGCTCGGTTGGGGAAGGCTGATTCAATGTCTGAATCTATGTTTATATAATGCTGGCATGTATGTGTTTCCCTTTAAAAAGAAAAGAGCAGCATATCCCCTTAGGTGTTAAACAGATTTTGCAGGAGCTGCAGTTGTCACATCTCTTTTGAATGCTCTGGGATTAGAAGGGGCACCTGCAATTAGAAAACAGAATCGGCAGGTTTTTCCGCTGCAGCAGGGATCCTCCCTTCCTCCTGCCCTCCATCCTTTAATTAAACTAGTGATGATGGAGCAGGGCTAATGTCATCACAGAAAGTGGGAGCTCCTTCTATTGCTCCAGAAAATAATTGTCGGCAAACCCCTTCACTAAAGCCCCTTCCTCATGCACACCCCACAGTGCAGCTCTACCCCTCTGGGGACTGTGTGAATAAGGCCATGTGTGGGTAGGGCCTGATCCAGGCACAGCAGCCTCCCCCCACATCGTCACCCAGCCTCCAGGCGGTGTGATGAGCAAATGGGAAAGATCCATGCACACAGTCCTGCCTCTGTGGTTGGAGGCTGTAAAACTGTGTGCAAGTGTGAGAGAAAGCAACTTCCCGTCAGCAGTCAGCCATACTAACAGCTTCCCTCCCTGTGCACAGATCCAAGATATGAGATGTTTTCCTCAACTTGCCAGTTGTCACTTGCCCTGAGCTCTGAGTTCAGTCTTCAGCCCAGAGGTTCTCTCTCTCTCTCTGTCTCTAGTGAGAAAAACAGCACCAGCTCAAACTGCCGGGGTCAGACTCTTGACATCTGGCAATGCTAAATTTATTTGAAACCTCTTAGCCTAGTGTACTGCTGAGCACACAGCATGAGCAGGGCAGAACCACATGGCGGACAGGAAAATGAAGCAAGTTCCTCTTTGGAATTTAAAGCCCACTTAAATTCCTGATTTTCTCTTTTGCACTTTGTGCAGCTGTTTCATTTAACACCCTGAGAATTAGTCATCCTGCTCCATTCTGCCCTCTTCCCCCTCCCCCCACATCATCCTTGCAATGATAGCCAGATGCAGGCTCACCACGCTGGAGTCCTCAGCTGTGCAATTGCAGCCAGATTGGCCAAGCTGGGATCTGGGTTAGTGCTCAGAAAGCAAGAGCACTGCAAAGGACGTGAGGTTAAGTTAAAAGTGGCACAAACATCTGGGACTCCTGAAGAAAGAGCTGTGAGTGAAAATACATATATCTGTCAGCTTGAAACAACACCCCTGTAGCTCTGTGTACAAACCTTGAGAAAACTGTGTCAGAGAGCTGCTTCAAGGGTCAGATGTGATCAGCAATGCCTTAAAGGAACAGTACCTGTTGCTTTTCCACAAGCAGGACTGACCTGCAACCTCTGTCCCAACGCAGCCTATATACTCTGCATACTCTTGGGCCACACACAACATACATACGCGCACACACCACAGTGCATAGCAGTTGAAACAAAAACGCAATGTTGACGCAAGTTGTAGTGATTGCCAACAACTCGGATGGCTTTAAGAGGGAATTAGACAAATGCATGGAGAATAGAGCAATCAGTGGATTTTAATAAAGTGATGGCTATTAATATGGTGGTTAAGAGTGTAGGAGATCTGGGTTCTAGTCCCCACTCAGCCATGAAACTCACTGGGTGACTTTGGGCAGTCATTGCCCCTCAGGCAAATCTACCTCACAGGGTTGTTGTGAGGATAAAATAAAGAGATGAACCTTGTACCCCTCCTCGGAGCAGTTGTAGGAGGAGAAAAGTCAAGGCATAGATGTAATGTAATAAGAAGGGTCCTGATGGGTGTGTATATTATTCTGGTGTTGAGGTAGTAGGTCTCTCAGTAATACCAATTCCTGGAGAACATGACCAGAAAAGCTCTTGTCCTGCTTGCGGATTTTCCACATGCAGCTTATTTACTCTTTTTATTTTATTGTATTAATCTGTTGTAAACCATCCCGAGATGTCTGTGATGGGACGGTATAGAAAAGTTTTAAATAAAATAAATAAAAAATAAACAGCTTGTTAGCCACTGTGTTAGCAGAATGCTGAAGTAGATCCTATGAACACATGTGAGAAGCCTGTATAGAAATCTGTGTCTCTATATGTGTGTCTTTATATAACCAAAGTAACCAAACTTTTCACATACTAGAGCACTGAAGAAGGCCAATAGTTCAAATAGGCTTGGTTACTTTCAGTATTGAATGAAATGAACTTTGCTTGCATTGCATGATGACTGTGCATTTCTGCCTCTGGAGATAGAGTTATGTTATCAGGCTTTTTGAATATTGTTCATTTTCAATATTTTACTCATCCAAATTGTTTTATTGCCTATTAGCAAATTAAACCCCATATGTTTCCAATGTGAACAGTTCATAAACTTTTTTTTTTTAAGAAATGCACTGATAGAAGCCTTTCTCTGATCAGGAGGCAAGATGCTTCTCATTGTTCCTAAACCCCACAACTGATAGCTTGTTTCCACCCGCATGGGTGTTTTGGCCAAATATCTGAAAGGTGGTACCAGTTGCTACCTGAAGATTTTCCAGAGTGAAGACGAGTTTTCTCTTTATATTTGGCATATAGAATCCTTGAACATGCTGTCTTCTTCTGAGAACTTAGCCAAACTGCAACAATTTACATGGAAAGTAATACAAACTGAATTATTTTATTGAAATAAATGACTACTGCTGTAATACTTTAAGAAAATGCAGTCAAGGTGCTACCTGAGGTTTGGCCACCTGTCCAAACACAAAGAATTACTAACGAAAGCCTATGCAATCTCCTTGCCCTCAAAAACACCTAGATGGGCAATTTTGAAATGTGAGGAGGAGAAGCTGAGGCTTGCCCAGAGGGTGCCAGTCCTCACTCCTCCCTTTCCCAGCCCCAGAATGCCCTCCCATGCGGACCCTGAAGAAGCTCTTCCATCCTCGCCACCTTGCCACTTGGAAAAGGCCAGGCCAGTGGTGAGGGCAGGGGGCCTCTCCAAGGTCAGGGACAAAGCCCTGCCCTCAGAAGGCATTTCCAAGGCTGGAGCTGGGATGCTCACCTATCCTATACCTCTTCCCTCCCGTCCCCCAGGAATGTCAGGAAGACTCAGGATTGTGCCGTCAGTGAGCAGGACAGTGCAGCCATGACAATATTGCATTTCCGCTGATTTTGTCTGAGAGCATGTTTCTTCCTATGTGCTTATATTGTTTTTTCTGAATAGAAGGAATGAAAAGGTTTGTCCAATGACTTTTACTTCTTTGTATCCATTCTGTTAAGGACTTCTTAAGATCTGTGTGTGCGCACGCACAAATGTCCAAGTGCACACTCAGACATAGTGCTGTTATGGGTAGCTGAAATAAAGTATAAAAAGTATAAAAAGCTGAAAGTATAAAAATGTTTAGCACCTGGAGACTCACTGATACCAAATGAGAGAGAGAGAGAGAATGTTTTAAAACAGGACCAGACTGAAGGTAGGTCTGGCTCTACTTAGAGATCTCTAGCTGATATGCAGTAAATTGGCAAAGGTTTCTGATGCTTAATGGTTTAATAATAGCACCTACTAATTTATGCACCCTTCTCCATCCCCTTAAATGAAACTGTTAAAGCAGGCAGGCAAGATTGACTGACTGACTACCAGGACAGGAATTTTGCATGGAAAGAATGAGTGCTTTTCATTTTTAGTACTCAAAACAAATTCCTAGATTCAGAACTCTTTAATTTCAGGGTGGCCATGTCTTTTCTTACATTGGATAGTCCTCTATATGAAGAGCTTCCAGTGGACTGACTTTTATTTTGAAGATGGGCACCTTGGCATCTAGTAGTTCTCAGGGGTCTGGTAAAAAGATCCCACATGCCTGAGGTCTGCCCAAGCTTGTTTTAAAACATGCAAAGATGAAATGTGGAAGCATATTTCTAAGACTTAAGTGTTCCAATTTCCATGGATTGACAGACTGCTAGAGCAAATGATTTAGTACAGTCTCTAAATCTATCCCACCCATCCAAAATTAAGGCTTCTCTAATCCGTATCACCCACTAATGTTCCAAGACATGCAGCAGAGTAATATCATCTTAGCATTTTTACACACACACCATTTACTTGTTTTTGTTTACAAGGCAGGAAATAATTATGGAACAAAATCCGGCTGCATATTTTTTCTGCTACAAGCTAGCAGGGAGACATAGTGGGGTATTGATATTTACTAGGCTGGCCACATATGAGTAATCCAGAAAGAGGTCAGGCATGAGTGGTTGTTTGCATAAAATTTGCATGTGCTGTATTATATATATAAATGCAAATATAGCAATAAATATAATACTGTAAATAGAAATATTGTGCAATTCGCCACAGTGTGGAAAGCCATGACTGGTGACCTGTGAGCTTTGCTCAGGCTACTGTCCAAGCACTGCAGATTGAAACATGGAAACATAAACACAGCAAGTCAGAAGGGGTCTCCTGGGCCATCTAGTCTGACCCCCGGCTCCAGCTGGCTTTGCTAATGACATGCCTACCATGTGCATGTCCAGCCTATCTTTCATGGCCGATCTCTTCCTTCTGGTGTTTGTTGTTTCTGGGCTTGGGAGTAGACAGTCATTCAAACAGAGGACACCTTCAAAATAGGGAGCAATCATCTGGCAGCCTTTCAAACAAAAGGCAGTCCTCTATAAAAGCAACACATGGCCACCCCAGTGGCTTGCAGTGCCAGGGTGCACACAGAAGTTACAGTTGGGACCTAACTCCACAGAAGAGGAATAGTGCCATGCAAGTAAAGAGGTAGATGGGATCAGTGCTGGTCTTTCCTGAAATTCTCCTTGGAAGATCTAGATCAGAGAGGCATATCTGACATCCCTCTGGGGCTTGCTTTAAACTTCCCAGCAATGTCCACCAAGTCTCATACACAGTTGCTGGTTGGCAGAGGCTGTCACAGGGACCTCCAAAATCCAGGGAAAGAGGGAACGCTGTGGACATAGCCTTCCTCCCCTGTGACAGGACCTTTTGTTGGGGGATTGCTTGGCCTGGGTGCATGCAGTGGGGGTGGGGGGGAGAAGGCGTTTTAACAGGCACACAAATGCAATTATGAGCTTCCTCTAATGGTGGAGCTTAGTGGGAGAAAGCAGAGAGTGAACGTGCCTAGTAGCAAAGACAACAGGAATGTAAACACGTCTTCAGTCTGATTATGGAAAGTGCTTTGGCAGAGTGAAAACCGTGGCGCAAAGAACCACTCTCTGGATATTTCAAGCTATGGCCTTCATTCAATATACCATTTACAAACTAGACAGTACCATCCAGCTCTTTCCTTAAAAGGTGACTTCCCCAGTTTGGCAGGCCTCAAGCAGGCAATAAAATGACCTTATGTTTGAGGACAGTGTCAAATTAAATAAGCAGCTAAAGAAGTGATCTCTCCCTCTTCATATCCCATGCCTATGCAGAGTTCTTACACTGGTTCCTTTCTGTCTTGTAGGAATAGGAGCAACTTTGCTCCATTTGAAATGAAAAAACTACCGAAGCAAACCTCACAGTGCTGCCTTAGCAGGCAACCAAGCAAGGAGTATTCTGAGATCTACCTTATCCCACAAGCTCAGCTCATTAACCCCTGCCCCCCACACACACACACAGAGAGAGAGAGAGAGAGCGCAACAACAATAGCATTGAACAAAACAGTTGATAAAGAAGAACCATCAAGATTCAGGACCAAGGGGATCAGAGAAGTAAAATATGTGATTTTTAAAAAAGAAAAGATATAGCTCAGGCTATACTTTTTGAAGGTATTTGCTTTTCATGGGTAGAAGCTTTGTTTGCTTGCTTTTCCAATGTTCCAGCTTAGGCTGAGAAATTATTTTTGTTGTTCTTGTTGATGTTGGGCATTCACAGTGTTCCTTGTTCTGGTCTGTGATCCAAACATTTGGTTCTCAACCACATGGTGCATTGACTTCCTAAATAGTCTGAAACAGATTTTGTTTGTTTGTTCTCATTTACACATTTATTTATATCTAGCCATTCAAAAGAGTGGATTGTCAAATGAGCTCCCATGAGAATTAATTCCCAATTAATACCCTTTGGGAGATCTAGCTTCCTTCAGGTGGTTCTTACAAGTCTGCCATTCCAAAATGGTGACAGAATGTGTTTATCTCTACTGGTTAATTCCTTGTAATAAGCACCATAAAACGTATCACAGCATCTCACACCATTTGCCCTCTAATTTTCAACAGTGAAGAGACTTATTCTGGAGAACAAAGGTCTGCCTAACAAGGGACCATTCCATTTGTTAGCAGCTGGAAAAAGGAGGAAACTGGCAATTATGGTATTAAAACATTGTGAGAAAACACTGGAAGAAACTAAAGGCAAACCCCTTTTCCATCATCACAGAGTGGTTGGTTACCCTCTGCAGTTGTGTTCACCTCTGAAATGTTGCACTGGTCATGTCCATAATAGTTTATTGCTAGCTATTCATGGGCTACAACCACACCAATAGGTCAGATTTCTTGGATCTGGATGAATGGCTCAGGTTGGATTCTGATGACCATGATATTCTTGTGATCACAGTTATAATCTCATAGCCTAGCTACTTGAATTGAATTTTTCGACCTGTAGAGGCCATAAGGCAAATACAGCCTGGTTTGTAGAAAGACTACGCCCTGTTACTTTCTCACAGTGAGGTTTTCTTCTGAACACACCATCATGTAGTATATATCAATAATTTCAATGTTGGAGTAAGCCTCTGAGAAACATGTTTTAAGATAAACTGATGATCAATTTCTTCACATAGAAGGACAATTACGCTATATAAAGATGACAAGAAAAATGGTATAGCTACCCACTTCAGGGTAAAACCTGAAAAATAAGTGTGGGAAAATGCTAACTTATTATTACATTAGCAACATCTGGTATTTATTTATTTATTTATTTAGCAAGCTTCTATGCCACCCCATTCGCCGAAGCCTTGGGGCAGCTCACAACAATAAATAAATACACATTAACCATATAAAACAATATAATTGGAGACATCCTGGCCAAAGATATAAAATCAATAAATAATGTTAACAATTAAAATGACATGACGTTTAAATAAAAACTTCTTGGCCTGGCGCCGAAAAGCAAATAACAACGGCGCCAAGGCAGACCTCTCTGGGGAGCGCATTCCATAGATTGGGCACCACCGCAGAGAAAGCCCTCCTCTGGGTACTTACCTTCCTAATGTGCTTTACAGAGAGTTCCCGGAGAAGGGCCTCTCCCGCTGATCTCAATATTACTCCTTAACATCAGTTTTTTCCCACCAGCATTGCTTCCGTGGTGCAGAATGCGTATTAATTTGGTTCAGAATATCCATAGTTTGTCTGTTATTAGGCAATGCACACCTCAGCCCTGGATTCAGGAAAAGTCAGAAATCCAATGATATCAGAGCTTAGCAAAGGTGAAGAGGTGAACTCTTAGAGGGAGGGAGGGAGGGAGAGAATGCTTTGTGGGCCACTGCCAGCATTATCATGTGTGCCCAATTCCAGTCCCCTTTACTGGAGACATATCCTGCATTCTTATTCAAACGTATCTGGGACTGAGCCCTGTTGAACTCAATTGGACTTTCTTCTATATACATATGCAGGGTCAGTCAAGGATGCCACTCCATTAGCTCAACAGGCCTGCAGAAGAACCCCAGCTATTATTGCTTCCTTCAGCAGGGGGAGGGGGGCAAAACCTGTGGTCATCCAGATGTCATTGGTCTTGGCCTCAGCCCACATGGTGGATAGTCAAGAATGATGGGAGTTGTGATCCAACAACATCTGGTGTGCCATGGGTTGTTCACTGCTGCTTAGCTGGAGGCAAGCTGGATTTCTGCAGTGCAGGGAACTATAGAAATAACAATAACAGCAACAACATTAATTTTAAAAATCAGGACTGGGTAGACAGAAAATCTGTGCATGTACGTTGGGAAAGCCAAGGAAGAGGAAACAGCCTAAGGGGTCATTGGTAAAGTATGTCACAGATCAAAGGCAGGCAGAAGCAATGTAAGTACCAACTTTGTGACAAAGAAAGGGGCTAGATATTGGTTGAAACTAGGTAAGTGTGACATGAGGTGAAAATTATTTTAAATTTAATTGTAAGTCTTGGGAGTTGTATTTGAGCCAAAAGGCGATTAATTAGCTAATAAATAACACAAATCAATTAATTGATGGAGGGCTTTTAAAAAAACACTGACCTCTGTGTATATATGTGCATAAAAAGCAGAAGAGCTCTTTTTAAATTAGATGTACGCTCCAACTATATCACGCTTCAGCTATAGGAGTTGCAAGGCTCTGTTTGAAAATGGCCTCATCTCCAAAAGTGGACCAAGAGTGCCATTCTCACACATCCAAACCTCCTGGCATAGGAGAAGGCAGAATGTCAAGAAAAAGGCTATAAGCCTGACTTTCCCTGCAAGATCTCACCTACCAGATTTTCACAAGACAAATGCAAAGCCCATCGCCCAGCAAAATGTTCTGGGCAAGCCGGTGAGATGGGAATTCTATATATTAATAATATACAAATTCTTTCTAGGAAGCATTTGTAAGGAGATAGCTGCTGAGCTGAACCTGGATCAGGGGCATGTTAGTCAGTAAAAAGATACAATTCCCAGTATGGTCCAGAAAAGGGAGGGAGGGATTTTGAGTAGCAAATGTCAATCTGAGCTGATTTTAGCAGATGACACTTGGCATCATTTAACACTGGCAGGACCAGGTCAGCTGCAATGTGAGCCACACTTGCCATGGGTCCAGGCAACCCCATGGAATAAAAGGCCTCAGAGTCCTGCTTTAAGGGCTGGTTGCAAGCTGATGGTTTGGATAAGCACTTAGCATAAAACGGAAGCTTCTTCCACCACCACCAGGCCCTGCCCACCTCACAGCTCCACCACAAATAGTCAGTGACATTTTGCGGTCACAGAGCTGCAGGACCAATTGAATTAGTAGCCTTCCAGGTGTTTTAGGCCCCTGTCAGTCCAAGTGGCATGGCCAGTGGTTAGGAAGAGAAGCAGACCTGTTGTGAAAAGTCCCCAGTTGATCATAAAAGCACGATTCTGAAAATGCTACTCCAGGGGCCCAATGCAGCACCTGCAAGGTGGGCCATGGGCATCTGATCCCCCCCCCCGGGCGCTTCATCAAAAGTGGACCAAATATCCATAAGTCTCATGCAAGTCACCTATGGATCATATGCAAGTAAACCTTTTTGATTTTTGTTTTTAAAAAAGCTTCTCAGTGTGCATTCTCATAGATCAAGGTGCAAACAACGATCTCTTAACTAAATTCACTGTTTAATGCTTACCTCTGCTGAACCTGCATATTACCAAATATAGAACAGTTTCCCAACAAGCTTCTCAGTGCTTTAGATCCTGATCCCCTTCAATCCCAATCAGTATGACATAATAATTATGGATTCTGGGAATTATAAGCCAAAATCTTTGGAGGCTACTAGGCTCAGAAAGCCTGCAGGATACATCAGCTGAATATACTTTATAGGAGAGAAAACATTGCCTGGACTGGGGAATGCTGGATGTGGCAACCCTAACTCCATCCTGGCATGAACCAACGATGCTGGATCACATCAGGTCAAGAGCTACACAGATGGGATTAAATTCAACAGTGAAAACAGAACAGGAGACCCCCAATAAAGCATTATAGGTTGGGCCCAGGATCTGCCTGCTGGGAGAAGAAGGGCACCTCCATGAGAGTAAGGAATCTGCTCAGGGAAGATCCTGCACCCCTGCTTGTCCCCCACATATGGCAGCTCACCCCATTCAGCAGGGTCCCCTATGTAGCACGTGCTGGAGATGCTGCTGTGGGAAGGAAGGGGCAGAGAAGCCCCTTCCGCTAGCGAATTCATCCAATTTAAATCTGGATCCAGTCCCAAGAGCAATAGGCCTAATCTGTGCTCAGCATCCATTAGGCACTGCTATGTGGCCTCAGTGCTACAGGAGTCAAGGATGGGCAGTGAGGTTCGAAGAAGGGTTGAGTATTTGTACACGAAGCAAAGAGACAGAAAAGTCAGAATCTAAGGAACAGTTGCAAACATGCATGATGCATCATGTGCTAATCTACTGTCCAGTTTCTACGGACTGGATGTTATTACAAGTGTGTGGATTTTCTTGCATGAAGATAAAGCAAGTGCCTCCTCCCATCCCTGGCATGAACACGCATTTTGGGTGCTCCCCAACAAGGTGTTTGTCCATTTGTAGAACTTTACAGTGGATTGAAATGTCATCCGCTTCCACTGATACGCCTCGTTGCTTCCCCCCCCCCCCCGCACCCCACTAGTTCTTCCATTGCTTTTTCCTCCACCTGCAAAATACCCATTAAAGAGAACATGATGGAGCGGCAGCTCCATGGCTTCTGGTTGCTACCTCTAAGAGCTGCCTCTCTGGAAGTTCCCCTGGGCTAAGTGGATCATATATGGCTGACTCATAACCTCCCGATATTATGCTTTAGAGAAGAGAGAGGGGGGAAGTCAGGTTTAATTTGTCATCTACATTTTATATTATGTAACTTGTACTCATAATTTAAAAAAAAAATGAAATTAGGGGGGAGCTAACCCCAGGAAAGCTGCTACAGAAAGGAACCACAAACAGCAAGAGAAACTCCTTTGCTCTTTGATCCTCCCTGCAGAGAGTAGACTGTGAAGCATTTGTTAAAATGTTAATCCGATTTAAAAACAGCCTTTGAATAGTTTATGAGAGGAAGTGCCAGTTTCTGATTCCCAACCCAGCAGGAATTTTAAAACAAGCCTCCATCTCCCCCAGTGTCAGGTATGCCCTTCGTATGGACAGAAGCAAGATGAGCCCTCACTCACTCACTCACTCACTCACAATTTGCACCAAACAGCCACGTACTTTTGGGCCTGTCTCCTGCTGGGGAAAGACTTCTTGTCATGAAGGCTGAAATGGTAAAGGGCTCTGCAAGGGCGCTGGTGACATGTGCCATTCCTTCAGAATGCACCACAATCCATCTTGCTGGAAGAAACTCTGAGAACAAGATTTTGAACCAGAGTGGTTGAGGTGTGATGTTCGGAGGCGGCTGTTAACCCAATCGAAACGGGTTGGCCAGGCATGTCATCCTTCTTAACGGCACCAAGTGACCCAAGGAAGGACATGATTCCTCCCAAACTGTTTAGGCCCTCCTGTGGCTGTCACATGTCACAGAGGACAGTCCTCTCCCTGAAACTGTCCTCTATTTGATGGACAGCATTGTCCAATCCAGTTTAAAGACTGCTTTAAAACATACGTGAGAAACAGGAGACCGGGTCATGAGAGTCACTCATCTATAATTAGCACCTGGACAGCAGAATGCACAGGCACAGGGGTCACCTGGTCACTATGATGGGATGTACTATATTTTGCTTATAGTGATTATTTCTAAATTTGTGACTGTACGTATAACTGGTACATGTAACTGTTATGCAAATCCGTGCCCTCCTTTATCCTGCATTTTGCTGATGAATTCTCCTTTTTCATAGTGACAGGTTAAGTGCACACTCCAGCCATGTTGCAATTTATTTATGTGTTGCATTAAAGCAGCTTTCCTTCAACAGTTGCTCTCCTCAGCTGAAAAGGAAGGTGGGCTGCCACCATAGCAGTCCTAGGCATATTTCTTCAGAAGTAAATCCAACGGCATTCAATGGGGCATGGTAAAGGAGCCTAGGTTCTCCCAGGCAAAGGTGCCTAGATGAGGTGGTAACACTTGAAATAGAATGTACTAACTCAGGATTCAGCAACCTGTGGGCTGCATGTGTATGAATGTTCAAAAAGCACCACCCAGAAAGAAAAGTGACATGCCAAGTAGAAAGCTGAGATAAGCCCCTTCTCCCCGGCATGCTTGTTTTGATGTGTGAGGGCATTCAGACATGTAACTGCACACTTTTGCTCTGCAGTTGTATAACTCGTCCACTACGCACGCACACACACACACACACACAGACACACGAGAGACGGGGGAGTGGGGAGAGAATGCTTTAGCATTTGAACATACCAACAGGACTAGCTTTTCTATACCGATTCTTAGAATTCTGTTAGGGGAAAAATGGAATGTGAGACGCATCCTTCATTTTTATAGCCGCACTGATGATGAGATTAGTTTACAAAGATGAAATAGGCTGCAGATGGTTTGAGTTGGTGGCTTCAAAATGCTCCCCTTTCTGAAAGAAACAGTCCTTCCATCTGAAGAATCCAACACATCCGCTTTCCATCCATTCTCGCTTTTAATTTTTCCGAAGTAATAGGTACGAGTGGGCTCTCCTTTGCTGGAAGTATTTAGACGAGGCTGGATGGCCTTCTCTCAGAGGTGCCACAGTTTCTCCTGCATTGTAGGTCAAGCACTGAGCAGGGGGTCGGACCAGATGAGCTCCAGAATCTCTGCTAGCTCCAAGTGTTGGATGGCACAGGCGCCCCACTCCAGCCTTGCACTAATGACAGGGTAACGGTTGGACCCACTCAGTGCAAGCGGGTGAGCTTCACAGTGTGTAGAACGGGTGCAGGGCACCCCACTCGTGGCCCTTCGGATGCGTTGGCCTGCAGCTCCCTCCCGCTTGCCTTGGCACAAGTGCCTCTCCCCAGGAGCAGGGATCTGACGTCGCTCTTGCACTGGATTCAGCCATCCAGTGCCCAGTCCGGTGCCCTCCAGGTATGTTGGGCTGTTACTCCCATCATCCCTGTGCCGAGGTCCAGCACATCGAAAGGGCAGCAGGTGGGATAAGGCTGCAGTCCTGCGTGCCAGCCCTCTTTCTGGGGTTTTCTGAGCAAGTTGCTCCCTCTTGCCATCTTGATATCACCCCATTTCTAGATTCTCACCAGAGTGTTTTATACATGCCTCTGGATCTGAAGTTCTTGACAAAGCTGGACTTTAGGTACAATGGTTAAGATGTACTTTGCTTCAGAAGTATAACATAAGGAGAATTTCCAGAGGAATTATAATAAACTTAACTGAGCTTTCTTTTCTCACCCCATCCATTGGCTCAGCCTCTCATTTCCTGCTACAATTTCCCCTCCCCCTCCTACTTTGCAGAAGTGGGCAACTTGCGGCTACTTACAAGTTTGGACCTAGCCAATGATGGGGGTTCATGCAAGCTGTAGCCAAAGCATCTGGGGGGCCACCCGTGACCCACCCCTCATCACATCAGTTTGCTTGTTCTGTGCACTGTGCCTTCCTGTTGCTCAATCAAAGTTAAATAGGTTCCAACACCCATTTTCTCTGGCATTAGCATGAGCATTTGCCAGGCCTTGGATGCATGATAAGCTTCCCTGGTCAGATGAACAGAGACAGAATGACTCTGTAAATCACATAAAGGCAAGTGAACCTACAATGTAAAAATGCACGGCCTATTTCAGAGAACTGGAGCCATTATATGGGTTAAACAAGGGGAAAAAGTTGGGTAGAACAATTGCTTCCCACCCCCTTTTATTATTTATTTTATTTTTGCTTCCTTTTTTCAAGGACTCAAATGCTAGCAGAAGCTGGTAATACCTCAAAGTAACACTTCATGACAGGAGGACATAAATTACCAATTAACACCCACTGCCTAAGGCAGTTTCTTTGCCTAGTGATGACTGATAGAAACAGCTGTGATAAAGTGATAAAATTCAGGTCTTCCTTGTCTAGTTGAGGCAAGAATCAGGACTCCCTGCACGTTCCCTGCTGAACACAACACCTACTGGGGTCTCGCATGTGATCATTCGGCAACTGGGGGTGTAACAGCGCAGGGCACACCGGCACCAATAAAGGAATAAATGAGAAAGGAGTGGGAGGACCAAAAACAGAATGAACAAGGTAACCTTGTCCTCTGGGTGACACCACTCCCACATGAAGTGCACCCTTCCCAGAGGAGGGACAGGATCAGCTACGAAGCTGCCCCTGGGGCTTGAGAGACGCAACGGACCCATGCTTGAACATCTGAGTGTACCGAATGGGAGAAGAGGTTGTGGAGAGCACATGGACTAGCTGACCGCATGGACAGCCGTGCCTGATCAGCATCTGTTGGAAGGGGCTTTGGTCTGTACGGATGCAGATGCGCAGGGCTTCCTTCAGAACGTTTACATGGTTGTTCACCACCATGATGGCTTTTGGTGTATATGGTGATACGTTAATATGAATCATACTTTAAAAGAAACAAACCTTGGCCCATTACGTTCCCTGTCCCCATGGAGGGAGCCCTCTGCATAGGCGAGGATACAGCGGTGAGCCCCCTCAGGCAGATGCTCAGCACACATGGACCAGGGAGGCACCCAGAGGGCGGAAGCAGCCTGCACGTTCGCGAGTGGCCCTTCATGGATTCCACATCCACAGGTGCTGAATGCCGGGACAGGACTGAAATCAGACCTTTGCGTGCAAATGCCTCTTGCACCTCTAGTGGCAAGGATCTCTAGTGGCAGAGCCATAAAACACCCGTATGCTGGAAAGCGACTGCCAGTCATAGACTAACACTTTCATGCCGAAGGCCCCAGGGTCAGTCACCCGCATCTCCACAGGGCTGGGAGAGAACCCTGCTGTCAGCCCCGGAGGGCGCCTGCCAGTCCGTGCAGATCAGGGGTCCTCAGACTTTTTGAACAGGGGGCCAGTTGAAAGGCTGCAGTGACCGTTGTGGGCCAGTGAGGTGGGGGTGCCTGGGGGTGCGGGCCGGTGAGGCGTCATCGGGCGTGCACGAGGCAACATGGGGCACGCACGGCGGTGGCTCGCTCGCTTGGAGATCTCCCAGAGAGTGCAAAACCATCTTCAAGCGAGCAAGCCATCACCTCCCCGCTCACACAGCAAGCGCGCATGCGGGCGGAGAATGGCGACGCGGGCTGGATGGAAGGCCATGGCGGGCCGTAGTTTGAGGACCCATGGTGTAGAGGAAGCAGAGCCAGATGACCTGAGGCTCCACCTTGGTATAAGACAGTTTGCTGTGTTGCAGCCAGAACAACTAATCACTGGGTCTGCTTGACCAGTCTGTCTTATTCACTGTAAGGCAGTTTCTTGTGGCTGGTAGCCAAAGTCAACCGTTGCCCTCAGTCCATGCGTGGTGAATCGAAACCTCACGTTCTAACTATGGCAATATGCCCTGCTCTCATTTATAGGACACTTTTCATACCACGTGGTGCGGGAGGAGAAGTGCAGTGTATCTTTTTTTATACTGCCTATACACATACCCAGATCGCAACGGAAAATTACTCAAAGTGAATGGACTGATTGCATCTATGTCCCATCATTTTTCCTGTTTCAAGGAACCCAAGATGACTTTCCTTCTCCCTGTTTTATGCTCACAATAGCCCTGTGAGGGAGCTTAGGCTGACAGTTGGTGACTGGCCCGAAGTCGTCCATGGAGCTTCATGACCAAGAGAGGACCAGAGCGCAGACTCCCAAGTCCAGATCCAACCCTGTGGCCATTACGCCACTCGGGCTGCCTTTACTAGGATACAGCAATGCGAGCGCAGTCAGCTCTTCACCAGTGAACACAGCCTTCTTTCTCTCAGCCTAATCTCCAATGACTATTGCATATTGATCCCATGGGTCTATGTGGGCACCACATCCAAATTCCCTGTTGTATGAACCAACCATCTGCCCAGTGCTGAGGAACAAGGGAGCATCATGTGTTCAATACCAATTCCAAGACACTGCAAATGGAGGGAACTTCCCATCTTTGCTGCTGGTGCTGTGGCCCAAGGACAAGGGAAGGGTGGAGGAGCCTGGTGGAAAAAGGAACCTTTTCCTCCTCAGCCAGAGTTTTCCTGCTGCTCACCAGCTTGCTGTGCCCTTTCGGGAGAGAGGTAGGCAAATGGCAGCTGAGGCACAGTGGGGGTTAAACGCTAGGGATAGGGGAGGTGTTCAGCGGCAGTGGCGGGCCCTGTTTATCCTTCTCCTTGGCTGCCTCAGGTTTTTTGGCAGGAAAATTGAGCTGTGGTTGTGAAGAGGCTGCATTACTTGTAGCACAGGATGTTGCATAGCCAAAAAGAGGACAAAAGAGGACATAATATTTGCATAGAATGATTTATAGGTACAGATGCAAATTTAGAAATAATTTAAATAGAAATACGTGCTGAGGAAGACTGAGACCAAGCAGCCTCTTCAGGTTGCTGCCCAAGTGCTGATGGCAGCAGTTTGTATGGTTCTTTTTCTTTAAACTGAATCAGACAGTGGGTGGCCCCTTCAGATGAAGGTTGCCTTCGAAAAGAAGACATTCCTCTGGCAGCCCTTCAAAGAAGTCACCTGGTCATCCTAGCACTCAGGTTGGATTCACTGGGAGCCTGTTCGGGTTTGATCAAGAGTTAAAACACACGAACCAGCCGATGGAAGCAGCAGGTAGAATGCAACTGAAACATTGGCTTTTCTGAAAGGGAGGAAATCTAATACTTTGTACATTTCTCATCATCACATCTCCAAAAAGGGATATTGGAGAGCTGGAGAACCTTTAGGAAAGGGCAATGAAAATGATCACTGCTGCAGCAATTTCTCTAGGACGAAAGTATACAACACCTGGAGTAGGTTTTGTTGAGCTTACAAAATGGCAAGTGAGGCACAAGAGATGAGTACGGAATTATGCATGGTGTGTGGAAAGCGGAAAGTCCTGCATGGCTGGCCTTTTCCCAACTCTTGATCCCAAAAGAGAGTCTAGGTTTTCCAGCCCATGCCTTCCTTTCTTATTTGCCCTTCCAGTATCAGTTCCACATTTGGAGGGGAGACTTGGACAAGAGAAGAGTCCTTTCTCTGTCACTGCTGTCCCCTGGGCCTAATTAATGTCAATATTCAAGAATGGGCAAGACAGTTGGTGGTGCTGGTCTTCCTGCTCATCACTGCTTTTTTGGTCTTAATAAAGCCTTAGAGATGTGTACTGGAGAATGCCAGAAGACCACTGTGATCAAGAGGAGACAGTGGGGTATGAGCAATTTTCCCCTGCATCTGAGCCTTCTCTCTATAGCCATTCTTCTTCTTCAGCTGTCTGGTCTCTAGTACCAATGAACTCACGATGTTTAGAGTTTCCATGGGAAGCTTTGGATAGTCCTGAGTTTTATCTAAAGGGCAGCAAGAGCTGGGAGGGCCACATAGTTATCTCTTGCCCATAATCAGTTATCCGTTGCCTTGATAGATGTCACCCATTGTTTGGATGAGTTTGTACTAGATATGACCTAGTAACCAGGTGGCTCCAGGAAGTTCCTCGCCAACTTTAAACAGCTGCTTAGCACTAGACTGCCTTTCCCAAGGATAACTGCCTGGTCTGGAATGTCCCAGTTGCATATACAGTCTTTTTCAATTAGGTATGTGCAAAACGTAGTAATCTCATATAGTTTAATAAGAGCAGGGGAACTTATGGTAGACAGCACAAAACCTATATAAGGTTAGTGAATCTTCCTAAGACCAGAACCTTGAGATAGGCTTACCTAACTGGGGATTCTGTGCGCCAGCTGGGAGTCCATCCTTGGCCCTTTCCTTCAGGGCCTCCTTAGAGCAGAAGGGTTGTAGGCATTTGTACCTACCTTGCCTTTACAATCTCCTTTCTATAGTCTACTAATAAAGCTCTGAGACCTTTACTCACAAATGTGCTTTGCGTTTGCCTCTGCATCCCCCAAAGAGCCTCTCTTACTAGCAAGCAACAGAACAATTAATTAGGCAGAAAGAGGGGAAGGAGCGGAGCTGGGGAGCTGTGGGGAGCAGTCCTCAACGTCCCTCCCTGGATCGTGTGCCTCAGAAAATGCACGGTGTCGCTGAGCCCTGGCACGGGCCCTCAGCCCTTCTTCCGTGCACTGCAGCCGTCTGTATCTTCTCCCTCTTCCATTCCCTCACGAGTCCCAGGTATGAGAAAGAACAGGAGGCTGCAGTAGGACAGAACACAGGATACAACAGGCTCAAGGAGCTACTCTGCCTGGCCGAATCACCGAGGGGTGAAAAAGCAGAGGCTTCAGCTATGTGTAGGGGGAACACCAAAGAGAGGAAATACCCAAAAAAGGAAGACACAGGAGAGCAGATATTTGCATAAAGGTCTTGTGGCCTAATTTATGTAGGTAGATGCAAATTTAAAAATAACAAGTATAATTTTAGTAGAAATGCAATACAAGTTGCAATAGTAGGGAAGACAGTAGCCAGTCTGCCTGCTCAGTCTGCTGTACGGGTGCTAATATCTGATGACTGACTTCAAGATTTCTGCTCTCAGTTCCCATGAAGGCAGTTTATTTTAAAACTGGACTGGAATGAATCGGGCTTCAAACAGAGGACTGTTCTCTATGAAGCAGGATACCTGAGATATGGCAAAAGAGGGCAGAAGAGTGTGGTGAAGTGATTAAGAGTGCAGGACAGGGACACAGGAAATGTGGGTTCTAGTCCCTGTTCAGCCATGGAGCTAAGTGGGAGACTTTGGACCAGTCGCAAACTCTCAGCCCAACCTACCTCACAGGGTTGTTGTTGTGGGGATAAGACTAGGAGCAGGAAGAGGAGAATTGTGTAAGCCACTTTGACTATGTTGTAAGGAAAAAAGTGGAATGTAAATCTAATAAATAAGAATAGAACCAGCACCACCTGCATTTTAAATAAGCAACATGATGTACAGAGAATTCTGATAAGTATCAAACTGGGAGCTGTTCTGCACTAGCTGTGATTGGGTCGCAATCAACAGTTTTGCAGAATAGATACATAAGATCATGGCATCTGGTCCTCTCACTTCCTGGAAAATAGATGGGGAAGAAATGGAGGTAGTGACAGATTTTATTCTCTTGGGCTCCAAGATCACTGCAGACGGTTACTGCAGCCAAGAAATTAAAAGATGCTTGCTCCTTTGGAGGAAAGCTATGGCAAATCTAGACAGCATACTAAAAAGCAGAGACATCACCCTGCCAACAAAAGTTCGTATAGTCAAGGCTATGGTTTTCCCAGTTGCAATGCATGGCTGTGAAAGCTGGACCATAAGGAAGGCTGAGCGCCAAAGGACTGAAGCCTTTGAATTGTGGTGCTGGAGGAGACTCCTGCACCACAATTCAGGAGTACCTTGGACCGCAAGGTGATCAAACCGGTCGGTCCTAGAGGAGATCAACCCTGAGCGCTCTTTAGAAGGCCAGATACTGAAGATGAAACTCAAATACTTTGGCCACCTAATGAGAAGGAAGGACTCCCTGGAGAAGAGCCTAATGCTAGGAACAATAGATGGCAAAAGAAGAAGGGGATGGCAGAGGATGAGGTGGCTAGATGGAGTCACTGAAGCGGTTGGTGTGAGCTTGAATGGACTCTGGGGGATGGTGGAGGACAGGAAGGCCTGGCAGAGTGTTGCCCATGGGGTCGCGATGGGTCGGATGTGACTTCGCGACTAGCAACATTTATGCAAAGGCCTGAAAAAATCCCAAGCAGTCCTAAGGTAACCAATGTTGAGCTTCCTCTTCAAACAATCTAGCAAAGTTGTTTCTATCCAGATTGACTCTAGAAGCTGAATAACATCAATTTTAGAGGAAGTGTTCAGTATAATTAATAATTGTAATTGAAAAAGTCAAGATGATTTGCAATTGTAAGATAGAAAGATAATTGGGTTTTAAAAAATGAGTTATACTTCTCTGAGAAATAATTGTTATTTATTTATTTTTAATTAATAAATGTATATTTATCTTTGATAAATCCAAATGTTCACACACCTGTACCCAGAACCTGCAACTATGTCAACTGTCAGCTATGTTATTTCATAGATACCTTCCATATTGTTCCGTTGCTTTAAGAAGCCAATATCCTATGTCATCCTTCTGTCTAATTTGTTAAGACCTCATTATTTTCCTTGGCTCCAAATCAGTTCTGAGGTCACGTAGGAGTAGCAGGGGGTGCCAGGTACTGCTTGGCTGAGTCCCTCTTTTTGAGCAATCCTCCTTAGTGCTGCATTGGCCCTTCTCCAGATCCCTGGAATTAGAGCACATGCCTGTGCATGTCTACTCATATGTACGTCCTGCAAGTTCACTTGTTTGGTGGCTATTTCTCTAGCTCTGAACATAAGGTGCAGGA
This sequence comes from Varanus komodoensis, assembly GCF_004798865.1. Classification (NCBI taxonomy): domain Eukaryota; kingdom Metazoa; phylum Chordata; class Lepidosauria; order Squamata; family Varanidae; genus Varanus; species Varanus komodoensis. The sequence continues at coordinate 7,976,925 of NW_025336480.1, forward strand.
TCAAAAAATGCAGGATTCCCCACCACCACCGAGCTCCAAGTACCCCTCAACTTGGTTCGTACCCACTGACAGCCCAGAATATGGTTGAGTGTGAATTGTCACTGAATCTTTGTTGTTGTTGAATCGTGGGCTTTTGTTATGTGTGAACCCTGCACTGTGGCTTAACTGTGTTATGCATGAACAACCCAAGAAGAGAACCCATTGTATTTAGTTGGGTTAACACTGGGTTGTTCCTGGTTAATGGAGCTATCAGAGCAGTAGTCTGTTTTCATATGTGGGACCACATCTTGAGACATCACACCTGCTTTGAATGCAGACAAAAATTAGGATCTTTCCCTGCTGGCATCTCCAGTTCAAAGGATATATAGGCAGGCGATGGAAATGACCTCTTTCTGAGGCCTCAAAGAGAGGAACATTGCTGGTCCAATGGAATAGTTTCTTCTGAGTAAGGGCATTTGTGTTATCAATGGCAATTAAATCCTTGGAGAAGAGAAGAGCAGAGCAGCAGGGAGTGGCTTGAAAAGATTACTGAAGGTACAAAAGTGATTTAGGGAGATTTTAAACATGTAACCAAACATGAAGCCAGTAATCCATGAATTCGTCTGGATCATCCCTTTACTAAACAGCACAACAACCTTTTCTGGAAAGGCTATAGCTTCATACTAGGGGTGAACAATTTGTGGTTCTCCAGTTGTTTTAGCCTACAATTCCCTTGAGAACTCACCACTGGCTATGCCATCCAGGGCTGATGGGAGTCATAGGCCACCGCTGCTTTACAGATGCGTCTCAGAAAAGGACACTTGCGTTCAGCAGAGGGAAACTGCATGCCTATCCAGACTTACCTTTGCCAAATACTTCCATGAGCATGCTGCCCATGGCATGCCTACGAGAAGACTAAAAGAAAGAAATGTTTTCCACTACAGAGATCCCCTTTGCTTCCACCCATCCCTAAGAAGATTACACAATTTTAAAGATTTAAGAAAGAAAAGTCGTCCTCCCCGTCCGTCCCCCTCACTAATCATGATGTTCTATAATATAGGATCTATATGGTCTCTCCCAGCCTCCAGTTCTTTGGACTACAAATGCCATCACCCAGCATGCTGAATGATGATGGGAACTGTAGTCCAGCACAGCTTGAGCATCAAGCTGGGAAGGCTGTTTTGTGCACTCCCACAAGGTCTGCTAGGCCTGCACATCCAAGCGTCAATCATAAGCGTTTGTCTTGTTTTAAACAAGAGCAAATTGTCTGAGTATGATAAGTGCCTTATCATCAGGGAGGCACTGGAGCCTGTGCGTGCCACAACAGGCCTTCCAGCTTCGGGTTTCCAGGCATAGGCGCACAGCCTCTTCCCTAGCCAAAGGCTGTGTGTAAACTTGTGCGATGTCACTGCTCAGCAGTGGCTGTCCTGGAGATCCACAAGCAGTCTGTGCCTCTCCCCTTCAGCAGTCCTCGGGTGACAGCACAAGCAGTGGCTAGACTCTCAGATCCCTCCTTTCCCAAGGGGCTGCAGCAGAGATAAGATTAATCTGTTCTCATTTCCTGTTGAGACCAGGGATTTCCTCATTCCAATTCTGGTTTTGCATCTCCAATGTCAGCATCATCCTGACCATCTGAATATTCACAGCTATTTTAATGATGATATGTAGATAAAAAGCAGGGATGTTTCTGGTACTGGTAACAGCACATTTTGGCTCATATGGACTGCCCTGAGACTAAGTGAGCAATTGATTTAGAGTCTGTTTCCCTTCTAATTTTGCTTCCTATTGAAACATTGACATGTTTGGGGGCATCAGCTGACATGGCCACCTGAGGAATGCTGGCCATTGTTTAAACATGCATAGGATTGCACCCTCAGCATTTCAAATTGCTAATTAAAACTTAGACAAGAGTTAAAATAAGTACGCTATCCCTTGGTAGGTTAGGTGGGCTTGGAATATTCTTACCCTTGCAGTTTTCCAAATGTTTTAAAACAGGAGTAGGCAGAAGGTAGATTGCTGGATATTTTGGATTTCACCTCTCAGAAGCCCATGCAAGTATGTTCAATTAACAGAGGAATGTAAGAAGAGCCTCACTGGATCAGAAAAGGGCTCATCTGGTCCCAAGCAGCGGCCCACAGGAAACTCACAAGCACAACATGGGTGCAGTAGCACTCTCTGGCCCAAGTTCCCCAGCATCTGGTATACAGAGGCATCCTGCCTCTGATACTGAAATGGCTGAGAATGGTAGGAGCTGAAGTCTACAATGTATGAAGATTTACCTTCTTCCCACTATTATTTTGGTGTCTTAACCAAGGTCTGTTTGGCAGAACAAAAGAACACTTGGAGATTCCAGACCTTCACCCTGCAAACATGGGCACTCTAACTATCTGAGGTCTTGCATTCTGCAATTCAAAATTTTAAATTTGTGCTTGGAAAACCCTATAACTGAAAGGACAACAATGTATGCAAAGGAGGTTTTTCCCAAACAGCAGATGGTATGGCAAACCTTTTTCCTAACTGTGCCACTTCTGATGACAGGTAATGCAAGAGTTTTCCATTAAAAAAAAGTATCCCAGAGGAGGGGTGTAGCCAAGTTTTCAGTACATAGGAAAGAGTTTGAAGCAAAGAACACCAAAGCCTATGAGCCACCATGTGTATTCTTAAGTGATACGATCCAGATTTATAACCTCATCTGCTGTTTTGTGAGTTTTGGGCCTGCAGTGACTTTGCTTTTCACTCACAGGGCATGGCCTGAAGGCACATGATAGAGCAGGATAACTAATGCTAAGCAGGGCTGGGTCTGGTTACCATCTGGAGGGAAGGCTGCCTGGGAACCGCATGTGTATAATACCTCTGAGTTCCATGATGGACGAATAGTGGGATAGAAACAAACACTTCTCTTCCAGCTTTACAGGTTCATCCTACATCTATACAGGAGTAAGTCTGTCCTGCTGTGTTCAGTAGGGGCTTTACATCCAGGAAAGGGAGTATAGGATTGCAAGGCTGCCATTGCAACTATGTTTACTCTGAAATAAGTCCCACTGCACTCCACCAGAGTTATTTCTGAGTATGCAAGCTATTTCCCGCATGTTCTCAAGGTCCTTAGCCACCACCATTTGGGTGTTTGTGGAAAGAGAGCTCCTGGCACTACCAATAAGGGAGCCTATATAGCTGTTCTGTCTATTCTGCCCTAATGGATTGCTGCAGTGAACAAAAGATGGAAGCAGGGGGAAATTCAGGAAGGTTACTGGTTGAAGATAGTGAGGACCGGATCCCTCATAAAAGCCTGTGAGTGAGGTATGGATGAAGCCAAGAATATTCTGAGATGGTGCCATGAAAGCCAAGCAACCTAGTATTAGGAAACTGCTTATGACAAACAAGAAAGCTAAACATTCAGGTTGTTGTCATGTGCAGTCAAGTTGTCCCTGATTTATGGCGACTCTATACATGAAAGCTCACCAAAATGCCTTATTTGTGAGAGCCTTGTTCAACTCTTGTAAATTCAAGGTGGTGACTGCCTTTGTGGAGTCAATCCATCTAATACTTCTTCCTTTTATTCTTCATTCTACTTTCTGTAGCATGATTGTCTTTCCCAGAGAATTTTGCGTTCTTGTGATGTAGCCAAAGTATGACAGCCTCGGTTTTGTCATTTTTGCCTCTCTGGCTTGAGTTGATCTAGGACCTCCTTGTTTGTCTTTCTGTTGATCCAGTGCATCCACAAAGCTCTCTTCCAGCACAATGTCCGGAATGCACCAATTGTTTCCCTGTCAGTTTTCTTCACTGTCCAGATTTCACACCTATGCATGGTGATCAGGAATGCAATAGTGTAGATGATCTTGGACTTGATGTCCAGTGAAACATCCTTAATTTGCATTCAGGTAGGGCACTAGAATCCATCCAAGTCAGTAATTCTATAATCCATTACAATTAAAGAGAAAGCATTCTTTCATAATCAGTTTAACTCACACAACCCTCTGGACCATCACCCTTTAATATATATCAGTACTACAGATTCTGGATGCAGCTTCCCGATGCAATTGAATCTTAGCAGCACTATTCCTAGAAATGCTTGGGCTGCAGGAGTCAAGCATGCATCTGGCTCTAGAAAACACACCCATAGAGATGCTCCCCATAGCAGCAACCCTAAAGCCCATTTACAGGAGGTATGAGAAACCTGGCTTAGTGAGCATGCCTAGGTATATATACTGAGAGGTAAGACCTACTGCATTCAGTGGGACTTAGACCTAGGTTAGGTGCTCATATGTAAACTTGCAAGAGGATTCTCCTGCAAGTGGGCCAGTGCAATACAGTGCTTAAGATCTTACACTGGGGCCCAGGAAATCCAGATTCTTGTCCCTACTGAGCCATGATGCTGACTGAGTGATTTTGCACCAGTCACTGACTTTCAGCCTAATCTACCTCACAGGGTTGTCATGAAGATAAAATGGAGAGGAGGATCACATACAAGATCTCGGAAGAAAGCTGGGATGCAAATGTACCAAAGCGATACATGTAAGCATATTTACACGGAAGCTGATTTTACTGCTGAATATACCTGCTTTAAAGTTTGCACACCTGTGTGCACAGGGGAGCACTAGTAAGCCTGGATCCACATCCATCCAGCTTAACAGAATTAGGTGATACAACAGAGATATTGGACAGTAGAGAACACAACTAGATGTAAAAGAGGGCATATTTCAAATTTTTCATTCTTTATTTCACAAAATGCATCGCACAAACTTTTAACTTGCATTCAAAGAAAGTAATTGATTAAGTCCAGCTCCATTCATTACATCAGACTGTCAAAATGTCCACCTGGCACTAAATCACCTGGCCTGTTCAGATTCCAGAGCTGGATAAATACAGCTCAGTTTCTCTGAAAAGCCTCTGTTAAATTATTTCTTCCTTTCCAGAAGTGTTTTATAGGCGGTGATTTTGTTCATTAATATCATGTTCCAATTTTTCTTCCTTCATTAACTAAGTGTGGGTATAAGAGATTGTCTATAGCAATATGTATGTCACAGTTAATATACACAACCAACCTTCCTAGCATGTCCATTTATTTAGTTACTCTTAACAACATTTTTCAAGGATTAAAAGGCCATAATTTCAGCCAATCAATCAATATGCCTGCAGCTTAATTGCTGTTTCTAGTTTTTGTAAGATCCCAAATCACCAAGTGCTTTGGAACAGCAGTGGCGCATGGGAGTGGGGAAAGAAGTGAGAGCAGTGCATTCTGGAGCAGTTATATTTCAGATTAAGCCTCCAGCCTTTAAAAAATTTTAAAAGGGGAGAAGGAGAGCAACCCTTAAAATATAAGGACATCTGGCAGGCAACCCTGGCGTGCTGTTTCGAAAGCTGCAATTAAGGCAGAGCTACAGAGAGGGCTCTGTAATAATAACTAGTCAGAGCTATTTTAAAGCAAGGCTGGAAGGAACGTTTGGACTCCAGCGATTTCCTGCAGTGTCCCGGCTAGTAAATGGATTAAGGATGAGCAAATATTGCGGATAATGCAGCTCATTCGCAGGGGAGAGAAACTCACACAATGAATCAACAACACGCCTCCCCCGGGAGGGGCTGATCTGGGATTTGCTGGGTAGGTGTTACAACCGTAAACCGATCCCACCCCCGGCCAAAAGGGGGATGCACTAAGCAGGCTCTCCCACTGAATTAGGAAGACAAAAGGCGCGGGCGGAGGGAGAAGCGGGCGGGGGGTTAATAAAAGAAAACCCAAGCAAAAACCCCAAGGTCGAGAGATCCCTTCGCCCAGCAGCAATCCCCCCGACTGAAAGTGCAGCCTGTTGCGGGGGTGGAGAAGGAGGCGGAAGCGAGGAAGGCAGACGGTGGGGATGTTTAGAGGAAATTTACAATCATTTCCTCTCTGTGGTTTGGTTACAAATCAACAACATCCTGTTCTTTTGTGAGGCTCACAGGCGTCTGCCAGACGGATGGCTGCAGTCCCTTAAAGCGGCAGCAGCAATCAATGGCCTGCTGCCGCCGCTGCAGAGACGCCCGCAAAACGCGCTCTCCGATCCCGATCCGGCCCGTGCGCGCTACTCGGTCGAGAGGGGTTCGGAGATCGGCAGGAAAGGAGCCGATTTTCGCCTTTTCTTTCCCCACCCGAGCTAGAATGAGACCCTTAGGGCCAAAACAGACTTTTCTGTACATAGATGTCCAGAAGCTGTGTCTTTTTTCCCTCTTTACGCTAGAGTAGGCGCAAGAGCTAGATTGGCCAAGCTGCGCCTGCTCAAGCGTAAAGGCGTGTTCGGGCTGGGAAAGACACGCTTCTGCTGCTGAACACGCAGTGCGTGTTTCCGCCCCTGTCTCAGAGGCGGCCGGTCTGCGGCACGCGCGGCTGATCCAAGCTCCGAGGAGCAGCGTGGAAAGCAAGGCATTCCTCGGTGCAGCGCCTCCGTCCATCGCTTACTTTACGCCGACTCTTAGACGGTGCAATCCTCAACCCTTTACTTGGGTGCAAAGGAAGTGAATGGGGCTTAAGCTGTCCCATCACGCAGTTCTCGCACTTGGTGGGATTGGATTCTGAATAGACGGACAGGGCTGCGTTGTGAGTTCTCCGTTCTGAGTAAACATTAAGATTGGGCCACTGCTAATTCGCTGGGTTTATAGCCGGAGGATGTTTACAGGGAAGTAAGCCCTCCTGAAGGGAGTTTACTCCTAAGTAAGTCTGCGTAAGATGACAGTCTGAAAAAGGGATCGACGCTCATCTCAACCCCCACCCCCGCCGTAGCTAAGTAGGAAACGCACAGTCGAGCCTGTTTATTAAACAAACCGTGCCGCAGAATGTGGAGGGAGAGGTTTAAATTCACGCACTACGGTTTCCACTTTATTTCTGACTAATAATCTAGGTCAATGCATTGCATGATTACTGCGAAATAAATCCTGAGGAAACGGAAAAGAGATATTATCATCTTTCAACCCGATCTTACGCATCTACTTGGCTTGGGAGCAAATTCTATTCTGTTTAATGATGCTTTTTTCCCAATAACTAAATATTTATTTTCAGGTTAATTCTCTTGAAGCAGGCAATCATGATTTAAATCAAATTATTCCCAATTGACTAATGTTCTGAGTATGGAACTTTATGATGCCAAATGGCACCACCAACAGGACCGGAGAATTCTGAAGTTTCTAGATTTTTTAAAATAACTTTAGGAAAAATGGGGGGGGGGACACACTCCTCCCCAAACAGCCAAATAAGGACTGAACATGCACAGTAGCCAAAGAATGATGAATGCCTTTGTGTCTGCCCATGGGGAAGTGATGGGGAGAGGAATGGAATGGGGAATATGAAAGAGTGGTTGGCTGACCCCGTAAACAAAAATACTCCACAGTGCAATATTTTCTTGCAAATCTCATTTGGAAATCCTAATTTGAAATGGAGTCAAACCTTCTACAATTTCCCCAAATCAATGTTTGTGGCCTGCTCCATAACAGCTGGCTAATCCTATGTCAATAAGTCTCAGTCAGAAACTCCAGATAGGCAAACTTTTTCAGGTTGTCTAATGCCAGACTGAATTGCATTATATTAACCTTGATCCTGAGCATTGTTACTTGAAAGGAAATCCCACTGATTTTATGGAACTTACTTTCCAAGTAAGTTTATGGCCCATTTTTACTTAAAAATTGAATATCTGTTGTCTGCCATTTTTAATTTTAGACAATCTATTTTAAAGTAGCAATAAAAGCAAGCAAAATGTACAAGTATGGGCACAGTTCTTTGCATATTTAGGCAGAAAGAAATCTCTCAAATTGCAGCAATTCCACACCCAGCCATTTTATGCTGTTGTGGGACTTTCTCTGTCTTATGCATGCATAGGAAGCATCATTATCCGAATTCTGTATCATGACATGTGTTTACCATACTTTAAAAACTCTTTAGTGAGTAGTCTTTTTTTAAATCCATATATCCACGTGGCTATCTGTAACTAATATACCTTATTTATAAGTTTGAACCTTAGCTATACTGTAAGTTATTTCCAGTTAAATCCATTCCCTTCAGCTTCCATGTTTTCCAGGTAACCTGTAAGAGCAAAAGGTGTCAGAATTGGAAAATCATACAACAAAATTCCAAGTTCATCAAGCAGTAGACTGAAATTCTTCATCTCTTAATACAAGAGCTCTAGTTTATCCAATAGATTGGCAGAAGATGCAGGACAGAAAACAAAAGATGCATCATACACCATCCCTTCCTTCCTTTCTATAATACCCAATTACCAAAGCTTTCTGGGCAATTCACAACATGATAAAATGAAATATAACACCTTTATCCTAAAAATGTAAAGCATTTTGAAAGCTGTTGAAAACAATTAACAATAAAACCGCCAGGACTCAACTGTAGAAGAACTAGCATCAAAAAGCCACACGGTGTGCTGTCCAACGCCTGGCAGTCGTGGAAAGCCTCATCCTGGCTCTGAAAAATGCTCCTGCTGGTGCCAAACCTCCTTGAGGAGTGTTCCTTGACTGGGGGGTGGGAGGGGGGAGCACTGAGAAGGCTGCCTCTGTGATTCAGGTGTGGGATTTGTGGCCTGCCGCAAGATAGGAGCAGACCAGCAACTTAGATGTGCAATTCTGTGCAAGTCTAGACAGGGAAATGGCCTTAAGGGTTGTCAGCTTTTTCTGTCTAAACTTTTATAGGATTGCACCTTCAGGCACAGGACTCTCGATGGCTACCAGTCTTAAGGGCAAATCCCGTGGGCTTTCCAGAAACATCTGCCAAGCTGGCCACAGTGGGAAACAGGATGTTGCTCTAGATGTGCCCTCCAGCCGAGCTGTTCTTCTTTCAGTAGCCATATCACTGAATCATTCCAGTGATCCAGGAACCCTGTAGGAATATATATTTCCTTTGTTTTCCTCCTGGCATATCAGGGTGGTGTGCATGGTCCCCTTTCCCTACTTTATCTCTGTAAAGTAGATCAACCCGAGCTGTGAACTTGGGTCTCACCAATCAAGTCCCTAGGACTTACTTTGCATAGGCCAGGCTTCTCCAATTTGGTGCCCACCAGATATGGACTACAACTCCCATCATTCCCAGTCATCATGTAGTCCCAACACATCTGGAAGGCACCAGGTTGGGGAAGACTAACATGGGTTATCAATGATATCAAAGATTCCTAATGGTTAACTGAGGTATTTCTAAAGATATGCACAAATGTCAAGACTTAAGACCAATTGAAAAACATCCAGTGCGAGAGTAAGGAAAGGACTACATTTCAAACTGAGATGTTAAACCCTCAGTTCCCACTAGCATTATTTCTGTCTCTTAGCCAAGCCTTTTCTTAAGGACAGTTCTAAAACAGCTTTGCACCCAAATGCTCACCCCCCCCTCAAAAGTTGTTTTTCCCCTTTGAGAATATTTTAGTCATGACAAAAAGCTGAGTAACGTTTAATATCTGTGAAGGATGCAGTGGCTGGGAGCTAAAGCACTTACTCTCCGTGCAACCCTGGCTGCTTTGAACTTCTGGGTGTGTTTCTTTTCAGCAGCAGCTTCTCTGCTAATGGAAACTGCTTTTGAAATTGAACAGACTAATTTGCACTATAACTTGGGGGCTTCCTCTTCAAGGAAAAGCTAAATACCCTCTAGGCATTCCAGGCCCTTAGACATACCTAAAATAGCTCTTTAATTCCACCCTAGCTCATCCTGAAAATCCACTGAAGTCTATACAAGATTCTTCAGTAGCAGCTCAATCCTCTGCGGTATTAGTTTCACTTCATTTCATTGGTCGCAATGAGCCTAGACCCGCCTAACTCAGCAGGGTGATGGACTCCCAACCCTTTTGCCCGGGGCAATGTGCTCCCCCCCCCCAAAAACCAGCTCTTTTCAATGACTCTTTAGGTACCCTCTTCTCTTATGGGACAATTTTTAAAGAAGTGCCTGCCATTATCTAACAGAAACCCACAAGAGAATTAGTTGCATCGAATAACCTTTTCCCCCACCTCAACACTAGCTGTATGTAGAAAGGGAGACCAAAAGGAGCTGTCCAGATGTTTTGGACTCCAACACCCAGGATTCCTGACCATTGGCCATATGGGCAGTGGCTTCTGGGAGTTGAAATCACGATGGCCACCAATGTGGATGGCTTTAAAGGGCAACTGGGCAAATTGATGGAGAATAAAGCTGTCAGTGGCACCTAGTCCTGATGGCCAGAGGCTACTTCCAGCTTCGGAACAGTGTACATACATACGCCAGTTGCTGAGGAACTTGGGCAGGAGAGCTGTTGCACCCGTGTCCTGCTTATGGGACTCTAGTTGGCCACTGTGAACAGAATGCAGGACTGGATGGACTCTGGGCCTGATCCAGCACAGCTCTTACATTTTTAACCTGGTGCCCTCCATATGTTTTGGAAAACAATTCCCTGCATGCTTAATCATTGACCATAGTGGCTGGGGCTGTTAGGAATTGAGGTCCCAAACATCTAGAGATCTATCTTCAGCCCATTGCATTGTATGGTACTAAAAAGAAACACAGAATTCAAGATTAAGGTACTGGTAGTCCATGGGGTCGGGATGGGTCCAACACTACTTGGACTAACAACTAACAACAACAGCCACCAAGAACAAGTTTCAAAGTTGATATCCATGACAGAAGAAAACAATGCAAAGGCTGTGGGGCCCAACATACCCCATGGCTAGCATATTCAAGGAAAAAGGCCATGTTTCCAGGCACTCTGAGTCAGGCAACCCTCTATATGGCCACTTCAGAGTAAGCTGAGTTGAACCAAGTTGGCTCTAATTCAAACAAGCATAGAATATGGCTATATTTAGTTGGTGAGGCTTCATCACCGTGTTTCTAGTTTCTGCTTTTGCAGCCATCACCATAAATCAATGTTAGAAAAGAGGAAGGTGGTCAAAATCATTTGTCCTAATGCCCAGAAATCTAGGGAAATAGCTCATACATATATAAAACACCCAGAAGCCAGCTGGAAGCAGTGTGTATGTGGGTGGGTGGGTGGGTCTTTGCTAGCAGTAATATCCATCTGTGCTTTTCAGTAAAGGACCATTTTCCCTGCTTAAACCTGCAAAACATTTCACTCCCTTAATGGTATTTAAATGTGATCATTAGTGTCACATGTCCCACATCCTAGGAAAGCCAGGATGCTAGGGACTCAAAATAGGTGGTTCTGTATAAGAGCAGTCAGGTTATGGACCTCTCTCCCCAAGGAAGTTAGGTTGGCTCCCATGTTACTAGCATTTAGATGGCTGCTAAAAAGAAAATAAGAAGGAAAAAAAATACGCTGTTTCTTCCAGATTTCAGTGCTTAATGCTGCTCCTTGATTTTAAAGGGTTTTCTTGTTTTATTCCGATGCATGCATTGCCTTGCCTGATTTCAGGCTTTTTTCATTGTTGTATTTTATTCTTTCTATGGTTTTATTGCAAATTGCCTTGAGTGCTTATTGAGTGGAGGGGACAATTTCAAAGTGCATTAAATAAATAATCAACAAGTGTCTGGTAGCTTTTTCCTGAGTTTTCATTGTTCCATGCTGGCCTCTGAAAATTCCAGTGAAAGAGGTAATTATCTCTCACAGGAATCTTAAGAGCTCATTAGGAACAGCTGACTTGTTCCAGGTGTAGACAAGTTCAGCAAGAGCAAAGGAATGCAGTGCCTTTTCATATAGTATAATAGTGCCTTGTCCAACATGCTTAGGTTCTATATAAATCACATGTCATGCACATCTGCCTAAGGTCATTTATCATCCCCTTTGTTTTTACCCCTTTGTGCTCAAGGAGACGAAAGGACAGTCTGTCCCTGCAGTGCCCAGGTTCGCAGCTTGGCACTGCAGTTCAAGCACTGGGAATGTCCCTGGGGAAGAAAAATAGGTTGGTACCTTCCAGCCCAGGGAAGATCTCATGTCAGCAGCAGGCCACTCTGCTCCTGTGGCATCGGGGCCAACCGAAGCAGAGGCTCCAGTGCGTGTAGGCCAGATGGGGTCAAGGGCAGGCATGGTTGGGCACCTCCCGAGGACCCGCACCGCAGTGGGAGTGGCTCTTTCGCTTCACCATTGCAACCTGCTGCCTCTCACCTTGGTGGTGAGAAGGAGAGGCAGGGGGTTCCACTGCCTCTGTGCTCACTGGCTTTCTGCAGGACTAGCAAGCAATAGCAAGGATGCAAAGATGAGAGGGGCAATGCAGCTGGTCGCACTGCTGGTGAACCAGCAGAATCTCTGGAGGACGGTGCCCAGGCGTATTTTGTCCAAGGCTTTTCAGAAACACTGGTCTCTCTGCTGCTGCTGCTGCTGCTGCTGCTGCTAGAGATGCTGCATGAGCACATTTCACCAAAATGTTATGTGGCTGCTCCCCAAGCCAAAGTTATTCAGCACACCAGCTCAAGAGGCATATGGACAGCAGCCAAAAATGACTTCCTAAGTTCTTTGCCTGTATTTCTTTAGAACAGCGTGTTGAATAGAACAGGTAATACAATATGCTGTAGAAACTGGATAAGGTAACAGGAAAGGATGGCCTTTCCAGTTAGAAATAGTTCTCAAAGACAGGCACACATGCGTGCGCACACACACACACACACAGCAGTAAGGGGTGGATTATGACCCTGATGGCCAAACGGCAGGTCCTGTTTCAGGAGAGCTGAGCCTAATTGCCAAGTGCAAGCCAGACGCTATGGAGCCACCATATCACCCAGGTCATTCCACTGCCTGGATTTATATGATGCTGGCCATTCATTCAAAAGCAAGGATGTGGCCTCCATCCCGATAACAGTGGGACCGAATGACTCAGAAGAGAAATTACTTATCTGTGAGGATGAACTGGCAGTATTGCTATCTATAGACAAACATCTAAACTGTTCAAGCTGTTATCCCCAAATTACTTAGCTAGTAAGCACTGCATTGTATGCCATTTGTGCTTAAGTCAAAGGAAATATACCAGGGAAGCCAGATTGTAACATCAAGTCCATGGAATTTCCATCCATGCCCAGAGGTCTGATCTAGCCTTTAGGTTCACAAATCATTATGGGGGAATTCCTAACAAACCAGGGCCATCCACTAAATATTATTTTTGGCTGTGTTCCCTGTCATATGCTTTCCTTAAAGAAACGGATTTCCCACCTCACTACCTCAAAAACAAACAAATACATCATGAAGTATCAGATCAACTGTCAAACAACCACCACCTTAACTAAAAAATTATAGCCAGGATTAAGTTGTTCTTCACCAGAGCTGCCTTTTTCTAGTTTTACCACAGAAGGGTGGAAGTCAACAAACAATATTGATGGTGGAAAAGCAGGAGGACGTTGCTTCCAATTAATTCATCCCTATGGTAGATCCTGAATTTTCTTGAAGTAGAATAAAAGGTAAGGGGCACTTGACAGAACTTCTCCCTGTAGAACAGTTCATTCATGGAGACTAATTTCACATAGCACATGAAACTGTGGCTGACAATTTTACTGGAGTGGATTGTCTGAAAGCCCATCAGACTCTCACCAAGCATAGGTGAAGGGCCAGAATGTATAGGAACCAGAGCATATGTCAAAGGTGTATGAATGCACTATCTATCCGGGTTGCAGATTATGCCAATGGACCTCCTTTGGATACACATGCATGAGCTGAATTGGCTTCGGGTTAGGGTGAGGGTGAGTATAATCCTAACTTGCCTCCCCGCACTTTCATTTCTGCACTTGAGGAGTGTCAGCAAGAGGCACCATTCAAAAGACAAAACAGGAATGCCTAAAACTATCTGAACTCAACAAAGGTAGCTTTGCAGACAATGCTGCACAGAATGCAGAATGCGAATAAAAGGGTCCTGGTTATATTAAATCTGAGAAATTATTTTTGAATTATTATTGTTATTTATCATAGTTTTGTGTGCCTGGTATCCAAAGCACTTTGGATTGTTTAGAAAAGATTAAAACTTTAAGAATACTTTGTAGAACATAATATAGGAAGCATTTGCAAAAGTGTTTTAAACAATTAAAAAATTGCCAGATCAGTTAAAACCCCATCATGGTCAAATTCCAAGGAGCAGAGGAAAGTCCCCTGGCAGACTTTCAGGGGGCCACCACTAAGAATGCCTTCTCCATTGTTGCCACTCTCAGATGATGGCTGCAGCGTATTGAAAGATATATCCTTGGAGATGTCCTCCTTCAAGATGTTGGTCTTGAAATATGGAGGGCTTTAAAACCAAAGCCAGCCCCATGAATTGGGCTTCGAAACAGCCCGCCTGCCCGCCATTGTGTTTGCTCCATCAGCACAAGCAGGGCCTCTCCCAAACCAGGCTGAGCACTCTCCATGCAATAGAAGACCACTTCAGAGTTGACATATATGCCCCTTTCAACCTTCCCATTCTAGCTAAGCCACAACTCCTCAACGAGAACGTGCACTTGATCAGGGGAGGAAGATGATGTCATCAATGGCAGATTCGTGACATGCAGCAAGGAAAGGAGATCATACCAATGATGGGAGCTCAGAACACAGGCTGATCGCAGACCAAATATAGCTGTGGGCCAGAACACCGGAACAATTTGAGGGAGAGAGTCATTTCCTCTAGCCAGATCACACTCCTTTGCCACAGATCAACAACTGGAATGTCAGGGATTTGAATCCTTCCCTTATTTTGTCTCTAAGTTGCAATGGCAACCCTGCTATTGGAATCATGCGCATAAAATTGTCCATTCTCCTAAAAGATTGGGCACCCACAGAGATGTTCCAGCCCCATAGTACAACTGCAATGCTTGAAAATTCAATTTACTAGAACAGCCTTGCTCAAACTGGTGTCTTCCATTTGGTTTGAACTTCAACAGCCATCAGTCCCAGCCAGCATGACCAATGGTCAAGAATTCCGGGAGCTGAACCTCAAGACATCTGGAGTGATGCTTACATGTCATGGCCAAAGTAGCAGTTAAGTGTTTCCTACTATTGGATAGTTGCTTGGCTGAAGACAATTTGCAGAGAGAATTGGAAGTCATCAGAAGTGCGAAGCCAATCATTCAGGGGGTGGAAATGTGAGGGATTTAACATACCAGTAAACAGTAGTGTATATGGGAAGAAAATCTGCTTCCTAATTCTAGACATGATTTCCATGTAGTGAGGCTGAAATGCCAACTCCTGAATAAGAGTTATTAGATAAAGGAAAATATTTAGATAAGAGTGCATGTTTGTTTTAGGCAAAGTCCAAGAAAAGAACTGCATGGGAGGAAGGAAATTAAACACGCAGCTGATGTTGGTTATGCAAAAACAAAAAGGGAAAAGAAAGAAAAAGATAAAAGGTATCAGGCATGAGTAATACATGGAGGATACAAGGACCAGGTGTTTAGCAAGACAGGAGGAAAAGCAAAAGGTTTCATTTACGTAGAAGAGAGTGGAACAAATAGAGTCTCGTCTTAAGCTACATGTGGGAAGCTAAAGCATTGTTACCTCCCAGAAGACCATCAAGGCCTGATTGACAAAGTATTATGAACTAAAAGAAACCCTCCAATATGCTGTCAATTGTAGTTTTTATTTATGTGCCTGACTGGGTAAGAAGCCTGCTAAAGCGGCCAGTCAAACAATCTCAGAAGTACATTTTCAGGCTTCATGGTCACATGCCAGGGTCCTTTACTTAGGATAGAACCATGAAAGTAATATTGTGTGCCCTTAAGCTACCCTTCATGGAACTGTGAATCTAGGCCTCAGGAGCAAACTAGCAGCATGTGTCGGTCTGTATCACAGCCAAATTTTTTCTGGAGATGCCTGGGCCAAAGTTCATGCAATGCATGGATGCAGCACCTCAGACTAGGGCAACAAGTCAGTCCCCTGGCACACGCCTTTCCTGTGGCACATCCCTTTCTTTCAAGCAATGCACAATCCATGGTTTCTTGGCATTTGTACTGGTTTTCTTCCCCTTTTCTAAAAGGTTGGAATGGTTCTCCTGAGGCTTAGGTGCTGGTAGTAGGAGCTTTAAGCTAAAACAGGCTGGTATTTTTGGCATCTTTGCCTGTCCTCTTTGGCCGCATTAAACTCTAAAAAGTACCCCTCTGTTTAAAAAAAAAAAAAGTCTGAGATGGAATTTGGCCCTCAAGCTGAAAGAGATTCAAGCTGCCTCAGGTGCCTACATGTTGTCTGTGGGTTTGCTGGTAGGTGTGCTGTGGAATTTACCAGAGTCAAATTATTTCTCCAGAGCTCCCCTTCTTTTCTGGCCTCCATGCTTAAAAGATGAAGGTGCCTTGTACAGAGTCAGATACTGGCCCATCTGCCAATCCAGAAGCGGCTCTCAGGGGTACAGATTGTCCCCACCTCTGCTTCTTTTAACCAAAAATACCAGGGGTTGACCCTGGGGCTTTCTGCACACAAGGTACATGCTCCACCGCTGCGCTATGGCTCAGGTGTGACTCACCTCCCCTAAACCTAGGAAATGTAATGGAAACTCTGTGATGACAGCCACGCTTGCACACTTCCTCTTCTCTTTCTGTGCTTCTATTACCCCCTGAAAACCCAGAGTGACGATACCGCACTGCACTGAATTCTTCTCACCTCCCTTCCAGCGTCTGCAAAGTATGCCAAGGGCTGGGGAAGCAAAGTCTGCTCAGATAGCACTGCCACCGGTGGGCTTTGCTCATGCTGCATGATGGACCGTGCTGGTTCCTCGGGGTTCCTCCCCACATCCTGGATTCCACTCACAGCTTCAAACAGGAGGAAAGCCTCCCCACTCTTGTAAGTCTCTTTGGAAACCACGGCTTGCCTAAAACTGGTCCAGGAGATCAAGGTATTTTCTGCCTGGAATGAAGGACAAAGTGACATACCCCAACCCGTGGGTAGACCTTGGCCAGCCAGGCAGTAGAACTTGACAACAACGCTGGCCATGGGACGGTATCTTTCCCTACCACACCTAAGAGCAGCAGGATCTCTTATGACGGAGTGGGCAACACTCGGCCACGGCTCCCCTGCCCCATGCAGCCCTTTCCAGGCCTACTGCTGTGCTTCAGAAATTTGTAGCAGTGGCAGACCCTCTGCCCCAGACCCCGCAGTATCACGTGGCTACATCACTCCCCCTAATGCTTCATCGATTTAATAAGGTATTTTGGCCCCGTCTTCTTTGGCCCTCCCCACCACCAAAATACAGGCCCAGGAAACTTCTTCGAAAAGGCATTCACGATGGCTTACAGGCAAAATGAAAATGGATTAAAGCAATGCAATGAAAGGGGGGCAATCCAGTGAGGGGTCCTGTCACCCTGTGAACGTCTATGTATGGCAGAAGGTGCGTGGTGGCGAAGGCTGCCTCCCCACTTCCTGCAAAGCACTTAGATGCTCACTTTGGGCCATCAACGCGTGGCAGTTTGGAGTGGGAGGCGAAGAGGCTGAGGCGCCACCAGGAAGCATTGTACTTTCCACTCCAGCCCGGCACTCCCCTACAAAGCCCTTCTCGGAGGTTGCTCTAATGACCTCAGAGAAGCAGCCCACATGTGGAGAGGACTCTGTGTGAGGATCCTCATCTACAAGGTCAGAGCACTTTCCCAGCTTCATAGCTGGGAATCTGAAAAACTATAAAGCCGTCTAGTGGCCTGGGCAACATGCTAGCCCTACAACCCATGGGGTGTTGCCGGATTGTACTCACAACGGGTTGCCGTGTTGCCCAGACTTGGGTGACCGAACCTGTTGTAAGTATGGGGAACCAGCTGCTGAGCAAGATTGACAAACCTCCTTTGTTCTTCCCAAGTGGCTCCCAGGAGAGCAGCAGTACCAGAAATCCCGTAAGTGCCCAAGTGGCACTTTAGGGGCAGCTAGAACTGGCTTTCCCTTTCCCTGGTCCTCTCTTTGGACATGAAGGTGGCAAGGGATAAAAATCAGCAGGTGAGGGCAAGAAGGGATGAAAAAATAAATCAGGTGCAGGGCCTAGTAGAGATAATTTTGATCATTCCACAGTCTTTTGAGATGAATACACAAAACCCACAACTACTGTTCACCAGAAAGGCATACTCCCCAGTGGAAACCAAGCCCAGCAACAAAGTCTGGTGTTAGCCCTGTTCCACCTGACAATCCAATACTCTGGGCCAAATAATATCAGCCATGAAGTTCATGGTATAGAAACCTACACAGCCTTTAATGTCACAAGCCATTATTGAATAGGATCCTTGTTGGGAGTTGACTAACCATATAAAACAATGGCTTCCAATTGTGACAGGGAGTGGGAATCAATTGTATACAAAATCCCTAAAAAAGGGGGGCTAAGCCACTTTTCCATAGTGGCTTAGCCACTTTTCCATTTGTATTCAGAATCAATATTCTTCTTGATATAAAAGCTTTTTTCTTGTGTTTGTTTGGTAGGATCCTGCCTTTATCCATAACTCTGACATCCTCTTGCTTGGAATTCAGTACACAACCAAAGACTGAACTTGAACCTGAAAGTCCTATATTTAGACTAGGCAGATGACCTGTGTGGCATGCACCGATGCTTTTGCAGAGGCACACAGATTTTTAAAATTTTATTTCCTGACTGCCCAGTACCTGAAGCTCCCTTCAGCTGTCCAACATTTTAGCTTTTCCTCCTCGCTCCTATGAAGACCTTGCAACCTAAACAAGGGGCAGCTCCCCCCACCCCTTGTCCAACACAAACATATAGGCATGATGTATAATTGCAAAAGCCCATGATTGTGTGCAAAAAACTGACTGGCCTACATTCTGTATCAGCCAACAGAACATTCCCCCACGCCTCAGCTCTCCTTCATATATTTCTTCAAATCTTTATTTTCCCATTTTGTGCAACAGCCAAGCAGTAACTTGAGACTCTGTCGTTCTGAATTCTCAAGGACCATTTTCAGTTAATACTATACTTCTAAAGAATATGATCATCCTTCATTAAAATGTGTGTGTGTGTGTGTGTGTGTGTGTGTGCGTGCATGCGCGCGCCTGGCTTTTTCTTACCATCTACTTCCACTCTTAGTGAAAGAACTGACATCTGCATCTAACATTTACTGAGTGTCAGGAACACGTAAGTGGCTTAAAGCCACTTTACTGGACGGTGTAGCACATTCTGGATTTCCGGCTGTTTCTTAATGCATCACATGTTTTTCCAGTAGCTCTAAGTATATGAAACAGTGGGCTGCAGCATTCATTTTGTTAAAAAAAATCTTCACATAGTTTCTTTAATGCTCCCAGGTAGAATCAACCTGATCCCTTTCATTCCCCCAACAGCTATACGAAGTAGTCCAGAGCTTGCCAGGTTTACTCAGAGAATTGAGTTCCATCAATCTCACGGGGCATGACTTTAGGAATGTATTCCGAAGATTGTGCCTAAAATCACTGGGACTTCTGACTCAGTATAATTGAGTCTAAGATTCAATTATTAGCTCTAAGATTTCAATTCTGACTGATAGGGGAGTGGAAATAGAGACCCAGATACCCAAAATCATGCTCGAACTTGAATGGGAGCAGAATTTTCTAAGTTAAGGCTGAAATGCTACCAAAATGTCCTGGCAGGGAATATTTTTGAATAGATGCTTACAGAATTGTGCTGCAAAGCTAATGTTGTTTACATTGATCAAGGACAGCACAAATTCAGAAAAGCAGTTTTCACATGGAACATTCACAAACACAGCAGTTTTGCATTCAGGCTGGGCTTGCTTGCTTCCGGGTTGTACATTGAGATAACTACATGCAAGTCGTTGAATTTAGCTCATCCGGATCTTCCAGAGCAAGAGCATGAGCTGCAATGCTTAACTAGAGCAATTTAGGCAATTCAATGCCATGCAGAAATAAAGCTTGCACTTTATGATTTCTGAGTTTTCCTAGTCAAGTCATTACACTGCATGGATTTTAGTCTTTTACCACCAACACAGCTGCCTTTGTTTTATGCAGAAATCAAACAGCTGTTTGGGTGCCGGGTCCACCTGTGGTGTTTACTGAGCAATCACCCAGCCTTGCTCACAGAATTTTATGGGGGGAGGGTCCAGATGCCCTGCCTTCTTCCATCTGTAGTAAGCCTCTAGTGCTTTTCCCCCCTGCCTGCCTTCTTTCTCTGAAGAGAAAAAAAAAATCTGTGAAGGAGGGAAAGATACAAGAGTCCAAGCGGGTGAGGCCTTCGCTCTGGTAGCAGCTCCAGGAGCCCCTCTGTCTGGAAGACCCGCAAGAGATAAAGGGATGCTCCAGTCCAGGAAGACAAAGGCCAGGCTCTGCAGCGCTCTTCTGCTAACCCCCCACCTTGGCTGGCTGGAGGCCCTCGGTGGCGAGGTTAGATGCCTGCCATCTGCTCTTCCTTCCTATGGCTTCTTATGATCCAGGCTTTTTGCTCTGGCTTTGGAAAAAGGTTCTGGGGCCGAGCCCCGGATTACATTATGTCTCTGGCTCAGGCTTTCTTTTTCGCTGCAGTCTCCCTCGTGCACGTCAGTATGAGCGATTATGAATCTGTTCCCTGTGCTGGAGAGGGAGGCTTGGGGCGGGCTGCGGAAATGGTATTCGTTTGCAACCGAGCGTTTTTCCTTCGTGCAAGACTCGCACATGCACGCCGCCCCCCGCTCCACGCTGCTCCCAAAGAGAGAACGCGCTCTTGAGGGGGGAAGGGGGGAGGAAGGAGACCTGGGGGAAGGGATCCCGGGGTTCCTCTGAGCCACGACAGGGCCCTCCGGGGACAGGGGCTGCTGTGGGATGGCGGCGGCGGGGCGAGCACCATGCGGCTGTCGCTTCCCTTACGGGAGACCGCCCGCCGCCGGTTCCCGACCCACAAGAGGAAAGGGCGCCAGGTGAAAGGGGCCGCGGCCGAAGGCGGCATCTCTCCGCAGCCCGGGGTCGCCCTGCCTGGCTGCGGAGAAGGGCTCGTCGCCGCGCCGGCTGCCAGGAGAGCTCGCAGGGCTGGCGGCCGCGGGCGGGGAGGGAGCCCAGCCTCGCCTTCGCCGGGGGAACGAGCCGCCAAGGCCGCCCGCAGCTCGGCTCCGAGGCGTCCGGGAGCGCTGCCTGTCCGCAGCCCGCTGCCAGCTCGGAGCCCCCGCTCTTGCTCGCTCAGCCGTCCGTCCGCTCTTGCCCTGGACTGCAGCGCTTTTGCCTTCAGCCCGGGCTGGATGTGCGTGCCTGCATGCGGTGCATGCGCAGCCGCCCGCAGCTGCCGCGTTTCATTCATAAAAAAACCCACCCACACCAGGGAAAAAAACCGCCTACATCCATCCTTAACTTGCAACAAGTTCCCTTCCGGCTCCCCATTCATAAATGAGAGCAGAGCATGCGCCTTGGAACGCCAGTGCCCACCCATTCATAGAATTGGGAGGACAGGCATGCGCAAAAGAGATCCTTTCCCTCCCATTCATAAAATAGCCATTTTCCCAGGCAGCAGTTGTTGCAATAGCGAGGCGAAGCAAGGGAAAGCGGCGGCGGCGGCGGCGGCGGCGGCGGCTGCTGACAGCGCAGCACTTGTAGGTCGTTCCCTGAGAACTGGGGGTGACTCGTGCCAATTTCCCCCCCCCCCCTTGCAGGTACAGCTCGAGATCTGTCTCGGATGTAGGATTAACTCGCCTGTTGAGAGATGATTTTGGCTGGATTATTTAAAGTAAGTAGGCAGTTCATCTTTGTGGGCAAAATATACGGGGTGAAAGGAAAATTCTGCCCCGTAGGGGGAACACTCCGGTCCTATTCTGGATGTCTTGGACTGACCTTCTGCGGGAAAGGCGTGTGTCTGTAACATAAATCTGCTCGTGCGCTGAGAGAGAGAGAGAGAATGTGTCGTTAAAAGGGAAAAGGGGGTTTTGTGCTTTGCTCGTGGTGATTGTACAGTTTGGCTTGACGTGACTGCGACCGCTTGCCCCTCTCCTCAGTATCTGGCATTCAGATACGGCTTTATTCCGTACCAGGACGTTCTTGCTATTCGGGCTTCAACATGCAGCGCATCATCCTAGCGAAGCGCCCCGCGCGCCCGCCTCCCTGCGCACCGGGCGACGAGCTGGTCCCGCGGGCTTCGCCTCCCGTGGCGGTGCAGGCGGAGCAGAGCCAGCGCACCTCCCGACGGGCGAACCCGCCGTGCCCGGCGCCCGGGAGCCGATCCTCCCCGCGGCGCGCCTGGCGTGCCTTTCCGCCCGCCTCGCCCGCTGGAAGGGGCTGCGGAGACTTCCCCGTGAAGCGAGCGAGGGGCACTTGCGAGGCGACCCGCCGGCGTGTCAGCTTCGTGCTGCTGCCTGACCTTTGCTCCCTGGCTTTTTCTTTCCTGCTAGCAGTCCCGCACTGCCGCGTCGTTTTCTTGTGGGTGTCAAGTCTCCCCTCCCCTCTTGTCCGCTCCCCCCGGCTCCCCCCTCGCCCTGCTGGGGTCCTGGCTGCTCTGGCTTGAACTTTGAGTGGAGCCGGCCTTGCATCGGTGCTGGAATAAAACTGCGCGGGGGGGGGGGGGTGCGCCAAGTCCCTCCAGCTGTACCTGCGCGCAGCAAACACGGGGAGAGAGAGAGGAGCGCGGATCTCGCTGGGGCCTTCTCCACCTACTGCGTAGCTAGATGGAGGCGAGGGCTGCGGTGCTGCTGGCCCGGCCGTGGCGTCACAGCCTTGCGAGCCCTCGCATGCCCGCGACAGGGAGCCGCGGACGGCCAAAGAGGCGCAGGGGCCAGGCCAGGGGCCAGGCGGGACCAGGCAGCGCAGCTCCGGGGCGAGGGGGAGGGAAGCCTGCCTCCCCTCCCCCGGCCCGGGCTGGTGATGGCGGACACTGGATTGCCGCAGAAACTGTCAGGGCTGCGATCCACGGGCCTGGAATGTCAGTGTCAGCCCAGCCCCTCCAACTCGCGCTCTCCGCAGCCTGAGGCGAGGCGAGGCGAGGCGGGATGTGAACCCAGATGATTTCCCAGCCCCGTCCTTGTTTAGAGGCAGCTTGGTTTTCTCTCACAAAATAAAATGAGAAAAGAGTGTTCTCCCCACCACCACCACCCCCGCCTCCTTCTTCCTGTTTTAATGGCCTTGCTTTGAAAGATATCAAAGATAAAATTCACGAGGAAAGTGACCTGTTTGCAGAGATTGAAGGGTTTAGACCTCCTTCCTCAGCCTCTCCCTTCTTTCTCTCTCCCTTCCTGCCCCCCATCACTAATCAGTATGTTCAATATTTAACCTAGCTTCCTTGATCTGAGTCTTTTTAAAAGGAGTATTGTAAACTTGTGCACTGAATCACAATGATCTCTTTGGCTGGCTTCTTTCCACCAGCTCACTTGTGCCCTTCATATAAACATGAATGATAGCGAAGTGGCATTTTGGGGTGGAGGCAGGGCAGAGTGACTGCTCTCCAGTTATTGAAACCCTGTTGAAGATGTCTCCATGTGATAAATGTGGCTCTTTCTCCAGGCTTCTGTGCTCCATTCATGCCAAGAGTCCAGAGCTGATATACCACATCAGCGCAGCTTTTAAAGGAATGTCTTTTCCTGAAAAAGGTTAAGGGCGATTTTTCAAATCATAAAATTCAAGTATTTTTGTTAAGTCATGATGGACCCTGTTTATGCACAGAGATGTTATCTTTAGAAATTTGCTGCTGGGCTTCATAAAATGGCAGGAAGAAGCAACATATTTTCACTTACAAGATCTCATTTTCTCAAGTCTGACATCAATGCTGCATGAAATTCACTAGAGGACCCTTTACCAGGTTCTTCCTGACGGTGCAGTTTGCATCTCCATTTTAACCAAACAGGATCGTGGAGGCTGCGGCAATCGTGAAAGGCCTCGTCCCACACTTGCTTGCGCTGAAGCAGGACCCAGTGAGTTCAGGGTGCCTACTCAAATTATAGGATTGGCCACACAGTGGATATGTGCCCTCACAGCCCAAGCATTAATAAGCCATATTTAAGAAACCTCAGGTATGTTTGCCACGTAGAAGTCAAGTAGCATTGATTGGGATACATCAGGCAAAAATGAATTCCCCAGGAGCTAGATACTTTCTGTGTAAAAAGAGGAAGTCAAACATTTGCATAGAAAGATGAGCACTTGGCGGCAATGGTCCTGAAGGTTGTAGATCAGCCACCCCAACTACAGAATGTCACAATCACCACACCCATTACCTCATAGATCAGTATAAGGCAAGGCATAAAAAAGGGCATAGGTCTGGTCATCTAGCTTAGGGAGAGCACTAAACGGTTGACGAAGAAAATGGAAGCAAGCTTGCTTGGCTGCAGAGGTCCCTCAACCCTAGCAAGACATCACAGTGGTCGGAAGCAAGGCTTTCGAATGCATACCTCCTGGTGCACTTCAGCTGGTGCCCATCAAGACAGCTCCAGGTACTTCAGCACGGTTGGATGCTGAGGGGGTGGATGCAAGCTTTGTCCTCCTGCACCCTGCTCATTCCATAGTGCTCACAAGTAATTCGCTTCCTTTTAACAATTGTCCCTTTCCTACAGCTGGTTTGGTTGAAACCCTTTGCTTCTCATCTTGACAGAAGACAAGCAGGAGCATCCTTTGGGTGCCCTTGCAGGCTTTCCTGCAGAGCAGCTGATGGCTTCCGATGAGCTGTGTCTTCAGTCAAGGTTTGGATTTCAGACTGCGGTTCACAAAGCTGAGCCCTAGTGAGGCTGACACCGCCACTTGCTCCAGAATATTCTGATACAAAAGCAGATGGTCTAAATCAGCCTTACCCAACCTGAGACCCTCCAGCTGTGTTGGACTACAACTCCCATCATCTCTGGCCAGTGTTGCCAATGCTAATCCTAGCTAGGGGCAATGGGAGCTTCTTCCAGAGGTGCTGGATGATGCCAGGTGGGGAAGAGGATTCTAGGCAGGCTGCTGGTCTGAGCCAGCTTAGCCCTCCTTTGCAGTGGTGATTTTCTACGTTCCCTTGGCCCTTGTGATGAACGGACACCTTTCTGCAGTGTGTTCAACACACAGGCAGTGGGAGGGATCAAGCTCAGTTATTCTGTCAGCTCCTTGCTTGGAATTCCTGTTGATCTTCAAGCTGAGCACTCCTGCTTTGATTCCGGAAGGTCTGTCTGCTCAGGCTTGGAGGAAAGACAGAAGCCATGCCCAGGCAGAGAGATTATGGCTAATTGGAATGAAATCCCTTCCTTGCTTTTTTGAATGACATCGGGTAGAGTCTTCTTCCTTGGAGATTTCTCTTCAGCAGGGCAATTGCTTTATCACTCTTAAGCATATGACAGGTAAGCTGCTTCCATCAGGGTGGCTCCAGAGAAGAGAAGAGTGACAGGGAGGAGGGAGAGGAGTGCACCGCGGTTGCTCAAAGAGAAAGAGCTTCTCTTCGAATTCTTTCCTGGTTGCCTTGTTTCTTTCCACAAGTCCTTTGTCCAGGAGGAATGAATACTTTCTTATTCCCTCTCAATTCATGCCAGGATTCTCTGGGACATTCGACAAGAGCAGCGAAAGTTCCACAGCTTTTGCACGTTTGGTCAGTTCAGAAGGTTCTGCTCTTCCTTGACCTTCATTTCATTCGGGGGGCGAGGGGATAGCAAACAATTTCCAAAGTTTCCCACTTCTAGTACAGCTTTGCATTCTCCTTTAGAGTCATCATTCAATTCTTATGCTCTCTGATTATTCTCTAAGGGCACCCAGTCCAGTCACACATAATTTTTCAGTCCAGCTGCTCTTGGCTGGATAGCTTCATCTATGTTTTTTAAATGAAATATAATTCTTGAATAGTATACAATGAAATGTGCAAGCTTCTTACTATGAAAAAAGAAAGGTTACCATTATGAAAAAACACACCTGTATACATGGAACCTGGAGCAAAATGTTCCAGTGTGGTACGTTCAAGCTCAGGATTCCGGTCTGCCAGAGGTCCCCTCTTCCCCCCAGTCCTCAATTCCACCCCTCACCCCCTGCTCCTGCCCCACATTCAGCATCCTGTGACTACCGACTATGCTCCGTCCTCATCAGGTTGACTGCAGTATTTGCTTCCCCCTTAAAGTGTTCTTGTACTTCAGCAAAACCTGAGCTGATGCCTCCCTCTTGTGCCGTTTTGGCCACTTAAGGATCCACACTGGAAAACTGAGTTTGCTGTTGGTATATAGGGTAAAGCATGGAATGTTTCCAGACTGGAGAAGCTGGGGAGATTTCTGTCTCTAAGGTATTATGTGAATCTAAACTAATTTTAGACTGTACATCTCATTTCCTCTGCTATGAAACTCTGATCATTGCTTGAGAATGAGACCCGTTCTGTCCAATGGGACTTACAAGGAAGTGAGCGCACAGTGTGGCTTTAATATACTTAATTACTCTGAAATTCCTGGTTATGGGCGGTAGAAATCCGTTACATTACCTACTTCCCATTTTGCCTGAGGTGATCAGAGTGCCATTTTGATATAAATTTTCAGTAATATCTCTGGGGAAAATGCTTGAGGAAGCCTTCCAGATGTGTCGGACTACAGCTGTGCAAGGTGGGGGAGGATGGGTGTTGTAGATCCACACATCTGGAAGGCAGCCATATGGAACGGATGATTATTTCCTACTGGTGAAAGGAAACGAATTTATTATTTCGGTTTAGTGTATCTTGCCATGGCAGGTTCCAGCCAGATTCACACTAATGGTAAAAGCTAAAAAGTAATTTGCTCAGGTCCATCAGTTGGCCCTGTGCTGTGGCCATTTCTTTGTGCAAAACCCTCTATCACATGCTGTAGGGGGGTTTTTTTCTCTTTTTTTAAATTGGACCTCTCAGACTAACTGGTTATACTCCCAGTTAGCCTGAAGCTGGATCAAGCTACAAGCCAATACACAGAATAGTTTATTCATTAAGGAAATGTAACCATTTAGTCTGAGAAGTGCTATCGCAAATCTCTGTCCTACACTATCAAGTGCTCCCTGCCAATAAATTGTCAGAGCTCCGGGCTTGAGGCTAAATATTGGCTGAACTACCTAAGGAAGTTTACTTCTGTTTATAAAGGATTGCCTGAATTACCTGCCTCAAGAGTGTTTGACTTTCCTAGTGATCTTTGGGATTTAACAATCTATGTCTTGAATGCAATGCAGTGTGTGCTCTCTCTCTCTCTCTCTCTCTCTCTCTCTCTCTGAGGAAAAGAGACGGGAAATGTACTATAGATTTCCATATGTAATTAATCTACATCTTGTACTGCAAATGGATTTGACTAGAACTGTCAGCAGCCTTGAATATTTAAGAAAAGCTGTCAGTTATTTCAGCAGTCATCTTAAAGCCAGGCACAGCATTTGCACACACCGTTTGTTACAATGGGGCATCCGCAGAATTCTAGGCAAGCTTGCTGGCATTAATGAAAGCCTAGCATAGTATGCCTTCTGGATTATACCAGTGCCCTAAAATTTTATTGCCACCTCTTTTTCCTGTTGAGTTTTGGCAACTCAGTTGAAAAGCCATCTCATCTTGTTTGTTTCCAGCCTCTCCTCCAATGTTTTAATTTCTGCCCCAGCTGTGTGGGGTGGATTAGGCTGAGATATAGTGAATGGCCCAAGATCATGCAATGAACTTCATGGCTGAGTGGGGTTGCAAGCCAGATCTTCCCTGTCCTAGTTCAGTACTCACGACTCCTACACCACCATACGGCTCTCAACTCATGTTTTTTTCCTAGTTCAAGGTGTTCCCCATATGAGGATAATGCTGGCAGGCAGCTCCTTCCCAGCATGTGTCTTCCTGGGCCTTGTCTGATGCTTAGTGTGCTAGACTTCATGGGAGCCAAGTTCACACTCGAGTTCATAATGCATAGAGATGGTCTGTATTTATCACATTAGCCTGGGAACTCTTGATTCTGCAGCACTGTGGAACCTGAAAGCGACACTTCTAGTAGACAACATAAACCATTCTGAGCTTTCTAAAGAAAGTGTGCATTCAGTAATAAAGGCAATTAGAGGCTTTATGTGGGGTAGTTAGAGATTTATATAATCAAAATATATTACTGGCTTTAATACTGTTTTAGCGAGGATTTAGGAAAACTACAGATGATCTAGTACCTCTTGGCAAACCTGAACTAGAGAAATTGGTCTCTTTGATCTTTTTAAATTCCTGTAAATTAGGAGTAGGGAATCTGATGTTTTCCAGATGTGTTGGACTACAACCACTGTAATCTTTATCGTTGTCATGCTGGCTTGGGCTGATGGGAATTGCAATCCAAAACATCTGAAGGGAACTGGGTTGGCTACTCCCATTGTGAATCATCTACATTTTCAGTTCATGTAAGGGGAACAGGTTCAGCTGGAGATGTGGTTCGAACAGGAAAGCACTGATCTTGAACTATTGGAAACGTACTTGAAATACTCTATGACTTCCAAACAAACACCCTGGATGGATTTTGCTGCAGTGAGAAATCCAGCACCATCCCATGTCCATATTTTAGCTGGTGTGTCTATTGTAATAGCCTCGTTAATTTTTCTCAGATTTTGGATTCCAGTTTATAGTGCTAGGACACTGGTTTAGGGCCTCAGGGGAAGACTATCTTCTTTCTATTGGCTGTTATATGTTTCCCTTTCCAAAATACTTTGATTTTAAGTTGGTGATGACTGAAAGTCAGACTGATCACCCACAGTCTGAGAATCTCTTTTGGATTATTGGGATGCATCTCTGAAGGCAAGAACTGGAGTGTGTGCTTGAATCTGACAATTAATTATCTCTGCAATTCATTGGATTCAAATGTTGAGCAGGAAGGCTCCATCTGGGGAGCACTGGCAAAACCAGGGTAAGTACCTAAGACAAGTACTTGCATCCCATGGGAGACAGATGCTATCTTAATTGCCGGCAACCAAGACCTGACTTTTCTCACCCTACTGTACCGTGGTCCGTCGGCAAGCCCGGTGATGAAAGCTAATCATGGGGTGAAAGCATTTCTAACCCTGGACGGTCTTGCCCAGTCAAGTGCTACAACTTTGTTTGAACCACAGCTCCCAGCATTGCTGAACACTGGCTGGTTTGATTGGAGCTAATGGGAATTGAACTCCAGAGCATCTGTGGGACATTAAATGGCGGAAGACTACACTAGGGTCTAAAAGTGAATGCCTGTGTTGGAATTACACAGGGGTTCAGTGGTCCTCTCTGAACAAAAAAAAAAGTGAAACATGGGGGGGTCTTTTTGTTGCTCTTTCGGCTTTTTATTTTTTGGCTTTTGTTTTAGCAGTAACAATAGAGCAAGTGAAAGGGGCATTTCAGCTACTCCGTTCCCTTCAGCTGTGTATTTTTGCCCATCAGGTTTCATAGAAGGTGACTTGTGGGCCGAACACTATCCTACGTCAAACCCTGTGATGCTATAAAGGCCTAAATGCATGACCAAATGGACCACTGCACCACACCATCCCCTGAAATACATTTTAAACCTCCCAGTAGTTTTCTTTCACTTGTGCGTGGCATGCATGCAAGCCACCCATGTCTCACGTATGCTTAGTTCTGACTCCGTTTCATTCTTTCCTGCATTAACACAGAGCCCTACTGCTTCATGTGAAACACGCAGAACCTGCAGACCATGTTAAATCAACTTCCTTTGACCTACCACACCAGCAAACAAAGGTTTAGCTAATGTACCTTCCGGTATGCCGAGGTTTATAATTCCCTGATACAGCCATCCTTCGTGGCTGTAATTCATCCTTCACATGGGCTGGTTTATTCTGCTCACCTGATCATTTTTATTCTATCCCTAAAGCAGAACCTGTCATATCTCACTTCTATGTGTCTCCCTTTGCCCTCAATATGTGTCCACTTTCAAACATTGACTGTTATGCCTGTCTTAACTAGGCAATGTCAATAAGTGGTGGCTGTAGTTGCATCTTTGAGACGAAACGCATCTGGAAAACCTATCTATGTAAATGGGAGCTGCAAGGACCCCGTCTATCTCTTTGGGCTGTTTGGGCTGTTGGATGTAGGAAAGCAGGGATGTGTTATTCATGTAGCGAAGATGCAGCGGCACATTGTTTTCAGGAGTGATTTGGAGCTCTTTGGAGAAAGCTGTTCAGCTGGAAAAGCTGAAACTGTAGCAAAACGAGGTGAATGCTTATTGTCATCCAGAGGCTGGTGTGCAATATTCATCATGCACAAGCCACAGGGCTTCTTATTTCAGGCCCGTTTCAGATGTCCAGAAATAGTGTGAAGTCCAGTTCTTCCTGAACTGTAGCACTTCTGACTACTGGTGGAGGAAGAATTGCATGTCTGGATGTTCTCATGTTAAAACCTAGCTTTCTTCTACTGGGAAAACTAGAACTGTTGGAAAAAACATTCTAGGACAAAATGCTAAAATGCTCTTGATGAACTTTCTATATGCAGCGTGTATCTTTAAGATCAGAAATGCCCAAAGACTTATTCTTCCACTTGCATTCTAAAGTATTGCACATTGGGTTTGCGTGTGTTTAAATTAGCTCTTAGATTACTGCGTTCCCTCCATCCCATCCAATTCATCATGTGGGGAATAGGCATAAATGCAATGGTTTTGTTGGCTGTAAATTCCAAACCTGTTTCAAAAACCATAAAGTAAAAGTATAAAATGTATGTTCCAGTTCAAGTAAAAGTTCACTGATTGCAAAGCCAGATTTGGTGATTCCATTGTCACCGAGGCAACTGGTGTGCAAGATGGCCTGTCTTAATTTCTCTGCTTTTATGTCAATGTTTGCATCATCAAATCAACTGAAAACAGCTCCTCAACAAAAAACAAAACAAAGCACATTTTTAAGCTTTAAAGCTTGAAATTCTCCTGCACGTGATCCAGGTAAACAACCTTATTTGAGCAAAAAGAAAACATAGAGTTTCCTAAAATGCATGCTTATTGACAAGATGTTTTGTTTGCCGCTGTATTTTTAAAGTCTTGTAACAGCTCCATGTGAACCACAGAGTTTTAAATTTCCTATTTTCAAAGAGATACATTTTAAAAGGAACAGCTAGATAATGCTGAGCAATCAAGCTGAAGATAAAGTATTGCTAAAACCTGACATTGACATAAAGGGCAATGCCACCAGAAGTTAATTCGTTATTAACTAGAGATAACTTTTATCTTGCTCCTGGACTTGCACAACATATGCTGTTATCAAGCTTGCACTATTCTGTGGAGTAACTCAGAAAACGGATGTACAACATGTGCCGGCCACGGGCGGAGAGTCCAGGGCCTGGCTGATGTCCCCACCTTCACCGCTGCCCCTTCTTGGTTCAGGTCTAAGGTTGCCCACATTGGAGAAGTCTGGGCCAAACCGTGCTGTTGTTTATGATTTATTGTTACTCCTATCTGTATCCCACCTTTTTTCCTTTCAAGAAACTCAAAGCAGCTCACACCATTTTCTTCTTTTCTTCAGTCTTATCCACACTACCACCACCTCGTGAAGGTCCAAAGCCACCCAGTTAGCTCCGCAGTTGAGTGGGAACCAGAACTCGCATCTATCTCCTGAGTCTCAGTCTTGCACTCTGTATCCTGATAGAAGGCCACATTGATTTTACTTTGTTCTTTGTTGCACACTATCCCCTTATTCACATCGGTGTGTCACGAAATGAGTAGAGCTGGACTTGCTGATTATCGGCTGAGTGTGGATAGAGACATACGTTGCCTGTCAGTGCTTCTGTGCAAGCGCACTCACCCTGCTCTCTCTATAGGCATACCATTCCCTGTCCAGGATCTGGCTCAGGAGAAACTGGTTCTGCTACTTTGCAGCAGGAACCGGTATGCTCAGAACAGATTGGCTGGCATTTACAGCATCATAAACCCACCCACCTGTGACTTCTTTTTTATTTTTTTGCAGCTCTTTCAAAGTGCATTTTCCTTTTTATAAAGCATGTATACGTACACACATGTATGTGAATGTGTGTGTCTAGATGTGCATGTTTAGATACAGATCACATGTGCATGTGTGGTTGTGTGTAACTATGTATGCATCGACACAGAGAGATGTGTGTGATAAGTGTTACGGAATGTGTTGTGATGTGGGGGGGGAGCGTGAAGTCAAGCACGCTGACACCATGGGAGAAAAAATGACAGCACATTGGTAAGTACCCTATACAGCTGGGCCAAAAAATCAAAATCTAGCTGAGGAGGAGAACTTTAAGCCCCATTAATTCAAGGGGGAGAATGTTAAGTACACGCTCTTCCAAATGAAATAAAGGGGTCTTAAACATGCTTAGGACTCTAATACTATACATACTACCTGGTAATAAATCCCATAAAATACAGTGGGATTTATTTCTGAATAAACCAGCTAAGATTATGCTTTTTCTGGAATGTGCCTGTGAGTGTATCTGGTGTATTCTATCTCATGCTTTCTGCATCACTTATGATGGTGTCCACTTTGCCATCTCACCCCCGCCCCTGCCCCCCACTCCACCACCACCACCACCAGTATCTGGACCTTCGTTTTACTTCACTTTTTCTCTTATTTCACTGTCTCTGCTTCTTAGGATTCCAGCAGCCCCTCCTCTCAAGTAGGAATGCTTTTTGGTCAGCTGCTTCTTTGAATTGATCTTTTAAAAAACAGAATTAATAAATAATATAAAGGTCTCTGCAAGGAAGTGGCAGCTCCACCAGAAAACAATGTGTACTCTCTAAATTTGAACCAAGACGTTTCCGCTCTTTGATTTAACTTTAGTTGCTTCCTGTGGTTTCATGTCCTATACTACAGTTGAATCTCTGGATGGCCTCCAGTATAAATTGCACTCTTCCAATGAAATTAAAGACTAGCAATAGATGGGTCAGCTAGTAAACAGCATTTAAGCCAAATATTATGCTGCTTGGTGTTTGGATGAAAAATAGTATGAATATTTTAAAGGATCTTATATGCCTTCTGGGTGGATTTTCAACTGGGTCATTAAATTCTGTTTTCAGAGGGCAGGCAAAGGATGCGTGATATTCATCTTTCCTTCTTTTACTTTCTGGTCTTGTACATTGAGGTCGAGGGCAACAATTCAAAAGCTGGGCCTAAGAAATATGCTTTTATGGAATTTTTCTTCTGCTTATTTTCTCCTGCGGGGACTAAACCAGTGGAAAACTTTGATGACATTTCTTAAACCATGGTTTGCCATGAGGTTGGGGAATCCATCAGCATTCTGGATCTTGCTAGATTGCTGTTCCAATTGCAATTATGGAAACTGGAATCCAACATATCTGGAAGGGGAACGGGTTCCCTACCCTGGTTTAACATTACAAAGACAAGACAGAGCATGCCTAGGGCTGGCTTCTGGCTTCCTCTTCCCCTCTCCCCTGATGCAACTGCAAGGAGGAGATCAGAAATTTCCATTTCAGATTAACCCGTTTTGTGCTATGTCTGAGCCCTAAGCTATGGTCAGTCAACTGTGGTTTGCCAAAGCTGGCTAGCTTCATAAGGAACAGTTTCAACAAAACATAATTAACCATGGTCTAGGATCTGGGGAGCAGTTAATCTGGAGTCCTCATGGCAGCACCCTGCAGAGGGGAAGGGAGTGCAACATTCCGAGAATTACTTGGGGATGGAGGTGGGCAGGGTGAACTTCCATTCTCCTTTCAAAAACTGTATTGGGATAAGGTCCGGTTTTAGGGATATCTATATTTTGCATAAAATTATTCCCAATCCCACCAATTTTAGATATGTATTTTGTGCATTGTTGTTTTTAAAAGACATGGGAGGGCTCATCCTTCCTTACTTAACAGATATCTGCGGTAAGCAAAAGGATGGGAAGGAGTCATAGGACAATGAGGGAGAGTTATAAATGGGATGCCAGAATGTCTGGTCCACCCTATAAAATTCCATGAATGCGGTAAGGGAAAGAAAAGGATTGCTGGTGTTGTGCAGTGCTTTGCTTTGGATAGGAGTCTCAGCTCAAGTACTGCCCAACACCAGGAGAGTTTTGGGAGTCCCTGCTTTGCCCAGAGGTGAATCAGCCCCCAAGGCTGGGAAGGGGGCTGGGGGGGAAGGAAAATAATGCTGCATCTCTGGATCCAGGGTCTGTGGATGCAATTGCAGCAATGGGCCAGTTTCAGCCCTCATGAGAAGATCGGCAAGGGGGCACAAAAGCCTGCAAACTCCCTTTCCTCTCTTCCCCGAGAGCCGTGCTTTCCTGAAACACGTGTAACAGAACAGAGCCCATGGTGCCATCTTGGCTGCTGTGAAGGTTCCAAAGTTTGGCTCTTAGGGATCAGCAGAGTGCAAATTCGAACAGGATGTGCATATACAAAACCAAAACAAGCATTTGAATGTGAGCCAATGAGCTCAAAGGCTTGGACTTGGCATCTACAGGTTTGATTGTCATTAAAGGAGGAAAGCTGTAATCAGGAATTAATGCACTGCATATGGGCTCAGAGGAAATCCGTACTGCTCAGCAGGAGCATGTGCATGCAGCCCAGAGGCAGGAACTTGTCGCCCTCTGGATGTTTTGCCCTTCAACCCTCATTGCCCTTAGTCAGAAATTAGGAATAGCAACCAGAGATCCATATGCTGTCTACCCCTAAGGTTCTCAGCTTGGATAGCCACTGGGCTTAGTACTGGGTTGCCCACCTTGTTCTGTGCTTTCCTTTCCATTTTCATCTGAATGATCTTTCTTCCTGGGCCGAAGCATAAACAACCTTCTTCTGTCTTTCCTTCTACTTCCAGCCATATCCCAGCTGAGAGTCAACACTCTTCGCTAATGAGTGACCCTCCAGATGTTTTGAACCACAGATCGCCTCCTCCCTGATCACTGCTCATGATGTTGGAGTTGCAGTCCAAAATGTCTGACGGGCACCCAGTTGTGGGAGGCTGAGATCAGATAGCATTTTGTCTGCCAGTCGGCCCTTATCAGGGAGAGAGACTTGCAGCTCATCAGCGTGGCTGCAGCCTGCACGCTGGGCACGCAGGCGCAAACCCTCATGCAGCCAGTCCCACAGGCAGCCATGGCCTCAGCCCCACAGGGGTGACACCACAAAGGGTTACCTGGCGGCTGGCCCTGGGTCTGCCCCTGGCACCGAAACAGCTGAAGCGAGGAGGCTTGTTGGAGCAGCGACAGCAACTGCTAATGTGTGAACTCTTTGGCTCTCTCCCCCTTCCCTCGCTCTCCCTCTCAGGACACTTAAAGGCTGCGTCTCCCAGTGCTGAAGGACAGCCTGAGCCATGGAGCCTCGGATGCCTCACAACATCACCGTGGTTCCCAGCCCCACCATGGTGCCGCCCGTCCAGGACAGCCGCATCCCCTACGGCAGGCTGCAGCGCCCCCTGATGATCCTGCCCATCGACCAAATGAAGACCAGCCACATGGAGAACGACTACATCGACAATCCCACCCTGGCCCAGCTGACCGCTGCCAAGCACCCCCGGGGCCCCCGTGAGCCCCCTCTGCACCCCCAGCGATGCGAGCAGGACATCACCCACCCCTGGATCTCCTTCAGCGGGCGGCCCAGCTCCATCAGCAGCAGCAGCAGCACGTCTTCCGATCAGAGGCTTTTGGACCACATGGCACCGGCCCCAGTGGCGGACCAGGCCTCCCCCCGGGCGGTCCGCATACAGCCCAAGGCCGTCAGCTGCAAGCCCCTGGACCTCAAGGGGCCGGCCTCCCCGGAGCTGGACAAGCACTTCCTGCTGTGCGAAGCCTGCGGAAAGTGCAAGTGCAAGGAGTGCGCCCTCCCCAGGACCCTGCCGTCCTGCTGGCTCTGCCACCAGGAGTGCCTGTGCTCGGCGCAGAGCCTGGTCAACTACTCCACCTGCATGTGCCTGGTGAAGGGCATCTTCTACCACTGCACCAACGAGGACGACGAGGGCTCCTGCGCCGACCACCCCTGCTCCTGCTCCCACTCGAACTGCTGTGCCCGCTGGTCTTTCATGAGCGCCCTCTCCCTGGTCCTGCCATGCTTGCTCTGCTACCTGCCGGCCACGGGCTGCGTCAAGCTGTCGCAGTGCTGCTACGACCAAGTGAGTCGGCCCGGATGTCGGTGCAAAAACACGAACAGCGTGATTTGTAAAGCCTCCCCAGAAGGGAAAGTTGGCGCCCGACCAGAGAAGCCGTTCTGATCTCTGGGGAGGAAGGGAGGGAGGGAGGGAGGGCGAGAGCAGGGAGGAGGCGCAGGGGGCAGGGAGGAGGCATTTCCAACCTGTGCTGTAGGTCTAACATGTGTCAGCCTTTTGCTTTCAACAAAGACAAATATCTCTTTCGAGGAACCGAAGCACTTTGCAGAATTCAGGGTTTTCAAAGTGGTGATCCACACTTATAGAGTGGAGTTCGGAAGGAAGGTTCTCAATATTTTGCAGAGCAAAGGCAGAAAACTACCACAGAGGGTAATTGGAAGACTTCTGTTCTGCTCCTGACCATTGGCTGTTTGCTAAGTTGACATGACTGCAAGAATAATTAACAGGTTTGGCGGGTACATCCGTAACCTGAGCAAGAATTCTTATCCCTCAAAGGCTATTCTGTTCAGGGCCCCCAACCCCTTAATGTTTCATTATGATGGTAGATTGCTGGCAGTAAAACGTTCTGTTTCTCAATGCTTTAATAGGAACCGTTGCCTACCACCCCTTCTCTCTCTCCCCGCCTTTCACCATTTAAGAGAGAGAGACACACACACACATACTGCTTTTCTATACATTGTGCAATTTCGTTTCAGATGACCTGCCTTGTTAGGTAGAAATCACGACTGGGGCAGATCAAGCCTCAGTTAAAGACACAACTGCAGGCACTGGAAAGTCGTCATTTCTGCCTGTTTCCAGTGATACTGAGGCCTTGAAGCAGCAACTATTTCATTGGACGTAACCCATTAACTTCAATTGGGCTAACTTGAATGCAAGGTTTTGACCCTTAAATTGCTGTGCCAAGCTTTGAGGCAGAAGCCCTGTTTGCTTCATTCCCACCAACAGGAGTGCCTGAGACAGCCAGGCCTTTCTGCACCGTATTTAAGAGAAAGGGGCTCTGAACCCCTCTTTGAACATCAATAAATTCTATTGCTTGGTCAAATAGCACATTCAGGATTTAGGACACGGCACAAGCAAGACCAGAAAAAAAAACCAAGGCATAATTTTCAAGGGCACCAGTGTCACAAACTCTTTCATGTTAAACTTAAGCAGCCTTCTCCCCACTGAAAAAAATGGTGCTTAATCAAATTAAGCTACAAAGTATTTAAGCCTAAGCTAATAAATCATCCATATTTCACCCACCTCCCACCTTGCTCTTGCAAGGTCACTACAAACTGAGCACAATGTATTTGTACATATTTTGGGTTTGTTTGTTTTTAAATATATATCCATGGAACCCCAGGCTCCCGTGAAAAACAGCCCTTTTTTTGGCAGAATGGCATTTGCTCTGGATTTTATTTCTCACTTTTTTGTTGCTGCTCAGTGTTGGTCTCTTCTGTATAATAGCATGTCTTTGTAAATACAGAGGACATTTTAATATGTCTATTTTAGGGCTTAGTACTTTGTGGGGGTGGGTGGGAGCGGCACTAGAGGTGTCTAGTTGTTACAAACTGCCCAAGCCACCCACAGCTTCTGGTTGCCAACTCTTTCAGGCCTCATCTGTCTATTCACACCTATTAGGTCAGGGCCTGTTAAATTTCTGTCAGGAAGGGAAGGCCGTTCCCCTGCTTATGGCCAATATGGCTTTCCCTTAAAGAAAAGGGATTAACCCTTTTCCGTTGAAAACCACAAGGTGCTAAGCAGAAAACAATTGTCCACTAATATATCCAATCAAAGGCAGTGGGTAAATGTTGCATGTAAGAAGCTGATCTTCTCCGCTGTTTTGTGACTGGGGATGGCGGGTGGGTTGAACTTGGATTTACTACACTGTAATGATTGCCTGAAATTATCCTGTTTAACTCAGCAAGCAGGAGGCAAAAGCCGCAATTGCATTCTCAAGCAAACGTGATTTCTGATTTGAAATGAAACACACATCTATACTGACAGAAGGGAACCATCTTTCGGGGGGAAGCAATGGGGACAGAATCTGCTCACTTTTACTTATCATGGGTGACTTTTATTTTTTAAAAAATCTGTATATATTTATTGATTGGGAAATATTTTTAATCTTTTTATATTTATAATACTTGCCAGTTATGTACATAGTATTTCACAGAAAAAGGGATACTACATCTGTGTTGTCAGAGACTGATTTGCATAGCGTAGCCTTGCCAAGAGCTTATTAGGCACACGCAGCTGGTGGGAACTTCTGCCCACTGAAATGAACGGGGACACATAGTGGGCTCTCCCGCTCATCTCGGTGAAAAGGGGTTCACAAGTTCCTGCTGGATTAGGCACCGTGTATTGTATATATATTCTTGCACAAAATGGAGGGAACCATGCAATGGGGGAGTGGGAAGGAAGAAGGAGAATCTTAGCCAAAATACTATTGAATGTATAACTCATTACCTGTTTGCAAGGAATAATAAACCAGGTCTTCGGAATATAAATAAGCTGGACATCCAGCAACACATGCGATGCTATCTGTTGCCTAATCCAGGAGTGGGCAACTTATAGCTCTCTGGGTGATTTGGACGACAAATCCCATGCTCTCTCACCATTGGCTATGCTGACGAAGGCTGATGGGAATTTTAAACCAAAACACTGGGAGGGTTACAAGTTGCCCAGCTTTGACCTAAGCCTACTTGCTCTTTTCTATCTGATATTCCTATTAGGGTGGGACAAGGATAGTACTGCTCTGCTCAAGCAACAACAAATTCCAGTTGGCTGGGCTGTACTCAGGTTGCAAGCAAACCAGTGGCTTGACTGCCAGGTTACACATGTACCTACCTACTCAGAATACTTCTATATTTCTGTTTTTGCTTTCTTTTAATGAAACTGCACCTTTTATTTTTACTGTACTTAGTTCTAAACCACTTACATTTGCTTATTGGTTTTTAAAAGCATCAAAATCTGCCAGGGTCCATCTGATCTAAGTGGATCGTGCCTTCGAACAGAAAGGCCAGAAAAAGACCGACTTTGCAAATGTAGCAGACTGCAGCTCCTTGTATCTTCCAGGCCCCCCTCTGGTCCAGCAGTCTGTTAACATGTTTCTCCAGCTCTTTCTTTCAGGCCTAGCAACAAAGTTGACAAGTCTCTTGCTGAGCATTGAAAGGTTTCCAGGTTAGACCAGCCCGAGAAGAGCTGGGACAACATTATACTGTTCCCTTAGATAATCTCCACGGCTGTGCTAGCAAGAGGGTCCTTCTCCCTGCCCACAACCCACCAGCCAACACGCTGTTTCTTTAACCTTTTCCTTCCCCAGCCCATCTCTAAAGACAGTCTGTATTCCTTTTAACATTGCCACTGAGCCAAAGACACTTAAGCTATAGGGATAGAACAATCCGCCCCCGACATTTGAAATTACACAAAGCTCCCTGGGCTGCCAAAGGTCAGGAGAACTTACCTGAGCCTACCCTCCCCTTCCATATTATCCCAGTACGTGACATCCTGACTGAATGGAACATTGTTAATTCAAAATGCAGTCTCGTCTGCTGGCAGTGACATCCGCTTCAGAGAAATCCTTGTCATCCAGCCCACTGTGACCTCCTACAAGTCATTGAGCTTGTTCTGAGGGCTGCTCATCTAATTAAAGAATATTCCAAGTACTAAGCAAGGATGTACAAGCAAGGATGTGGTTCAAGATGTACTGCAACATTACTGAGCTGGGCAGGAATGGGGAGTGGGTATTGTGAAGGGTGGCACAAGCCTTCCTTTCTTCCCTTTCTGAAGCTCAGCCATTGTTTTAGCAAACTAAAATATCTATTCTCCCTCTTAAATGCCCGTCTTGCAGCACTGTGCATGTTTGGGTTTATTTTATTCAACTTTACAGAGAGTGGGTAAGATTTCCCTCATCATTACTTCTTCCCTCAACTGAAAACATAAATGACCACAGAAGTTTTCCTTTGTATAGAATATTTATTTTGAAGATCTATTTTAATAGTATTTATTTTAGAAGTCTACTATTGTTAAGAGTTCTTCTGTTTGTGAAGAAAAACAAGTTAAACTGAATGTACTGATCTAGAAATTATATATAAAATATATATTGTTAAATATACAAATATCTTGTGGCTTCTTTCTTGAAATACACTTTTTCAGTAGCAACAGTAAATGGCACATATTGGGACATGTGCAGTAACAGAAGATTTCAGGTTGTGTTATAGGAAATCCTTCTCTTTTCAAAATAGGAGGTAGCAGCTGTATGGAAGGGCACACACAGTTCTGAATGACTATCAGTTAGTCTGGGCTGGTCTGACTTCCCCAAAGTGAATGCTGCAGCCGCTAAGGTTGGATTGCAATGGCTACACAACTAGTTATCTTAGCATGGTGAAGAACTGGCACAGCAAGGCAAGGTGGAGGACCTAAGTGAAACCTTTTTAGTAGGTGCACTGGGTAAATTGCCAATTATGTTTCTAGGTTTGGGAGGGGCAAAACACAATGTAAGTTTGACTGATAATTGAACATGAGAAGCAAGATGTCAAGAAAAGCCAATTTGATTAGGGTAGATCAGGGACGGGTGACTTGTGACCTTCCTGATGTTTGGCCTACAACTGTCATGAGCCTGTACAATTGGCTATGCTAGCTAGTGCTGATGAGAGTTGTAGGGCAGAAAAATGATTTTTTAAAAGGTTGCTTACCTCTGGGGTAGATGGTATGTTCTTTTATTTCAGTTTTCTATTCTCCACCAAACAACTCTCACTCTGTGAGTGCCTGAGAAATAAATGACAGTATTTAACAAAGATTAGGTAGACAAGTAGATTATTAAACATGTGCACACGTGCGCACACACGTACACAATTACTGGTAGGTTTGACTTTCATGCATTTGTTAAAGGCTCTTTTCTGGAGGGAGAAATTCAGCATTTTTATTTTAACCTTTTTCATCTTGCTCTGTACAGCATTCAGTTTTATCTTACAACCTTAGTATCCCATGTGAGGGCAGGATCTCAACAACTGTGTAAGCTCATGCAAAGGGGCTGACCTTGCACCAGCTCAGTTCCTCTGAAAACCCGAGTCCCCCATGCAATATCACCAAACCAATTTTACACCACTGGGAAGTTCAAAAGACAGCTTGCCACAAAGCAAGAAGGACAGTATGGCTACTACCTGGAGGAAAAACAGTTCCAAGATCTTAGCATCACAGAATGAAGTTCAGAGTTATTTTCCCCTTGTTCTCTCAATGAATTAGTAAAAATCATTGTACCATAGCTGTGTTTGGAGCACTGTGGTCAGCACCTTCTATAAATCAGCCACTGCCAAATTACGGGCAACCACTGTTATGATGCAGGATCATTTCTGTAAGTGGGGTTGGACC
Organism: Varanus komodoensis; assembly: GCF_004798865.1. Classification (NCBI taxonomy): domain Eukaryota; kingdom Metazoa; phylum Chordata; class Lepidosauria; order Squamata; family Varanidae; genus Varanus; species Varanus komodoensis. The sequence goes on from NW_025336480.1 coordinate 8,017,913, forward strand.
AACAGCCTACCAGGATCAGTTGCATATACTCTTCTAAATGTCATTCTGAATAATGTTTCCAAAATCTTTCTGCTCTGCCCGCCAATAAAAGTCAGAATGAAATAGCGAACATTTTAATCTCATGGTAGGGAGCACTGAAACCCCTTGGCAATAGCTGCTTGTAGTTATTAAACTGGATGCACAGCCATGTTCTCTGTGCTAGCAGTGTTAGGGCACCAATAGCCACACTCCACAAAAGGCCCACGTTTCCACATTGGCAATAACCTAATTCCCACTAGGGAAAATACCACTAGGCACATTTCTCCTATGAACTTCTCCCGCCACCACCACTGGGCAGATTTAAAAAGGGAAAAGGCTGCTGAGTCTTGTCACTGAGTGGTGAAACCTTCTGTGCTGTGAGCATCCGGCGCTTGTAGGGCCAGGTAAGGCAGCAGATGTGGCCGGACCCCATTGCAATGATGGACACCTGCTGGAACAGGCCTCCATCTTACTTCCACACTGAAGATGGGGCAGTGTCCTCCAGCACACCTGAGGACAGCGACCAAGCTGAGGGGGCACAGGGCCAGCCAGGGGACTCCCACAGCCTGTTCTGCACTGCCCTGTGACTCTCCTGCTTGAGGTGGATGCTGGCACTGGCGCCAGGATGCTGAGGGCCTTGGCCTAGGCACCCTCCTTGGATCCTTCCTCTAGGAGCCTGCCTTCTCACCACTGTTGTCAGCAGCTGCTCTTGCTCCCCTTCCTCTCTCTCAAATTGCCTCCCCTTGCTTGCTTGAGAGGAAGAGAGCAAGCGCACAAGCAGGCAAGGGCATCTTCTCTTTGGCCTCGCCCCTTCCATTTTCTGGCCAAAGTGGTCCAAGAGGCACTTGCAATGATCTCCGGCCAGTGTATGGGCCTTTGGTGGGTGGCTGAGCACGCTTGTCCTTGATGCTGGCCCTGGCAGCTGGCTCGCTGCTTGATGACGCCCTATGCTGGAACGGTGGAACTGTGCATTTGGTGCTGTGAGTCATCCATCAAATGCCTACCCACATCTTTCGTGGGAAGAGCAGGCTTATAGAGGGGTGCAACATCCTCCCAATCAACCAGTTGGCAGGACAGTGCCTTCTCTTCAAGTGTTAAAGAATGCTAGGCATGCTCCTACTGGATACACACACACACACACACACACACACACACACACACACACACACACACTCTCTCTCTCTTCTCATATATTAATTGATATGGAGATACCCTTCTCCTCACCCACACAGTTTTTCTCTTGCAATGTCACAGTAAAAAGTAAAATCAGTCTAAAAATAACTGTTTAAACAAACAAACCAAAAAAAATAAAAAATGTCCTGCAGCTCCTAGCATGCCCAGCCAGCCTTGCTGCCTGGGGGATGCTGTAAGATGTTTTTCTGTCCAAGCACGCATAGGGTTGTTCCCGAAATGTGCCAAAGCTGCTTCTGTCTCTTTGGAGAACACGGCAGGGGCATGGAAGATTTCCACAGGGGGCGATGAGGCTCCTCAGCAAGTACCCGTGAGCCATTTGTACCCCTCTGAAGCCTGTGAACAAAAGGAACAGAACAAGTTCCAGCACCTAGAAAGTGGAAATGACTAAGCAACACAACATATCACCAAATTGTGTGTGTGGGAGGGGGAGCAAAGACAAAAGAAGTATTGGTAATTTTTGTGGAGTTCCACTTGTACAGAACCTAACTTTCAATATATTGAAAAACAAAAAGCAAAACAGAGGATGCCAGAAGCAAGAGAACAGCAGAGAAACAATAGTATGAACAAATAATAAGAATCAATAAAGATGCCAGTGGAGAAAGGACCCTGTTTGAAAATACTCTTATGAGGTACTTTCTTCCTTTAAAAAAAATCTAAACACTAAGAATGAGAAGTATTATTTATGCATATCCCTGAAATGAATGGTTTTTTATGTATTCTAGGTTAGGGACAGTCAAATGCTTAAAAAAAAAAGAATCACAGCAGTGTGTGTGTGAGAGAGAGACAGAGAAAGAGAGAGAGAGTTTGAGTACATAAAGAGAGAAAATGCATGTCACCTTACACAGATAGAGAATACCATGGTTTAATTTGTTACACGTGCATCTTGCCTTTGCTTTGAATGCTCAGAGCCACACTTGACTCCAGAATTGGAGACCCTTGCTCTACCACAGTGGCTGTTTTAATGACAAAACTTTAAATGATTTTAAGGTTAGACAAAGTTAAAAACAAATTTTGTCCATGCAGCGAACACAGGAGCACTGACATAATGATTATTCACAGCCATGTTAGTCTATTGCAGTAAAAACAGCAAGGAGCTTCGCAGCACTGTGATTTCTGCACTGAATTTCCTTCTGACATCACTGTTTATACTTCTCCCCTACTCCATATGTGCTGTATAAAAAACCTGAAACTATCCAAAATAATACATGCATCTGAAGAAGCTGACTACAGTCCACAAAATCATATGCCAGAAAAAAATGCATTGTTCAAGTTGTGTGGGACTGTGAGTGCGAGGGGTCACAGGTCCAATGCCCAACACCTCCAGCAATGGTTGGCAGTGGGGGGGGGGGGGTGGAACCTGCCCTTAGAGCCAGAGGACCTGCTGCCACTTGGTGGACCAATCCTGTGACCCAGTTTTTGGTGGCGAGAGCCATTTCCCAAGTCTTTTTCTTGTTCTGGCACAAAGAAGAGAGCAGCCTCCCCCCACCCCACCCCGCTTTCAAAAATGGAAGTGAGGACAGGGCAGATTTTCTTCTTCAGAGTCCCCACTCTCATCCCCAGCTCCCCCTCCCTTCTCCATTTCCTTCTTGAAAGTGCAGGCCTGCTTTTCGCACCCAAACCTATAAACATTCACTTGAAATGTGCAGCCATGACCAACTGGATTAATGTAAACCAGCAGCTTCGTGACAGGGGCCAGAGGAAACGCCTTGGGCCATCTTGCCCCCTTGCTCCCATTTTCTCCTCCCACTCCTCACAGCAGTTGAAAAGCTTATTCTTCCCCAACTTTAATAAAACAATATCTATGTGGCCTGAGGCAGGTGCAATTTTCATAATTTATGGTTCTCGGAGACAGGAAGAGCGCTTTGAGTTTTATGGTGCTTTGCTCACTAAATAGCATTCCGATTGTCTACATATCATTCTTTCAGGATCTGCTATCTGGCAGGCACACAGCCCCTTCGGAACCCACCTGTGCCTGCTGCCCTCAGGCAAAAGATAATTATGAATACATCTGTACGTGTTAAGCAGAAGATGAGCAAAAAATTCTCCTCATTTCCCCATGTCCTTAGAAGAAACTTCCTGTATTGACACCAGTATTAGCACTCAACAACCGCAGGCAGGAAATTCACCTCCTTTGGATTCTTCCATTTCAGTAAATGAATAAATCCACCTTCCCTTACACACTGCTCGCAAATACATGCAAATCCTTGTTTGCCATTCAGGGCCCGGCCACCCCTCGGAACTATGGGCCTTCAGCTTCCATTCATCTAGGCGGGCTGTGACATCCTTTGCCTACTTCTGGAGGCAGGCTGGAGACCTTGACAGGGGCCATTGGGTCTTGAGATGATGCCATGATCCAGCGCACTCCGGGTTGTGATTGTGAACTGCTCAGAAAATCCAGTAGGACTATTGAAGTGGTCTGTAAATTCAACCAGTCAATCAATCAATCAAATGTACAGTGGCCACTTATGAGTTGGCAGAAAAGAAAAAATCCATCACCAGAAAAGAGGGCAAAAGAAGAGATCTACTTGCATACATCTTGCATATGTTAATTTCTGTGCAAAGTTATACATTTGGAAATAAATATTATAATTTAATTATAATTTAATAGAAATTATGATTATACTTTAAATAGAAATACAATAGATCTCAGCAACTAGAGAGGAATAACTGGGATGAGCTGGGTGCTGTCCAGCAGACCTCAGGGGTGAATCCTTCATCTCGCAGCTAGAACTGGAAGAAGCAGCCCTTCAAAGTCTCTTTCAATTTGGATCGAGTCCAGAGCCTTTAGACACTCAAATTCCAGACTTTAGAACACCAAATCAAACTTTTAAAGTTATTAATTAGGATTTTTGAAAATCAGCAAATGCTAATTTCAAAATTAATTGCACGAGAAAAACTTTGATGTTACCCTGCCGATTATCTGAAAATTAAAACAATTCCATAAAAATTAGATTTCTAGAATCATCAACTACCATATTTTTCGCTCTATAAGACGCACCTGACCATAAGACGCACCTAGTTTTTAGAGGAGGAAAACAAGAAAAAAATATTCTGAATCAAATGGTTTACTAAACTATTTAATAAACTATAACAGAATACAGTAATACCGTATTTCAACCTTGTAAAGTGAATAGCAGTCAACAGTGGCATTAAGAACCATCATCACTGTCATTAACAAAAGAGAGACTTTAAAGTTCGAGTACTCTTCTAGTTTTCGTTGAACCCATAGAACTCATCATCACTAGATCAGAATTTATGAAGCTCTGTTGCTCACAATCACTGACATCACTTTCTTAGTCAGTAGTGGAATTATTGAAGGAATCCACAATCTACACCAGTTATGCAAGAGCTGCTGCAGAAAATTCAATAACAAATCTAAAAAAGCCAGTAATGTCCACGCTGCCCTACTAGTAAATAATAGAAAAAAACTTCTGACAAAAAATGAGATATTGTACGGTAAATCAAACACACAGTGGGCTAAGTAGCCTTTGAAGAATAAACTTCATACACGAAGGTAATGCTGTTCAAATATCCACTGATCCTAAAAAAAATGTGTCTGATCCACTAACAGGTAACTGAGCCATGGAAAGCTTCCTGATAGTCACAGGCACATTCCCCATCACTTCCCCATGGGCTTCATTAAAAGACAGGTTGCCATTTGAAAACACACACCGATCTGTGATTAGCAGCTCTCACCTGTGCCGGAGGAGGCGGGCGGAGCAGGGCGCACCGAGTGTGTGCTGGCCAGGTGGTGCCACATGGGGCTGGCAGCGTGCCGGCGGTGGTCTTCTGGGTGGTGGCAGCAGCGGCGGCAGCGGCAGGTCTTCCTGGGCAGTGGGGGTGAGCAGTCCGTCTCTCCGTGCTCTCCGTGCGGCCGGCGGGTTAAAGGCCATGGCTCCTCCTCCTCTGCACGCCTCCCCCTGAGCGGCACAGCTCTCACCTGCACCGGAGCGGGGGGGCAGAGCAGGGCGCACCGAGCGCGTGCCGGCCAGGTGGTGCCACGTGGTGCAGGTGGCCGGCAGCGTCCTGGGCATTGGGAACACACACATTCACTCTATAAGATGCACAGACATTTCCCCTCACTTTTGAGGGGGCAAAAAGTGCGTCTTACAGAGCGAAAAATACGGTACTTCACAACTGAAACCAAACTGGAATGAACTACCCCGCTCCATATACATTACCAGTCAGGGCCACTATCCCATTTACCAGAGAGTAAGCACCATTGAACTGATTTAGATGCACTTCTGAGTAAACATGTACAAGATTGCACTATAAAACATGTAAATCGGCATCTTGATGAAGTTATAGCATTTTAATGTCTGTTTTATAGGCGTCTGAAATATGTAAACATCCCCCTCTGGACTATTGCCAAGTAAATCTAGCTGATTTTATGAGATAGGTTTTGTTTTGTTTTGTTTTTTAAGGGTAATACTGTTTCAACCAAGTTTAAGCCCTTCTTGGGGGAAAAAATAATCTGAGCATAAAAGAAAGCCTACAAGAGTAGGATGATGGGTAAAAAAGCAAAGAAACATACAAGTTACTGCTTCTGCTGCATCATATTTAAATGACACTAAAGCTGCAGGTGTTGGTCTGTGAAAAGCACATGGGAACATTTACAGGAACCAGGATGTGTTTAAAAGTGCACATTTCATCCAAGGCCGGATCGCAGCCAGCAAGTATTGGGCTCATATCTACCGCCATAAGATGCATTTTGTGGGGCCAGGCAGGTCCTCCCCTTGCACTGGAACTCTTTCTGCCAAGCACCAACAGCTGTGGCATAAGTTACAACTGGTATCAATAGGAGCAGGGACCTTCTTTTAAGATTGGCCTTGTAAAGTTTTCTTTGCTAAAGATTTATTACCTCTCAGCCTCAATGAGTTACCACATCTGGCCACATCTGCATTCAGATTGAGTCAAAGCTGCCCTTTTATTTAGCTGCTCCAGGGTGGGTTATCTTACTTTTCTATATTAAAATACTTAAAGTGTGCAAGCACACCCATTGTGCTCTAATGAAAATATAAACTATCATGACACGCTCTTAGATAATTGTATTTAAAGTGGACCCAATGGAATCAATGTGAGTCAAGTTAGTCATGATGGCTTAAGTCCCACTCATTTCAGTGAATCTAAATCTGGATGCAACCCACCCATCCCTAAAAACAGCATTCCTTTGTAGCTGCTTCAGAAAGGCTACGATCCAACACACACTAACTTGGGAGCAAGTTCCATTGAACTCAATGGGATTGCAATGTCCTCCAGCTTGTACTACATGGGAACATTTCCCCCTTGCTCAGTTTATGCTGGATGGGGGCATTCGACCATCATGGCTCAGAATTAACTTCCTCAGACAGCCCCGCTGGTCCTGATGACTATCTTGCCGCTGGCACGCCCCGTCCTCCCCAAAAGTGTCAGGTTCTGAATGATGGGCCAAAGCCGTATTCATGAAAAACCGTGGGCAAAACGGCAGCACAGGAAGCTTTCAATGAGCTCAGATTGAGTTTCATAGCTCTGCTAACATTTTCTACAACTTCGGCTTCCTGACTCAGCGTTTCCTCTGTAAATAATTTATAGCAGAAAAAGCAAATGTCAGAATTATGGCAGGAAGGGGAAAGGCTGGGGTGGGGGGGGCGGTGACAGGGGCAGGATTAATCTGGGGGTGAAGGAAGAGGACCATTCCTCCTGCTGGGCAGCAAGGACGGCCTCCTTACTGCAGCACACACTCATGGCCCCTCCATCCTGGAGCATCGCCCAAATGGCTGGCGCAGAGGCGAAGGGCTTGCACGTTGCTCTGCTTCCATGTTTGCCATCTGGCATGACATAAGGAACTGCCCGAGCTTTCCCAGTCAGAGAGGGGCCACAAAACCTCTCTCGTGGAAGCCAGAGGAGTCCAGAATTACAGCTACTGCTGGAGGCAGCCACCAAGAGGCAGCCATCAAGCAAGCAAATATTTCCTTTGCAGAAACCCGGAGGATTGTCTGCATCATGTGTGCATGTGCAGGTCAAGGCACAGCCGGCAGAATGCTTTGTGCAGGGGGTGGACTACCTTGCACAACCCAACGAGCCCATCTCAATAGGAAGCTCTGCAGTGAGATTTGCTTCCCCAGGCTTGTGGTGCACCTGACAGACAATGGGGCACATTGTGGCTCTGGAGCCCATCCCGACCCTCTCAGTCCTCCTGCAGGTATCCCAGGGATCATTGGACTGAGCGGCCAGGGAGGCGTGAGGAAACGGGGTAGCTGGCAGTCCCACTGCTGCTTGCCATGGGAAGACGTCCATGGCAGGCAGGTCTCCTTCTCCACCCATGAAAGAGGAGCTCCTCAGTGTCCTGTACCCCCTGCCCAGGGCGCCTCCCAGGGCCTGGCCCAGCCCAACATCTCGTCACCTTGAGTGAGGCGGCAATGCCATGACCACTGAGTAGCCAGCTGTCCTCTTGGCAGCCCAGCTGGTCTGCCCACCTGCCCGCTCCCACCTTTGGCCACCACAGGCATGCCAGGGCTCCATAGGAACCCTGCAGCTGGGACTCAGAGTGGGAGCAGCCATCCGCTGTAAGAAGAAGTGGCAACGCATCCAGCAGATCTCTCCGGGGAATGAATGCCACAGCGGGAGAGCAGCTGGCGGGGCTCCACTGCAGGTGGCAGGAGGCAGTGGCAGGCCCCCCAGCAGGGGTGGGAAGAGAGCAGTGTCGCGGCTCTTCCCACTCCATTGCCTGATGGGGGCGCAGAAGGCCACGAAAGGGCAAGGTCAGCCCCGCTTCGCCCTACAGACACGGAGAGGCAGCTGCAGAAGGGAGAGTGGAGCCGGCAGGGATGCCACGGGTGCCAGACAACATGTGTGGCTGCAGCCGCTCCAGAGCCGCTTTCCCCACCTCTGTTGCACTCACATAATTTGAGTTCCTTGGGAAGTTTGGAGTTTTAGTAAAAACCTTGCTAAATACTTTGTAAACCCTGAAAAACTGGTTTTCCAGTGAGCAGGGGTGGGGGAATTGTGGAGTCAGTTATGAGCAAGAGGCGAAAATTCTTTCATAGCTCCAAAACTGGATTTTCAGTACCAGCCCTCCAAACCAGCCTTAAAAATTGTAATAGAGATTGTGATCTATTAAGTCTAATTAGTGTTTCACATTGGTAAAGTGCGAGGTAGTATCACTTGGGCCGGTGCCATGGAAAGGGTTGACCCTTTGTGCTGCCTCACCTCCTAGAGTACCTTGTCTTCCAGTCTATCACGACGTGCTGCTCGTAGTTCGTAAATGGAGCAACAATTTCACCAAAGCTCCATGACACCCGGGCTCTGCAAGACCTGGGCCACTTCCATCGCAAAACCGTTTTGGCTGTTGTAAACTACCTACAGAAGCCCGTAGACACAAACAATTGTAGGAACATTACAGCACTGAGATCCTGCACATTCCATGGGAAGTGCAACGTTTAACTCTTCCAAACTGTCTGGCAGAGAGGAAATGGCCATAAATAGCAGCCAAGTTGCGATCAAAAGGAAATGAGCTATTTATATACATTTTAGAAAAGGACTGGTTCTTCGGAACCCTTAGTTTCTTGGTGATGCAATTCCCCTTGCTGCTGGCAAGGGAAACTTCAGAAAGAGAACAACCTCTCCCTCCCAGTGACTTCTGAAGTCGTGTGCTTCCCACTGGAGCAGGAGAGGAAGCTGAGGAGGGGCTTACCTGGTCCTTGAGAAGCACAGGCTGTGTGGCGTAGGGACAGCCCAGCACTGACACCTTTGGTTTGCCTGGGGCTGTGTTCCCCCCCCCCCCACCACAGCTGTTGCACAAAACCTCTGACCCAGCACACACCGATTCCAAGGAACTGCTGTGCTGACGAGGCCATTGAGTGGCTACCAGAAGCGAAAGCTTTAGTGCTGGCTTGTCTGTGATATCCAGGATGAGCTTCCTATTAGTGCAGTCTTAATTCTTTTGCATGCCACAGGAAAACAAATTTTTCATAGCCAATGACCCCTCTGTCCACCAGCCCCACAATGCTGAAAATACAGGGAAGGGGGCAGCAGCATCCCAAAACCAAATTGTGAGCAACATGAAAAATGCGAAGAGTCACAGAAGGATCTCAGGGATATTTTACTTGGGTGAGATCCTCCTCTTGAGATTTTCTTTAGCTACTACTGATTAGCATTTGCTTCTTTACTCTGAGTATGGTCTCCACATGCTCCCCCCATTCACCAGAGCTGCTCAGTGCTTTGCAGAAATCATGGTGAAACGAAGCCACCATGACTTCTTCTCCCGCCTTCCCCATGACAGTCGCACGATCTGCCCAATTGCCTTTGGGCTCACAGTCATCTCTGCCTGGGAAGGACACAGCAGCGTTTGCTTCTCCCACCAAGGCGGCCTTGACTAACTGGGACTTCTCTCTCTCTCTCTCTCCTCCCCCCCTTTCTCTCCGCCCCACCATTTTTATTCCTGCTACAGTTTGCCTCCTTCAGCAGAGGCTCCTGCTGATATTTAGGCATCTGAGGTGGAGGGAACAACAGTCTTGCTGTGCTGGCCATGCCCCGTGGAGCGGGGTGCACCCCTTCTTGCTCTGGAGGCAGCGGGGGCCCTGCCAGTGGCCACTGTGTGCGCATAGCCCCTCCCGCTTGGAGGGGCAGCACCCTCACTGCGTGGCGTGTGTCAGAGAGGCGTATCTCTTACTTATGCACCGTGCAGTCGCCGATTCCCACTTCCATGGCAACCTGCTTCACCCCCTTCCCTTTGGTGCCCAAGGCACCTAGGAAGCCCCTGCATCCCCACACCACATTCCCCACGGCGACCCACCCTCCTCCTTCCCCTTTGCGGGCTCTCTGGGGACAGCAGCAGCAGCGTCGCACGTGGCGACCGCACACACAAACATCCAGATGTGCCTGCTCACTGCACTGCAGGCCACTCCAGAGGCAAATTCCAGGGAGGAGGCCCACTCATGTGAGAATGGGGCTTTTCAGGCCAGAGGCCCTGCATCCCCTGCCCATGTTGCACCCTCTCTGGGCTGGGGGTCTTGCCAGAAAGCTGCCCCTTGTCCCTGCTGCAGCCAGTGACTAATGCTGATGTTTGCCGGCCTTGATGGGGAGAAAAGTGCCACCATGACTTCTGCGGTGGCCCAGGAGTTAACAGATGCAGAGCACAGCGCGAGGCCCCTCGTCACGAGGAGGTGCTATGGATTTCCATACTGGGCATGGATGCTTGGGACAATGCTCGCTTCTATGCCGTTTTCTGCATCTCCAAGGGTGGGAAGAAGAGGTGGGCTGGAGGGAAGGCGTGTGGGGAGAAGGACTGCAGCGAAAAGTATATTCACAAACCCATTCAGTAAGTGGCCACTTTGGCTGAAGGCTATGGGGGGAAAGGAAGGGGGGAAAGGAAGAGGGGAAAGGATGGTGGAGAACATGCCCAGGGAACTGGGCAGACCAGTGAGGGAGAGGCTGGCAATGTGGGCAGGAGCAATGCACTGCGAGATTGATTTTTTGGCTTGGTGGCTGAGGGAATATGTGCCAGCAGTGGGAGGACTGACCAGGGAAGGTGAAACCATGCTAGTGTAGAAACCACTTGATTGTCTGTCGGGCACATCCACACAAAACCCATGATGGGTAGAAACCATGCAGGGTTGCTTGTCGTGACATGTGAATCCAGTCATTATGTGGTCAAGGCAGCATTCCTTTAGCTAGGAATAAGTCCAATAGGAAACAATAAGGCTTACTTCTGTGTAGACATGTAGAAGCTTGCACAGTAACTGTAGATTTCTACACTGTCTTATTTTGATGTTCCCAAGTAGTTTGTACATGCATACTTCATTTCTTCCTCTCCCCGCCCCCACCACCCGCGCACGCAACAGGAGGTGATATAGAAAACACAGAGCAATTTATGGGCATATATTAACACAGGAATATACACAAGTGTAAGACAATATCTCACATATGAAGTGGTCTTGGCCAGGATAAAATGCTGTAATCGCAATTATATGGGAGGGTTGAATTGTCCAAGTGGTCCAAAAAGGCACAGACCCGGTGTGTTATTTATCACTACAGCAGTCATGCAGGGACACTACTCAGTGCTACAAGGTGCCTTTGACACTCACACAGCCAATTTTCTTGCAGCCTTCCCCTTAACAACGGCTGGCCATGTTAGCTGGAGGCAAAGCTGAGGCAGCAACAGTCTCTTAACAAACAACTGCTTTGTGAGTGCTGAGAAAATGCAATTTCCCCTCAACAGAAGAATTTGCTGGGGGAAAGATCAAGAGCTGAGTATGTGCGCATTTGCAATGTCAGGGACACCGGTTAGGAAGGAAGGAGGTCCTGATCACAGGCATGCTGCTCTGTAGCAAGAAAAACTTGGGCCTTTCAGGGCGAGCCGGCTGTTGGTGCATGCTACAGGCAGACCAGTGTCCTGCCTGGGGCACTCGCAGGCAGGCAGGGAAGAAGCAGTGGCTGCATGAGAGCTCCTGCTGAGCCTTCCTCCTATTCACTGCTGTCCCCCTTGCAAAAACTCTGGCTGCTAGGCCGGTGGGATGAGCACAAGGGGGACCGATGGGGTGGTGTCAGGGAAGGAGTGCATGGAAAAGATCGCCACCCAGGAAAGGGTCCGTCTTTGGGCTGGTGTGCTGAATGCCTGATGGAGCTCCTCTCCCATTATGAAGTTCTACCTGAACACTCGGGTTGTTATCTGAGCTTTTCTGCCAGGAGCCTCATCTGACAAAGGTTCAGAGGTGGCCACAAGGAAGAGGACTCCTCAGTGGTGGCCCCTAATTCTGGAACACTCTCTTCACTAAAATCCATGTGGCACCAACATTGTCATCCTGTTGGCCACAGGGTAAGACTTGGCTCTATACCCAGGCACTTGGTAACAAAGATAAGGATTTTAATGGGTCCCAGGATGTTTTCGGTTGAGTGTTAAAATGGTTTTGTATACAAATCATTTTTACATTGTGTTTCATGTTGTATTTTTCAATTCTTTTTTTGTACACCATCGGAGGGTTTTGTCTATTAGGTGGTACAGATATGTTGTTGATGATGGTGATACTTAACAACAGCAGCAGCAGCAGCAGCAGCAGCCAAAGGGGTTTGTTGGGGAAATGGTAGAAAAGGCTTAATGCAAAGCCTCTTGTAATTTTAGAAATGTAGAGAATGTAATTGCAGGAATAAGACTGTTTTCTCATGACTACTGAGACTGGATGCATAAGGCAATCCACAGCAGAGTCGTGCGGGGGTGTTGGGTGCATGACAAATTTGTACTGTCCTTTCCAGATCATGCTTGGACCTTGCTGAAGTTTGTCTGTTCACTCCCTCCAAATGACATATTCGTTGTTTGGTTTATTGTTTACAGGATGTATGATTTCTTGTGTCATGAAAAGTTGCCTTGAAAGACCTATTCTGAGAGCGAGCTGGGGAAATTGGATCCTGGATGAAGCAGGTTTGCATCATGCGACTAGCCGCCGGCCTTGCTCTAGTCAGCGTGGGGTAATTTAGCTTGCTGGCTCTCTTGCAGCTTTTTGGTTAGTCCTGTCTTCTCATAAAAGTATTCTCCTGCCCAGGTTTTGATTTTAAAAAAATCTTAACGTGCCAATATGGCTGTAAACATTTCATTAATTGACCAACTTACTTTAATGCTTTATTGTTCTGCTCTTTTTCATTGCTCTGTCACAAATGATCTCCATAAAGCCCATTCCTCTTAAATACCAATGAGACAACATTGCCAGGTGGCTTAAGAATTTCCCCTCATAGCAGAAGAGTAAAATGCCTGTGGATTTTCTTTTCTTTTCTTGCTTAAACAATGCTAGCTTGCTGAAACTTCTGGGCTTCTACCACAGTCACAGGCAGTTTGCAATAAACAAATTCCATGAAGATCTTCACGTATTAGTTTAACTTGCGTTTCCCCTTTATGACAAGAGGTTTGCAGCCTTGACTGGGAGAAGCAGAGGCTTGATCTCTAGGCTTAAGAGATCTCATGACCTGTAAAGGAGACTGACCTCTCTTTTACAGAAGACAGTCCTCCATTTAATGGCTGACAGAGGACTGTCATCTATTTTGAAGGTGTCCTCTGTTGGAAAGGCCCAGCATAAAGATAAAGAACCACTAGAAAGAAGAGCTGGGACTTAAGTGCCTGATGCACAGCACCAAGGACGGGAATGAGCAAGGCATGCTGGTCCCCTGCTCTAGGGCTGGGAGGAAATGCAGTGGGCTCCATTCCTCTAGCATGTGCAGACTTCCTCCCCTGCTTGGCTTGGTCTTAGAAAGCAAATTGAGTGGTGAGGAAATCCGTGAACTCAACCAGGAACCGACTTCTGCATCACGTGCAGCAGCACAAACTGAGGCTGCTTCCCATGGTGTAGAAAAGGTCTGTTCCTCACGCAGCAGATGGGGCTCGATTCCTGGTTGGGTGGGTTTGCCAGCAAGTCAGACTCAGGGCCATGGCAAAGCAGACCAGAGTCTGGGGAGCCAAGACCAGGGGACCAAGATTCCCACCCCCCAGGATGTTTTTCTCACATTACCTACCCTGGTCACAATTTTCCACCACACTGTGGGAAACAATATGCTGTATTTCTATTTAAATTACTGCAATTTCTCAATTTCCATCTACATGCATGAGCGTGTGCACATCTTATGCAAACCCGTTCCCTTTTTGCTATGTTTCCTGTGAGACCCAGTGTGGTGTAGTGGTTAAGAGCATGGGACTGGGACTCAGAGGATCTGGGTTCTAGTCCCGGCTCAGCCATGGAGCCAACTGGGTGACTTTGGGCCAGTCACACTCTCTCAGCCCAAGCTACCTCACAGGGTTGTTGTTGTGGGGATAAGATGGAGGAGGAGAGATGATGTAAGCTGCCTTGAGCCCTTTGTAGGAAAAAGGCAGGATATAAATCACAATATAAAAATAAATAAAATAAATGCATTTCCTCCACTCAGCTCCTGCTGCTACGTTTTGGGCTTCCCTCTACCTTTCCTCCACTGGAAATGGGCCTAGTCCAAACTGTCACTTTAATGCTTTTTGCTAGGATCCCCCATTAAGACACAGGTCTGTCACCATCTTCCTAAGCAAGCTTATGCACTAGGCAAGCACATGGCAACATTGCTATGGAAAAAAGACACTTTTCAGAAACCCAGAACATGGATATACAATCCTTTGCCTTTCATGCTTTAATCTTTTACCTACCCGGGTGCATTTGGACCTAGCTAAAGTTTGTCTATTCACCGCCTCCTAATGAAATTTTCTTTGTTTTGTTTATTGTTTACAGGATTTATGATTTCTTGTGTAATGAAAAGTCGCCTTGAAAGACCTACTTTGGGAGAGTGCTGGGGGAAATTAGATCCTCAGATGAAACAGGTTTGCATCATTCCGCTAGCCGTCAGCCTCTCTCTAGTCAGAGCGGGGTAATTTAGATGCTGTCATGCATGTGATGGAAAGTGACCCACATTCGGTTTGTCAGGATGTGGTGGTGTAGCTGGAAACCTCCGTCGTTTCCACTGAGAGCCTATTTAAAGAAAAAAGAGAGAAGTGACCAGGGAACAGCCTTAAGGCAGACAACAACATTTTTCTTGTGTGGGAACCACACACAACGTTGTCCTGACAAAATGAAGGAATGGTCTAAAGTACACAAACATGCTCAAAAGGAGGAAAACCATGGAATTAAGGATAATAAACAATAAAAACGCATACATAGGATAAGTTCGCATTTATGAGTCATCAACATCTTCCTGTCTCATCCTATAAATGTGGGAATCCACAATGGCACATCCTCTCCTTAAATCACTGAGGGGCTATTTTCTGCACATGCTAAGTAATTGAAATATGAAAGGTGAGAGGTGGGTCCTTTTGTGGAGGAAGAAAAGACTTTGGGTTATTTTTCCCCTCTTCCAAGAATGGGAAACCAAACTGGAAGGGCCAAAACACTGCTGAGCACATAAATAACATTGGTTTCCCAAGTGAAATGGCTAAGATCACTGTGTACTGTCCTAATGCAGTTTTCCAAAAGCAAAGGATTTAACAATGGAAAAGACATGAAATGTGAGTAGTTGAAGAGCTTGGGGTGTGCTGGCTTTCTCAAAGCTCAGTCTAATCATTGTTTATTGTGGAAACACTGACATAGTTTGCTTTATCACTGTCCTTCACTGTGGTTTGTTTGAGCCCTGGTGGGCTGTGGTGTGTGTCAGGAGATTTGTGAATATTCCAGCTGCCCCTGCAGTTTCGTCATCTGAACTTGGGTTGCAGGAATTGGGCAAGGGTTCAGCAACCCTCCCATGAGCCTAGAACAGTTTAAACCTTGCATAACCCCTGCTGCCTGGGTTCCAACATGACAAGCCACAGCTGCAGGTTGAATACTCAGAATGGCTGGTCAGACACTCACCTGCCTATCTCAGTATGCACTGCAGCCCACCATGACTTCAGTAAGCACCACATGGTTTCACTACTGGTTACAACATAGTAGAAGATAAATGGGTGAGCTTTCACCCCTGCAGGAGTGGGGAACTTGTGGGCCCCTCCAAATGTTGCTGGACTCCATCTTCTATCAGCCCCAGCAAGCATAGCCAATGGTAGGAATGATGGAAGAGAGCCAGTGTGGTGTAGTGGTGAAGAGCATGGGACTGTCACTCAGACGATCTGGGTTCTAGTCCCCGCTCGACCATGAAGCCAACTGGATGACTTTGGGCCAGTCACAGGCTCTCAGCCCAAGCTACCTCACAGGGTTGTGGTTGTGGGGATAAGATGGAGGAGGAGAATGATGTAAGCTGCCTTGAGCCCTTTGGAGGAAAAAGGCAGGATATAAATCGAAAAATAAATAAATATATAAATAATCGGGGGGAGGGGTAAAAAGTTGAAGTCCCATCACATCTGAAAGGACAACCAGTTGTCTGCTCCCCACAGGGCCCCGTCCATTGTCAAGATGCACTGCGGCTTGGGAAAAGTACTCTGACCGAGATGCAGTGGTCCAGGTTTGCTACGCTGATCAAGCTACTGCTGCTACTTCAAACTTAGTGGCATTTCAAACTAACTCAGGAAGGCTGGTGACTTCTGTGTCGGGGTGCTGCTCACTCATTGCAGCTTTTCTTTTTTAGCTTTATGGAAACTATCCACGGTGCTGAACTTCATTCCCAGAATAGGATCTCCACCGTGGAGTATCCTGGATAGTCCCATGAATAGTATTTGTGCGTCCAACTACCAGTTTCAATTACTTGTTTTAGAGCAGGGAAAATGTGCCATTTAATTATGAAAGCAAAAGAAGGGATTAACATCTCTTTTGTAATTGTGCTATTTTGCTACCACAATACCAGCTAGTGGTTGTGTAGCAGAAAAGCAGAAAGAAAACAATGTAGTATTTAGATGTCAATTCTGCAACAAGCAAAAATAGATATAGTTGATTAACAGCCTTGTGTTGGAAAACGCTTTAAGTTTAAATTTTCCAGATGTTGAATTCCAGTGGGTTGGATCCAGATTTTATTCTACTTAGAGCAGATCTTTGGAAATCAATAAGACTGAAGTTATAACTAAATCTGGAACTTATCTGTAGTTTTGGAATTTACTGCCACTGGTTAAATATAATATGCAAGAAGTTGCGGTAGGCCATGACTTTGTCTAGCTCAGTCCTGCAAATGATGGATGGCTTAGCTTGCCCGTGACTGTCCTAGTCAAGATCCCCACTTTTTTTACAGTAAAATGCTATGCATCTCTACTCACAAGGAAGAAATGGGGTCTGAGTAAACGTGCATAGTAAGCAAGCAAGTGTAGATAGGGCTAGCTGGAGATGCCAGAAATTGGTAATCTGATACATCGATATACTCCAAGGAGTGCAAGCTCATAAATATGTTCCCTACCCGCATTTTAGCCTCTCGGCAACCTTGAAGATAGGTTGGGCTGAATAGTGATTGGCCCAAGGCCCCCCAGTGAGTTTCATGGCTGATAGAGGGCCTGAACTGGGTCTTTCTCAGAGTTTACTCTTACACTCTAGCCACTAGACTACACTACAGTATAATAGTGATTGAAGTGGTGACATTTCCTAAGGAAAGCAAGCATTCTACTGCTGAGCTATGATACCAATTGAAATTCAATTACAGCAGAACTGACAGACTCTGCACTGATGAGGTGATATACAAATCAACTTGGAAGAACTTCCATAAACATGAGGCCATCACTGAGAAGGCCCTGTTGATGGTGCAGTTCCTCTTTTTGCTCAGTTCATATATTGGCGACCCTATGTGTGAAGATAAAGTGAAAGCCGCTCTGGAAGCACTCACAAAGAATAAAACACCTGAGGTAAACAGGATACCAATAAAGCTATTCCGAGCTGCAGAAAATGAATCTGTCCACACCCTAACAAAAATGTGTCAATAAATATGAAAACTGAAACAATGGCCCATTTTTCAATAAATATTCCAATCCCCAAGAAGGAGATACAGCAACCATTGCATGCAAGCAAAGTGATCCAACAAGGAATGGACTGAGAAATGCCAGATATCCAAGTTGGTTTCCAAAAAGGAAGAGGCATTAGATATTGCAAATATACACTGGCTATTGGTGCACACCAAAAAATTTCAGAAAAAGATCAGTCTATGCTTTATGGACCACAGCAAGTCTTTCACTGTGTGGTTCATGAGAAGCTATAAAGGGTCCTGAAAGAAATGGAGTGCCTCCACATTTGATTGCCCTGATGAAGAACCTGTTAGAACAGAATAAGAAGCTCCTACTAGAATAAAGAGACACAGAATGGGTCCACATAGGCAGAGGTGTTAGACAAGGAAGGATGCATTTTATCTCCCTATCTGTTCAATCTGTACACAGAACATATAAGGAAAGCAGGATTAGAATCAGAGGAAGCAGTCAAAATTGGTGCAAGAAAAACCACTAATTTAAGATATGCAGATGGTACCATACTACCAGCAGAAAGCAGCAATGTCTTCAAAGGACTCCCAATAGAAATGAAAGAGGAAAGTACAAAAGCAGGACTACTGCTAAATATTAAGAAAACAAAAATAATTTCCACAGAAACATTATGGAACTTCACTGGTGATAATGAAAAAAATCAAAATTGTGAAAGATTTTGTGTATCTCAGTTTAGACATCAGTTCAAAAGTAGACTGCAGCCAGGAATTTAAAAGAAAACTCAGAAGGGCAAGAATGTTTTACTAGAGACCAAGGTCAAGTTCATCCAGATTTCTCATTGCAATCTTTGGGTGTGATAGCTCACAGGAAGAAAATTGATGCATGTGAAACACGGTGCTGGAGGGCAGCTTTGTGAACACCCTGGACTGACAGAAAGACAAACCAGTGGGTCCTAGATCAAACCAAGCCAGAGCTTTCCCTAGAAGCAACACTGACAAAACTGAGGCTGCCACACTTGGATAAATCACGAGCAGGCAAGACTCCCTGGAGAAGACAATCATGCTGGGGAGAATCAAAGGCGGAGGGTGAAAGGGAAGACTGAGTATGAGGGGGACTGAATCCATAAAGGAAGGCACAGCCTCCAACGTGGAAGAGCTGAATGGAGCTGTCTTGGACAGGGGATTTGGGAAGGCTTTCATTCATAGAGTGGCCATAAGTCAGAGACGTCTTGACGGCACGTAACAACATGTGTGGAGGCAGACTGACTTTTCATGTCACCTCCCACACAATGCTGATGTTCATTAATGTCACTTCACTCATGCAGCTTCCAAGTGATCGAGCATTGCACTGTGCATAGGTGTGTGGAAAGTATAAGCACGCCTGCTGTGCTGCTGAAGACTCGGTTGTGATTGCACACAGCTGTTATAGGTTTACATTCTGCTTCTGTAGTTTGAAGATTTCCCTACTGCATTTTTCTGGGGAGAGATCGACAGCCTTCAATTACAATGGGAGCTTCCTTCCAATGCAGGCAGCTTCCGTGAATGGGTGGGATTTTTGGCAGGACTACAGCAGGGAGACAAGGATTAAACTCTCCCTCCCTGCCTGATTATCCCCTTCCAGTGGGGAAAGCTCTTTTAAAGCAACAACAATGCTACATGCAATGACTCCTTTTGGGCCCCATCCTGCACAAGTTTAGACTGCAAGACAGCCCTAGAACTCCCAGCATGGTATACCAGGAACTGCAGATCTCTTTGGGTCTAAATATGCATAGAATTGTGCCCTTAACCTATTGCTATTGTTGCAATGTGCCCAGAGAGCTTCAGCTATTGGGTGGTATAGAAATGAAATGATAACAGCGATAATCATAAGCTTCCAGTGGCCAGTTAGCCAGCTTGTAAGCAAATGTATTTTTCACTTTACAACTGTATAGCGCATTGTTCTGCCTCTCCTTGCTTCTTGTTTCAAAGGCAACTGAATGAAGTAGTATTGATCAATACAGAACATCTGTATTTAAACTCCCCTTTTATATATTATTATTCCCTTCACTGCTGGGCACCAAATGACCTATAAAACCACTGATTTCTATGTGTGCCTCCTCACACGCTAAGCTCTTTGATGGGGGTGCTTTCTCTGAGTGGGCCTGCCATGTGGAGTGAGCTGGTGGCTGCAGGGAAAGGGCCTTCTTGGTGGTGGCTCCAGTAGCAATGCTCAACTTTCCCCCCAAGAGACTCACCTGGCACCTCCCTTGATATGATATTAGTTTCAGGCAAAGAGGATTTTTTAATTTCCTCAGGCTTTGCAATTCTTTATACATTGCTATAATGATGCTTATTTTTATTTTTTCTGAATGCTTTCATGTTGCACTTTTACACAATTTATAACATTTTTATATGTTAATGCTTTCAGTTGAACATCTGTAAAATGTTTAATGGGAAGCTAAACTATATATAAGTCATCTTGGAAATCCTTTGAAGGACAAGATAAAAATAAAATCCCACAATTTATAAAATTTAATTATAAATGAATTATAATTAAATGCTCCCTCTGTCCTTCTCCCCGCAAATATCCATGACACAACAACCCACTGTGGGTGACAAGCCATGGAGGGTTGTCAGGTTGTGAACTCTGTCTGTTTCTGAAAGAGTGACTTGCTCATGGACAACAAGCTACCCTGATAATCCATGGCTTATTTCAGGGGTGATTGGACCCATGTAGGATCGGTCTTTCATCCAAACCTGGGAGACCAGCCCTACTGTGGATCAAGGGAAGAGGCTGCTCAGTAACACAGAGACTTGTTGCCCTTGCTGAGCTTCTCCAAGCCACTGCCACTGACAGCTGCCCCACCATCACTGGCTCAGTGCCCTCTGCTGTGATCACAAGCAGCCCATTTTCCCTTGCTGTGTCTCCTCTTCCTTTTTCAGAGATCACTTTTGCAACCTCCAAGTTCACAGCCAGCTGACATCCCCTTCAAAATGCCTAAGGGGGTATTCCCACATTCTTAAAAACAATACGCCCCAAATATGTGCAGGTATCTGTGTGGAGGTTTCTTTATTTCATGTAGCTAGATTTGCACAATGCACACTTGCACACATTTGAGAGTCTGAACTGGACACTCTCTGAGGCAATACTGTAGAAAGCACCCGCTGTCAAAATGTAGCAGGCACCAACCATGGACATGGACCTGGAAGGATGGCCAAGAGGCTTGTCTTGACTTTTCCCTGATAGCTGTCAAAAGGTCCCTATGAGACAACTCTGATTAGCCCTGTCAAAAAAAGTCTAAATTTTAACAGCTAGCTTGGCACTTAAGAAAAGCTCTGTTGAGTGGGATGTCTAAGTAGACTGCAGTTGTGAGAGCTGCTCTTACAGGCATTGTGGTCCTAAACCTTGTAAGACTGTCCGGGTTAAAACCAGCACCTTGAACTGGGACCAGAAGTATACAGGCAGGCAATGCAAGTGGACCGGATACAGTCACATGCTGCACCAGCTGCAGTTTCTGAAACATCCTCCAAGGCATATCCCACACTGTAGTAATTAACTTAGAGATTACAAGAGCATAAAGGAAATTGGGGGGATTGGGGGGGGGGGGGGAGAGAGAAAAGCTGCAGTGAATGTGAAAGGACTTGTGACTGTGGCAGTGAGAGGAAATGGGATGATGTAGCCACAAAGGCCCTTGGGATATTGGCTGCAGGACAAGGAGAAATGATGGGCCAGGCAGTCTTTGGCCTGGCTTGTTTGTTTGTAAGATGGGCTGTTATGACTTATGAACCCACACAATGCCTCTTAGAAGCTATTCTAAATATTACCTATGCTGAAGGAAACAAAGGAGCTGAAAACCCTGAAAAGTCAACCATAAGCAGTATAATTCCATGTTTTCACTAACTGGAAAGCATGCTTGAGCAACTCCTTTCAACACCAGTAACACCTCCCTGGTTCTCCAGGCCTGCAACAGCCTTGAAGCCAAGGGGCAAAAACTAGCGATCTCAAGCGCAGGATTCAATGAAAGTTGACAGGCTGTGGTAGCAACACAGACCTTGCCAATGACTGGGATTCAGCCAGCAGTGAGAAATTCCAAAGTTTAATAGAGATGATGATGATGATGATGATGATGATGATGATGATGATGAAGAAGAAGAAGAAGAAGAAGAAGAAGAAGAAGAAGAAGAAGAAGAAACTATCCTCCCTGTATCATGTATTATTGGGTGGCCACTTACTCATCACCAATAAACAGAAAATAAATTACCATTAAAAGAAGACAAGAGGACACCAAACTGCATAAAATAGGAATATGCTGATTTACATGTATAACTGCAGATTCAGAAGTCATTGTAACAGAAGTACAACTTCATCATTCATTCATTCATTCATTCATTCATTCATTCATTCATTCATAAAATTTGTATGCCATCCATTACTTGTGTCTCTGGACAGTTTAAAACATAGATCAGAATGGATAAATTGACTATTCCACGCTGGCTGCAATTAACAAAATACAAACAATAAAATCCAATTCTCCACCGCAAGGGTCTCCAGGCAAGCAGAGTGCCACACACAGCCCTGACCTCCAACATCTTGGAGGCCCCTGCTCCGTGCCTCATAGCTTCTGCTGTCTGAGGTAGCCACGTCTCTCTGCCTAGTAACAGGGCCGACTCTGAAACCATAGTATTGGAATCAAGTCACATAATCTCCAGAGCTGCTTCTGCACACCTCTACGCGGGTCTTCTCTCAGACCAGCGGGCACGCCTGACCACCGCAGGCCTACACAGGCGTTTGGTCAGCTCATGTGGTGGCTAAATTTGGGAGGGGCATATCTGCGAGCCCTGCCCCCAGTGGCCCCATCCTGGGAAGATCTGAAGGTGGCCTCCACTTGAGGCACTTGATGCAGGTCCCTCCATGTGCTCAAAACCCTGCTCTCTCAGATGTTCAGGCAAATGTGAGCAGACGCAGACCTCCCCACTTAAACCAGGAAATTTGGGGGCTGAGGCAATAGAAACCCTGGGGTTAGGGCCTGCGTGGGTACCCACATCCCCTTCCCCTGTTTAGCCCTCATGTGGGCAGGTTGAATTGCCTGCGAAGTTGTGCCCTCTTATCCAGGACTAGGTCCAGTTGAACTCCGTGGGCCTTCCTTATTTACTTCCAGACAGAATTTCATTGTTAAACTCACAGAATAGTCATTGTCTCTGCCTAGAAATGCTAATTCTGTGATGGATGCTTCTAGGGTTGCTCTCAGAGAATTCTTGGCACCTTCAGCACAATATAATTTGCACAGTTTGGGGAAGCCACAACAGTTAAACTGGTTCAGCAGACAGTTAAACACATTCAGCAGACAGTAAAATTTAAACCAGCCTTCCTCACCCAGGTGCATTCCTGATATGTTGGACTGCAACTGGTCAGGCTGCTTGGGAATGACAAGAATTACGGCTCAGCTCTTCTGGAGGGTGCCAAGCTGGGGAAAGCTGCTTTAAATAGGCGTTGGCATTTGGCTAGCCATGGATGGAGTCTCTGTGACTGGAATACAAATCCCATCAACTCTCCTCATTTGCCATGCCAGCTGTGGCTGATGGGAGTTGGCATTCAGCCATATCTGGGGGGCACAGGTGTCCCTTCACCATACAGTAGTTACTTAGCCCTTGTGTTGCCACCTCACATATTACTCTTTTTTTTCAAAAGCAAATCTAGTAAGTGCTCGTAGCAGGTATGTGACCGTCTTCCACACAGCACATGCTATTTCAGTAAACATACTAGATAAAAGATGGGGGTTAGAGAGGGGTAATTGAATTTTCTCAGTATGAACTTGGTTGCAGTGCAGAGAAAATGCACTTTCTCCTTAATGGATGCATTAGTTCAAAGAAGTAGTTTCGGGTTTCTTAAAGACCGTCATGTTTCTTGCGCAACGCAATGATACAATGAAAAGTTTCCCAAATGGGATGCTAAGATCTCCCCAGAATTTTAAATCCAATTGTTCATCTTTCCTAGTCCCCTCTTTCCATCCATATAGGAAGTAGGTCAGGTTTATCAAGAGGATGTTTTCCAAATGACTTCCAGTGTGATGTATTACTAAACAGAAGAACAGCTGCAGCTCGCAGGATGGACCAGCCTAGAAAGGAGGCAGTTGACAAACACGAAGAAGAATGTAACTAAGCCCAGTCTGACCACGAAGCACATAGACATTGCTTCCTGGGGCAGGAAGCGATCCTTAGCCGGGGGAAAACTACCCCACCCAAGTGACCTGGGTGCACTCTGTGTCTGAACACCAGGTGCTGTACTTAGATTTTGAAATAAAGAAGATGTCATGATCTCACCGGGGTGTCTGCTGCGTTCTTCCGTGGCTGGTTATAGGAGCTTATTAAAGCCAGTTTCCCTGTGAATCTAATTGCTGCTTCACTGAGCTAAGCGCAGCTTGCTCATGGTGCAGTGAGCTAAATTTTCACAGTAATAACAGTCTTGTGCTGCTCCCCTTTTCAATGGCCACGTGCATGGGCTCGAAATGAGGTAGTCAGCCATGCTGCATTTAGGGGCCAGCTGCCCCTAGCCAGTCCACCCTCCTCCTTCCAAGCAGAACAAGACAAGGGGCTTTCTGCTGGGATGGAACATGCTGCCTGTGGGCTAATCACCTGGAACATCTCATGCTTCTTAAGATGTCCTCCCTCTTCACCTGACATCACATGAGTGGAATAATGACGCTGGGTTCACCCTCCCATCTCAGTTTGTTTATTCAGCTTTCCCACAGAATTAGAAATGGTCTAAGTTCTCGGCAACTGCCCAGTTTCTCCCTGGGATCCCTGAGCTTGGCATGTCAGCTGAGAATCCCAGCCTCCCCTCCATTTCTGAATCAGAATCTGTGTCAACAGCCTTTGAAGGCTACATTATTGGCCGAATGAGCCAAACCTCTGTACCCTCCAGCTCATTGTGCTTAGTGGAGCTGGGCCTCTGCCTCGTATGTGTGTCTGCAGGCATGTTGGATTTGCCGAATGGCATTGGTTTTCGGTTTTCTTCTCAGTTCTTGAGCATTGATCACATCCTCCTCATCTCTGAATACCTGGAGAATTGGTTTCAGCATGGATAACTACTTGGATTACTGGTGCAGTAGTGAATTTTGAAGTGTCGACACTGATCCCCAAATGATGTCACCAAAGCATCCCAGCACTTTGACCACGTGAGTCTAGGCTCCGCTCTAGCACTAGAGTGGGCGCAAGAAAAGGGAAGACCACAACCAAAGGAGCAGCAGAAGAAGCTGGTGACCTGATGAGAGCGCCACGAGGAGGCACATGCGCCAGTGCACATGCTACACGGCCTTGTCTATTTTTGCCCCAATCCTGAGTGACTGCTTACTCAGCAGCACGGTTGATGTAAAATGACCCTGTTCTGATGTGGCTGAGTTGACTGGGGTTCGGGTGTACAGCTTGCCCCTCACAGAGTGCCAGAACAAGGTGGGGCACCGTGAGTCACAGGAAGCCGCACCATGAAATAGCTCGCCCCGTCAACAGAAGCTGTAATTGTCGAGTGACACAGCTACTGTACATCATCCCGCCTGCATTACCAGAGGCAGGTGTCTCCCAGGCTAGAAAATCTGTTTAACATAAACATGTTATCACTAAACATTTTAACTCACTCAATTGTTCAGTTGGGAAACATGAAGTGATGAATCAGGTGTAATCTTGTGGAATATCAGGCTATGTAATCAAAATTTTCAGCAGGGTAGCATTACCCAATAAGGCCATTGTTCTAGATTGCTGATCATTTTGAAAAGGGTACAGTACATTCTTCAAAGCATTTACCTGGTTGCTGTCACTATGACTACTGCTGCTTACCAGCACAATTTCATCTGCCAGAGATATGCCAAGGAAAGAGAACCATTCCAACAATATGAAAGAGCTAAATGGGAGTTGTCGGGGTTTTCCAAGACTCGTGGCTCAGTTTGAACAGCGTCCAGGGCCAATCCCCAGGTTTGCCACCAGACAATATTCAAGGATAGACCATGATTCTTGGAGCTAGCAAAGGAAAGAAAAATAAAATAGAAAGAATAAATGAACATGGTCCACCAGAAACATCTCCTGCAGAAGCCTATAACAAAATGGACAGGATGGCAGGGAGCACCATAAAACCACAACTGTGGGGTGCATGAACACCTCCCCTTAGTTCCAGCCAAGTTAGGGTAGAAGAACTTTCCAGTGGACTGTAAAGTTCCAGATGGGAAAAGCTTGTTAAATTTGGCCCTGCATCCTCAAACAGGAGTGCTCTGACACACATATCAGTCTTCCGCAGATTCACACTCTTCAGGCCAGCCTAAGTTGACCAACATCTCCTCCATGCACTGTGTCCCAGGGAAGGAATTTTCTCCCATTGAAGGATCATTTTAGGAGATACATAAAATAAACTTATCACAGAGGAAAGAAAATTTATAATCATCTTCTAAACATGAACTCTGAATTCAGTTTTGTAGTACTTACAGCTTCATCACCTGTTAACGTTGCAGGCCTCCTTTTGAATGGTTGAATGATTGCTATGAGCAGCAGAAGAGAGAGGCTATGGACACAAATGACAACACACTGTGTAGAAACAGATTCAAGGAAAATCAGAACCACCTACTCCCTCCCCTCTCCCCACCAACATGGCAAATAATAAACCACTCAGTATGCTTACCAAATTGCATTACCAGCTTATGCAAACCTGAACTATTTCATCCAGAGGGGTAGAGACCATGTTAGTTGCCTGCATCAGAAGCAGCAAAGAGGTTTGTGACACCCTAAAGGCTAACACATTTATTCTGACATGCACTTTCAAGTGTTCTGACAGTCCCCATGAAAAAATTCGCCCAAATAAATTCATCGACAATCATACATATACAGCCTTATATACAAATAGATGGAATTAGGTGAAGAGAATGTATTTCAGAAATTAAGAAGTATGCTAAAATCCATGCATACTTGCTAGCAAACAAGAGCCACTGAAGTCAAATGAATAAACATACAGTACATATGATGAACCTGAACATTTGCTGAACAGACAGTCAAAGAGGACCAAAAATTAGAACACCTCATCACAGCCATTCTTGTGCTATTTCATCTACAGGGCTATCCAGCACCCTTGGTCAACTGGGCCACTGGAATACTCTCTCCCTTGCACCACACAGATCTGTCCATAAGGGTTTCTTTTTCTTGTGGCAGAATGAAGGTGTCTCAGCAGAGAGGAAAGAATATTTATTAATTTCATAGCATAAATTAATAATATTAATTGATATATTATTATTTATTATGTATCATTCATTAAAAATGAAACAAGAGTAACAAAACAGCAAAATCAATAACACTTGAATAAATCAGAATATACAATATATAAAAATAAATTATTATAGTAAAATTATTTTAACCATTAAAACACTGGATAAATATAAAGGTTTTGGCTTGGTGACAAAATGAATAAAGAATTGGCACCAAGCAATCTCTGAGGAGCAGAAAGTTGGGGTACTACCACCAAGGAGGCCCTTCCCTGAGTAGCCACTCTTCTAACTTCTTTCAAAGAGGGCTCCAAGAGAAGAGTCTTGGCCCATGATCTTAATGTTTGGGCAGGCTTATATAGAAGATATTCCTTTAGCTATTCAGGCCTAAACCATTTAGGGTTTTATACAAAGAGTGGAGTGGAGTGGAGTAGACAGCGCATGTTCTAAAACAGTCTTCCCCGCTGGATGTCCTCCAGATGTGTTTGGCTGTAATGCCTATCAATGCCAGCTAGCAATGTCATCAGTCACACTGAAAGTTGTAGTCCAACACATCCGGAGGGTACTGAGCAGGGAAGGCTGTTCTTGAGCAACCTGGAGTGGAAGTTAAACAAAATAATTTTCATTAATGGAGTATAATAAGTTTGTGACAGGTGAGAGCAACTTGTGGTCCTTCAGATATTTGGGCCTATAACTCCCATCAGGACTAATCAGCTTAGCCCATGATGTTGTGAGCCAAAACATCTGGGATGCGGCATGTTGTCCACCCCTGGTCTATGGGTCCAGGCACTGCCATTTAAAAGACATGCATGCATGCAGCGCTGGGGACTAGAATCGAGCAACTTGCTCCCAGGTCCAATTCGGGTCAGACTTTGCATCAGCAACTCATCTCAAACTCGGCTTGGCAGCAATGTGTGAGTGACTTGACTCAAGAGTTCTACATTTTTCATGACTGAGTTGCTCCAGGGCTTACCATGCAGCAAGATATCCTGGAAGGCAGATTCGGTGAGAGGGAAGTAGTTTCAAAGGGGCAGGACGTTTTATTTATTTGTTTAAATAGCAGTTGAAATAAATGACTTCAATGTATCACTGACAGAAGTATAGATGAGAACAAGGGGTGGGGGTTACAACTCTCCAAACCCCCCCCCACACACCCCACCACCACCTCCCTTTTTTCTGCTAAAGTTGGCTCTTGAGACTCAAGGAGACTTGAGACTTGACTCAAAAATTTCTTGCACTGACTTGAGACTCAACTTGGACTTGAAAGTAAAGACTTGAGACCTGACTTGAGACCTGGAGTAAAGGACGTGAACACATTGCTGCAAGTAAGCATCCCTAATTGGCCCGTGTCCTGCGGTTTTGCGCAAGTTGCTAGCTGCAGCATCTCTTCTCTGAGTAAGCGGCTTCTGTGCATCAAGTGTGCATCGCACCAGAGCACAGGATTAATTTGCTTGCAAGCAGGCTGGAGCAACCCTCTGGCCCGCATGGCTGCTTCAGCGCTCATAACACCCAGCCAGCAACACAGGAAACAAGAAACAGGAGCCAGAGAAAGTCTCCAAAGAGCCATAAAGGTTGAGTGTTGGGTTCTTTTGATGGCAGAAGCAATCACATCACACAACTGGGCAAAAATAATCCCACAGTTTGCGCTGCCTCAGACACAGAGTACGACCCAAGCAGGGCAGTTGAGCAACCCACGTGGATCATTCTGAATTTCCTTTTATAGGCGTCGAACCCTCTGGGACAAGAGGAAACAGGCAGGCCTCCCTGGATTTTGCCTTCCAGGAATGTCGTGGGATGAAAAGGTCCAGCAGACAAGAGACTTGGGTAGCACACTGATTTCTCAAGCAAATTAAATCTAATAGATCCATTATATAGCAGGGGTGGGCGGACAGGCAGGGTGCCAAAACCTGATGGCGTATTTTGCATTTTCATGCACACAGCTTTGCCTTCATGGAACCCCAGCCAAAGTGAGTGCCTTGCTCTCGTTGGCATGGCAGTGTGGCTTTGCCTTGGTGAGCAGCACCTAAGAAGACATCAGTAAGCTAAGCGTGATCAAGTGGAAGTGTAAAGGAGTAACCAATGTTGGGGGGAAGAAAAGAGTCACGAGGGCACTCTTTAACAAGGTGGGGGATTGGCATGTGCCTGAAAGCAGAGGGGAACTGTGAGTGTCACCTTGTGTAGTTGCAGCCCCTCCAGAGGTTTTAAACTACTATTCCCATTGTTCCCAACCTTAGGCTGCAGAAACTGTAGTACAAAACATGGTGGCAGGGATGGAACCAGGTGAAGGAAGGCCTTCACAGACAGACCCTTCTGACTTGTGTTTGGCTTGTGCCTATATCTGGCTCATTTTTATGGATATACAGTACCAGACAAGATAGAACCTTTTCCCATTATAAAGATCTAGTCCAGTCTTCCCTAACCTGCAACACTCATACTGTCCCGATCATGGAAGTGCAGTCCAAAACATCTGGTGAGCGCTAGGTTGGGGGAAGCCAATCGTGTGTGTACAATGGCAGAATTCCATTCTCTCGCTTGGAATGTAGTGGTCAGACAGGCAGGCAGGCAGGCAGGCAGAAAGACAGACCAAAACATATATACAGACTCTGTTCTATATATTTCTTCTTAAAAGTCTAAAGTGAATACAGGCATTGCAATCGTAAACACATTGAGAAGTAAGCGTAATCAAATTCAACACGCTGTACTCCACCAAGTCTATGGAACAAAGAGGAGGACAGAATTTTCTATGTCTGGGCTTGTCACCAAAATTATTCATGCAAGGCTTTTCCCATACCCTCCATTCTGTCAGGAGAGGGTTCATCTGCTTGTTTTTGTGCACAAGAGATGAGTCAGAAAACAGGTGGAGCACCTCTTATCATTTTAATGCCATCTAGACTTATATACCCATAGAGCAACACTCCCTTTTTCATTGTTACTGGATGGGGAACTCCAAGCTATCTACCTACCTACCTACCTACCTACCTATCTTTCTACCAAGCCTGAGGATGTGGAAAAGGTGCTTGTCCATATTCAGCCCACCACCTGTACACTTGACCCTTGCCCATCGTGACTCATCACTTGAAGGAAGGAAGGAAGGGATGTGTGCCTGGGCCCAGGAGGTGGTAAATGGCTCTTTCAAAGAGGGAGTGGATCCGGGCTCTCTAAAGGAAGCTGTAATCAAACCACTCCTGGAAAAAAATCTAACCTGGACCCACAGGAAGTTAACAACAGTAGGCCAGTGGCCATCTTCCCCTACCTGGGCAAGGTGCTTGAGCAGGTGGTGGCTGAACAGCTCCAGGCACTCTTGAATGAAACTGATCATCTTGATCCATTTCAATCAGGCTTCATACGTGTTTTCAGTATGAAGACTGCCTTGGTCACCCTGTGGGATGACATCTACTAGGAGAAAGGCAAGGGGAGTGCAATCCTGTTGGTTCTCCTGGACCTCTCAGAGGCTCTTGATGCCATCGACCATGGTATCCTTCTGGATAGGGTGGCTGGGTTGGGAGCTGGCGGCACTGCTTTGGAGGTGGAGCCGTGGTCCCACTCCTACCTGACTGTCCCATTCCAGAAGGTGGTGCTGGGGGACTATTGCTCTGTGCCATGGCAGTTATGCCATGGGGCACCACAGGGCTCTATTTTCTCCCCCTTGCTATTTCTACCGACATGAAACCACTGGGGGAGGTTTACAGAGGTGTGAGCTGAGATGTCGTCAGTATGTTGATGACACTCAGCTCTTTTTTTTCATCTAACCCAGGTGAGGCAGTGGCCATTTTGAATTGGTCTGGGCTTGGTAATGCCTCATCACTGATGAGGACCAATAAGCTGAGGCTTAATCCAGGTAAAACAGAGGTGCTGTGCGAGGGGGGCACCTCTCCAGTTGGATGACATTAAACTGGATGGGGTTACAGGGCAGGGTTCATAGTTTGGGGGTGCTTCTGGATCCTGAACTTTCACTGGGGTTTGGAGCACCTTCTATCAGCTCCGGTTGATTTATCAACTGCAACCCTATCTGGGCAGACAGAGCCTCACAGCAGTGATTCACACGCTGGTAACCTCGTTTGTAATGCACTTTATGTGGGGCTGCCTTTGAAGATGATGCAGAAACTTCAGTTGGTTCAAAACAGAGCAGCAAGGGTGCTGACAGGGACCAGCTGATATGAATAAATTATGCCAGTCCTCTTCCAACTCCATTGGTTACCAGTTGAAGTCCGGCCTCAATTCAAAGTGCTCACATTAATATTTAGAGCCCAGAATGGCTCAGAGCCAGGTTATCTAAGGGACTGCTTCTTCCAATATAATCATACCCAGACTCTGAGGTCCTTCTCAGAGAGCCACCCCTAAAGGAAACAGAGGGTGGCTATGAGGGGAAGGGAAGGACCTTTTCAACTGTGTGCCCCCACCTATTGTGGAATCAGTTTCATAAGGAGCTGTGCCTGGCAACCACTCTTTATCTTTTTTGGCACCAGATAAGAACCGTTTTATTCATCCAATATTTTAACAGTTGAACGTATATTTAAAAAAACTTTTTGTAGCAATCATCTTATCTTGTTTATACTGCATTTTACAGGATTTATGCTGCTATACCCTCAGACTGCCTGAGTGTGACTGCTGTGGGCTCATTGTTGCTCTTTTATTGTTGTTATTTTATTGGTGTTTTATTGATTTGCTGTAGTATTTTGTGTCTGCGTTTTTCGATTCTGTGAACCACCCAGAGCACCATCTAAGTAACTGGGCAGTATAGATATCAACTAAATAAATGCAAAATAAAAAAATATCTACCTACCTAAGTCAGCAGATTGGATCTGAGATCATTATTCGTCTATGGACTGGTACCACTGATGACTGGAACTCCTCGCTGCTTTGCAGTGCCTTGCACACCATGCAGATATGCTCTGCAGAATCCCCCATTCTGCCTAAGGCGTCCGTTCACTGCTGGAACAACAGCTTTGGGATCCATTCCAAGAAGAACGTGTGATCTTGATAAAACTGAAGTCTGGATTTTTGGCAGATCATATTTCGAGTGCTTGATTAGAGACTTGCATTCGAGAAGAGTCTGAACTTTTTTCTTTCACATTGTTACCAGTCCCTTTTAAATCCAAGAAAATAACATTGCTTTTGTATGATCTGATTATCTGAACTGCACATTTTTTTCAGAACTGCACCCTTTTTTCTGGAAGTGCATATGCTTTGTCTGGTTGAAAATTTTCAAAAGCCCTACTTAGCTCTGTACACCTCTTTTTATTTCTTGACTCAGAGTTACGAAGTAGTCTAGAATATGTTCTCTTTATATAATTAAAAGTAACTATCAGGAAAAGGCAAGCACATGAATGGTTTCAAGTCCTCTTAGTCAACTTAGAGGCTAAGAGGCGCATGGCTCCAATGGAGTCTTAAATGGTGTCACATGGAAAAACTCGGCTGCCGCTTCCATCTCACATCACTATCTATACAAAGCCTTATGCAAGGAGGTGAAGGTTGATGGAAGACTAACAGTGTTCCTTATTTCAAAAAATCCAGTTGGGCATAAAAGCAGCCCAAAACAAATGCTATACGGAATGAGAAAAATGTTTGCTTTGTTTTACTAGGATCCATGCCATTATCCCCAAACCTAGAACTGCGAAGGAAGAGAGAAGACAATATTTTTCATGAAAATAATCAGAGGTACGTTGACAGCTTGTTTTATTGTTAAATGCTTGTTTTATTAGTATTATTGCTTATAAATGTGTCTGTGGAGCAGTTTGCACCCTAACCAAAATAGCTCTAGGCAACTCAAAGGGTGAGTGCAAACTTGGTTAATAAGTGGATATTGGCCCCTGTTTGGTAACGCAGAAGCCAACAGCTCAACCGTAAACCACTTCCCCTACCGAGGAACAATGTACAGAGGAATTTCCACACATCCCTACTCTGACATGACTTTCATTTCTATACTTGGAAAAAGAAGAAATATCATGACATGCCTTTGTTATTTCAGCTCACTGACTGTTTGCTCTGGCTTGCTTCAACTGAACTAGAGGATCTTGATTTCCCCAGAAAAAAAATATTACACTAACTCACTCCCACACCCCATGGGGAGACAAACACCCTTGACTGAATTACAAGCGGCTCTGGACTGTAAGGAGGGAGGGATATACTGAAGCTACCAGCCCAGGTGGATGGCCACTTCTCTCCTGTCCTCATGCTAGGAAAGTTTTAGAAAAGGGCAACAAACCCAATCAGTCCAAAAGTTGCAGCAATCTGCCGCCGAGGAAAGTTTGTGATATTTGGGGCCTTGTAGTTTCAAATCTAGCGGGATTAAGGTGGCTGTGGCTGAGGTGTACAAAATTATGCATAGTATGGAAAAAGTGGGTAGGAGGCGGTTTTTTCCCTCTTTCCTAGGTCTAGAATCTACGGCCATTCTATGAAGCTGATTGGTGGGAGAATCAGGTCATCAAAAGGCAATACCTACTAAAGAGTGTGCGGCTGACATAGAATTGGCTGCCACAAGGTATGATAACTGCCATAAGCTTCAATGGCTTTAGAGAGGGATTTAATACATTAATAAGCCAGATAAACATCATGGACTAGGAAGGTGACTAGTCAAGATGTCTGCTGAGAGTTCCAGGTAGTGACACAGAATGAGTGAAGGCTAAAGTTCTCATTTCTCACTCACGGTCTTCTCAGAGGCATCTAGCTGGCCACTGTGGAAACAGGATGTTGGACTAGATGACAGGCCCTTGGTTCAATCCAGCAGGGCTTTTCTTATGTTCTTATCTCTGAAAAAGCATGATGTGCCAAATTTCTGCATGTCAGCAGAGACTGAATAACGTGGCAAGCCTATAGTCAGAATACTGTGGTGGTAACGTCCCATGTCTGCAGTTCTGAAGAGCCACTGCTAGTCAGAGTAGGTAGCACTAAGATAGACCAGTGGTCTGACTCAGTAAATGACAACTTGTGTACTTTTGTTTCAGACGTTAATTCACTACCCTCTGCTTTACTGCCCACAAGTACAGTTCTTCCATCAGGACCTGAACTGATGCTTGCCTGTACAGGATACTGACACACCTCATGAGGTTGTCAACACCTTGTCTTAACAGTGTTGCTCCCATGCCTTGCTCCTTTTCCCACAGAAAGGAAAACATTGGCAGGTATGACTTATCTCAACATTGAGGGGATTACCAGGGTGCAGGAAGCACCCCTGCCAAAACTGTCTTTATAAAGGATTGGCAACCGCCACCACATGCCCCTGCTTTCCAGGTGCAAAGTCCTAGGAGAACACTGGAAAAATTGGAGAAATGATCCTCTTGCGCTGCATACAGATGAGAAGAAGAGTCATAAAGAGATGCCCAAGCTGAAAAAAATCTTCTATATCAGTGAATGTAAATAATGACCAACCACTGAATGGATTGTACCGATCAGATGAAACTATCTGTATACTCAGCAAACTTTCTCAGTGTGGCCATGTGAGACGATGCTTCTTTTCAAGGACATAAGTGATATGCAAATGGAAAAGAGGCAAAGAGGGTGACATCCAATCCAAATATTTACATCCTTCTGTATTAATAATTAGCCAAATGAAGCAACATGCAGATAATTTGTCCTGAAACCACTATTTTTTTTTTAACAACTCTGCTTCCATGTTATACCTGATTTCATTCCAGAGCGATACACAGTAGTAATGTTATTTATTCTATGAGGGGGAGATACTGAGTTTTGGCTAGCCTGGCTCTTCCATGGAGACATCTAGTCAAGGTGGCTCCCTGAAGAGGAGCAAGCTTGGGAGCTCTGTGACCCACAACTGCTCTTCCTGCTATAATTGCTGGAGGCCCCCGAAGGTACTCACTGATTGAGGAAAGCTAGTGTTGCTATTCCAGTGCTGTGGGGAGGTATTTTTATCCTGCTGTTCCTGCCCAATTTGCGGGGAGCGTCTGTGGCCCAATCTCCACAAATGGCAGCAGGAAAACAGTCTAAATCAGCGGTCTCAAACTCAACTGACCTGGGGGCCGCTGGAAGCAGAGTCTGGGTGAGGCTAGGCCGCATTAAGTATCCCACCCCCGCGGTGGTGGTGGGCCGCTCACCCCGCGTGGCTCCCGGAGGCCGGCCCGGGCGCCGCTGGCGCTTTGAAGGCTGCAGGGCCCCTCCCCCGGGCCCCACCCCTCCCGGCAATTGGCCCGCGGGCCGCGAGTTTGAGACCCCTGGTCTAAATGGAGCAGAGGCACTCACACCCCCAACGTAGCCTTCTTAAAGGAGACCTACCTGCCAGCAAAGGGTCAGCATTTGCTCTGTAGGGACTCGGAGGGTGATGTTTATGCTAGTAGTGACTAGCAAAGCAAACAAAGCTGGTAGCTGTGCTTATTCACAAGGGAGCCCCCATCTCAGTGGTGCACATGGTGGCAGACGAGGAAGCACACCTCTGTATTTAGCTGTTAAGGCCACAGCACTGAGGCTGGGCCTGGTAACTGTGCATGGGCCCAACCTGGAGTCTCCCTCAGTGCTCCATGAATGTTTTCACCATCTGTCTTCCCTAAGCTGTGACCAACTGGTAATTGAAGGAGATGTTGATGACACTCTAGACCCAATTCTGGATAGAAATACAACCGACACAAATTATCCTCCAAAGTGCACTCCACTCTTGAGGCCCTCATGACAGAACAAGGCCTAATAGATGTATGGCACACACTGAATCCCAGAGAGAGAGAGCGAGAGAGAGAGAGAGAGCGAGAGAGAGAGAGACTGAACCTTTGTATCATTAGTCCACCAAAACTGCTTTTGTTTAGGTTATTTTCTAATCTCCTCCCCACTCCTGCAGTATGTCAAGGCCTGCCATACAGATGAAATAGTCATCTCAGATCATGGCCCAGCTGGTCCAAACCTGGGTTTAGGATTTCACTTTAAAACCCCAAGTGTGTAGAGACTCAATATCTCCATCCTGAACCACGAGGAGTTCAAAATGCAAACGGCCTCTGCACTGAACAATTATTTTACCCTCAACGGAGATCCACAATCTCACATTCAACTGAATGGGAAGCTTGCACAGTGGCTCTGTGAGGCAGAATAATACCTTATGCTTCTCATAAGAAACGTGAGAATCTGCAGCAGGAAAGCAAACTCCAAACTGAAGTGAAAGCACTGCCATCCCAATATGCCTCCCACCACCTCCACCTCCGGCCCTCTACGTTAAACCGCAAATGTACTCTGAATACATTCTCAGTGGCCAAAGCAGAATATCATTTAACCTGTCTACACCACTGTTATTGAGAGCAAAGGGAAAAGCCAGGAAAAATCCAGCCTAAAGCAACAGCAAGCTCAAGAGCGCATGCCGTGCAGTAAGGACAAAACAGGCAACACATTCGCCAACCCACCGTTTTATACCTTCTGTTCTGAACACTACAAAGTCAATCAGACCCCTGGCAGAGAGAAAGCCGAGACCTTCCCCTCCAGTCTGAACCTCTGCTACCTAAACACACAGCACAGCAAGCTCCTAACAAAACCCCCACAAAAGGAGGAAATTGATAAAGCTATTAAAAGCATGAAAGCGGGAAAGACCCCTGGCCCTGATGGTTTTCCAAACGTTTGGTACAAACTCTGTTCTGAAATCCTTGCACCTAGTGTGCCTTGAATCAGACAAACTACCACCCACTTTGCAAAGTGCTAATATTTTGGTTATCCCCAAACCTGGAAAAGACCACAGATCCTGTGCGAATTATAGGTGAATCTTCCTGGTCAAGGTAGAAGCCAAGGTCCTCACTGCAGTGCTAGACAACAGAGTTCAAAAAATAACAGCAACAATAATCCATCCCGACCAAGTGGGGTTTCTATGCACCAACAGGGAGCAGGAAACGTGAGGTTGCTGGTAGTTCTTGTGGCACTCAAGAAAAACCTGGTGGCCATCTTGTCACTAGATAGCCATTTATCACCACCACAATCTCATAATTTGGCTTTCCTCAATAATTTCTGGCCTCGGTGAAGATCCTCTATGCAAATATGCGAGGGTAGACCAACATAATCATTTCCCCACCTTTCTCACTGCCTAGGGTGCCCACTCTCTCCCGTTTTATTCAACATCTGTCTGGAACTGCTGACAAAACAGAAAGCTACAAGGTCTCATCCACCACAGCACAGAATATAAGACCATCCTCTGAGCAGAACGCATGTTATTGTTCATCAATGACCCTGAAAACTCTATACCAGAGCTCAGCTTGATAGACACATTTGGATCAATATCAGGACACACGTTTAATTGCTCCAAGTCAGAAACGTATGCCCCTGGGAACAGACACCCCTCGTTCTGTTTTCCAGATGGTAGTTCCAACAGTGCCCCGATGCCAGAGCCTATCTGGGAATAAAAGTCTCCAAAGACATTTCACAGCTGATTAATCTATATCTGACACCCCTGTGAACACAAATTGCCATGAATTTAGAAAGATGGCACCCACTCACTCTCAGTGTGCGGGGTCAAATCAACACTTTAAAAACGAAGGTCCTGCCCTGAATAGATTATGTGCTCCTAAGCATAGCACAGTGTATACACTGTGTATTTTCAAAGATTCAACGCAATATTCAGGATATTTATTTGGGGAGACTCCCTGACACGCCTATCACTTAGAAAATTACAATTGCTCATGGAGGACAGAGGTTTTAACTTCCCTGATCTGAATGTGTATCACAAATAATACTTCCTCTCACTGAATGGTCCACTCCCTGTTTGTCAGAACAACTTCTTGACCTAGAATCGGCATTTTGGGCACCAATCTCCCCATAGAGGGCACCAGGCTCCTTGCCCTTAAACAGAGAGGGTCCTGCCCCACCCCCATTTCAGGCAGCCAGAAAGATGTGGCACGTGTTGGCCCATGAAATGCTCTTTGACCCATTTATACATGCCAAGCTAACACTCCATTGTGATGCAAAATTGACGACTGCCAGACAACCATTCCTCTGGAGGCAGGGGGCTGAAAGAGACATCCTCAACTTTAGATTGGCTAATAGGCAAAGACCATGATCTCCTCTCCTTCAAAGAGTTGCAGAGGACATATCAGCTGCTCCCAAACACACACTGGCAACACTTCAAATAAAGTATATGCTGTATTCCTATATGGCCCAGTAGCATTCACTGCCTTGAAATCCCCTACCTGGAGGAGGATTGCCTAGCAACAGTGACACACGCATCGGTTACTTCCTGGTTGGATTTCTGTAACGTGCTTTACATGGGGCTGCCCTTGAAGATGGTCCGGATACTTCAGATGGTGCAAAATAGAGCTGCCAGGATGTTGTCAGGGACTGGGCGTTATTCTCATATAAACCCAGTCCTCTATCAGCTCCATTGGCTTCCCATCGAAGTCTGGGCTCAATTCAAGGTGCTGGTTATTGCCTATAAAGCCCTAAACGGATTGGGACCAGGATACCTAAAGGAATGCCTCTTTCCCTATATGCTCTCCCACCCCCTAAGATCGGTAGCAGAGGCCCTCCTCCGGGAACCCTCTGTGAAAGACGTTAGGAGACACAGTACCCAGAGGAGGGCCTTCTCTGCGGTGGTGCCCCAACTATGGAATGTGCTGCCTGGAGAGGTCCTCCTGGCGCCATCATTCTATGGTTTTCGACGCCAGGTCTAGACCTTTTTATTCAAACAATATTTTGATATGTATTAATTGAATTTTATTGTTTGTATTTTATTGGATTTTCAGCCAGCATGGAATAGTTTATTTATTTTATTCTGATTAATGTTGTAAGCCATCCAGAGATGGAAGTAATGGATGGCATACAAATTTTATAAATAAATAGATAAATTATTGGAAGACTTGGCTGGCTCTACAAAGTCAACCAGGCCAACAATATATATTTAATGAAGACTCTTTACTGCAATCATCTGGAGATCCAGACACTCAGGAAAGAGAGGCGTGGGAAATAGAATGCTGCATCCAGCCACACTTGGGGAAAAAGCAACATCTTCAATGCAATTCTTATCCCCTGACCTGGAACTGCACCTTATACAGCAAAAGCCCTCTTTCAGGCATATTGGACTCCACAGCACCTGTTTCAGAAACATGTTATCACCCTCTGATAAATGCTGGTGATGTGGGAGGGCAGAAGCGTCATTAGTGCACATGATGTGGAAATGTCCAGTGGTGGCCCATTCCAGACAAAAGTGCTGCGATGCGTCAACTGTATCCAAAACACATCATTTTTGTTTCAAGATGTCAGTGAATTGCTGAATTACATTCCAATATCCTGGAAGCCATCCTCTGGCCCCCACCATGGACTGTCTGAACCCTCATGGTAGCTAAGAGGCTCATACCACAGGGATGGAAAGACAGATGGTCTCCTTCAACCATGCCATTGACTGAAAACCTCACAACACTGGCATCCTATGAGAGAAAATATTACCAGGGACAACTTCATCTCAACATCCATTCTGACATTCGGTCAACCTACCTCAAGCTATCTTAGGGATGTGGAAGAGGAACTTTGAATATGTGTGTGTGTGTGTGTGTGTGTGTATGTGCACGCGCGTGCATGTGGGGGGGAGAGAGAGAGAGCATATATGTACACATGCAAACATATTATTATTAATATGTAAGATAGTTTAGTGTATCTCCATTCACTATTGTGTGGCTATATGTTCTGTTATTGTAGTTCTGGGTTGTTTGTTTGGTTAAAAATAAAAAATACTGAAATAAAAACCCCATCTCCTGCATTAGGCAAACTTGCATGACATTTTCTTCTTTTCTTCCCTTGGTCTCCATAGCCCAGACCCCACCCCCACCCCAATTTCTCCTTGCATATGTTCTGTAAGTTCAGTTTTACTCTCCTGAAGTGTCACTTCCCCTGAGCACAAAATCAGAGCCAAGGGTACTATAAACCACTGTCAGTTATTAATGTAGCATTCAGTCACATAATGTTTTCACTTCAGCTTGAAACAATTAAACATGTGCTTCAAGTGATCGGTGAGAAGCCAGATATCAGTTTTTGCAGAGGCTCAGTCAAGGCAGCAAGCCAGGCGGAGTGGGCTTCTCATGGCTGAGTGCCTGAAGCCTGACAGAGCAAGCACATTTGGCCACTGAATACAGCTGGTAGGAGAGAAGACAAACCAGAGTCATCCGGCTGTGAACCACTACTGCGGATGGGACTCGGATGATCTGGAATTTATTCCACTTTGGCTGAATTAACTGAACCTTCT
Source organism: Varanus komodoensis (assembly GCF_004798865.1). NCBI lineage: Eukaryota > Metazoa > Chordata > Lepidosauria > Squamata > Varanidae > Varanus > Varanus komodoensis. The sequence continues at coordinate 8,057,780 of NW_025336480.1, forward strand.
CCATCAGCAGAGTGCTGTAGCAGAGACCAGCTTTAATAATTGTACTGCTGTGCCTAGACACACTTAATTATACTGAGATCACCACACTGATTGCTAATTTTGCCTCATCACTACAGGAAATGGTTCTCCTGTCCAATATGAAATAATTCTGAGCTTGTGAAAATCAGCTTAATGAGCAAAGACTTACTTGCAAAAGTTTGCAACTAGTATCAGGAAGGAGTTTGTAATGTACAATGTAACTTGTTTCAGGAAGGAGTTTTAAGTTTAAAGAGTTTTTAGCAGAGTTTTGGAAGTGAATCTAGGAAAATACCCCTCTGTAAGCTCTAAGCTTAAAACTAAAAAAGAGTTTATATAAACTCATTTTCAGTTTCATACAGCACCTAAAAGATTGAGAAGTGTACATCCAGGTACTGATTACAGATGTTGGAGGAGAGACTATGTGAAAGCTGATACATCACACATTTTGAGTTAACATTGAACTCCAATTTACAATCCATTCAATCTTCTTTTGCATATATGAAAAATGACCTACCTCAAGGAGACCAGAAAATAAACTTTCAGGCTGCAGTCCTATACCCATTTACCAGGGAGTAAGCCCATTGAAGTCAATGGGACTGCTTCTGAATAGGCATGCATAGGATGGCTCTGCAGTTGCTAATGGATGCAAAGAAGAGCCATGCTGGATTCATTCATGGGTCCACGTAGTCCAGCTTTCTGGCCAGAGCATGCCCAGCCAGCTACCTGTGGGTGACCAAACAATCATCCGTTCACTGGAATAACAGTTTGAAGGAATGTGCAGTAGAAATGTTGCACAATTATACAAGAGGTTCTGCTGTTTATAATTAATCGTAGAAACAAAACATTACGATAACTCTTGCTTTATTGCCCCTTTAATGAGGTCCATATTCTGCTGATGTATTAACAATATGCCTGACTTTGAAGCCCTGGAAGCAGGCGCGTCTGTTTCCACCATTTGTATGTCTTGATCATTTCATTCATATCATGTTTACACTTGCTCTTTCCTATATCAGAGAATTACCCATAAATGATTGATCCATTATCCCTTTCTTATAAACAATTGCTATCATTAGTGATGAGCCTGGAGGAATTCCTTCCCTTGCTTGACCATACCATATATAGACTCTGAATTACTGGGTTTTAACCTTTGTCTTCTTTCTTTAGGTTACTGCATCATATTCCAATGAGACATTTATTTCCTTTGGCTCTTCCATTAGTTATTCCTTCTCCATGAATGAAACATTGAAATGAGTTTAGAGGACAACAAAACAGTCATTTTTAATATGAGGAAATGCCATTCCAGGTGGTGTCCTACTTTCTGTTGGTTTTTATGTATTCTGGGGGCACTTCCATGAATGCAGTCGTTCCTTTGCTGCATTCACAGCAATGGATGGGGGTCCATAAATCATCATGTCAGAGCCTTACTCACCACCTCTTCTTGCTTCTTATTCTGATAATGAAGGTGCCCAGTGCACCAGAAACCCTCCATCTGGAAGAATTGTGGACACCTTTGCATAAGACCTTCTTGTTCTTCCAGTGGGGTGGAAAGTATTGCCTAGACTCATCCCACAATTCTCCCTCCTGCACTGCACGCAAAGGAGTGATCCACACTGGCTGAAGCTGGTTCTGGGAGTAAGTTCCAAAACCAAGTCATCCTAGATTCCCACTTCCTAGCACATGATTTCTCCTTTGTTTGTTCTTTCTTACCCAACCACACTGTTTTCTCTCTGTGCCTGTCTCTCTACTGTTTTACAAGTCATAACATTCTCTCCAAGGAGCCCACATAGGATGGGCCACTTCCACGAAGCATGAAAATCGGCTTCATTTTGACAATTCCTTTGGAGAGCAGAAAAGCGAAGGAGCAGAGCTTCACAGCAACTTTGCCAAGTCTGCTGATGACTCCCTGATGCACTGGACCTCCTGTTCTTTGGTAACAGCGTGTAGCACACGGCTCCATTCGCCAGAGATTCTTTGGGCTGTTTATTTTCCATCTTCCCATATGTTCCCCACAAAATCTAGCCTAGTCTCTGTTTTAAGTTTAGACATAGAAGCCGTAAATGCAGCAGATGAGCAACTGTATGAAACCAAGCGGAAACAACACATGCAAAAACAAACACCATATGTTTCAGGAATGCCTTCTTTCTCCAAGAAATGGAAGACAAGAGACAAAGCCTGGTTCACACATGCATGGCAGATCAAGAGTTCACTACACAGGATGACTGGCAGCTGATTGTGTGAACCAACAAAACCAATGTATCAGAAATGGGGCAACACGAACATTTCAGCCAAGGTGCCGTATCTGCCATGGGTCATTCACACACACAGATCATCGCATCCAGCTGCTTTGACCAAGCATTGAACCAGCCGCATGGAATTGTCCGGTGCGTCCATCAAGCTGCAGGAGCATCACAGAACTTGCAGTGCAGCTGACAGGAAAGATGTGAGAGGCACCCAAACACATTCCACAGAATGACCCACCTCCAACACGCCCGAAACAGAGAGTGCATAGAATAGCTGAGCCTGCGTGGCATTCTTGGGCAGCTGCCATGCCCCACGGTTTGCGTTACTCATAATTCCCTGGAGTGACACTATGCTGAGGACACTGACACCATGTTGAGTCGCTGAGTGCCTCTTTCCTTCCCCTTCCCCTTCCCCTTCTCCCTTTCCTTTTTCTATTCAACAAACCTTTCAATCACACAACAGCTGTGGAAAGCTACAACAGGCTCTGTCTCCTGGACCCTTCTCTCTGGTGCTAATCTGAGCACTGACACCAGGCTGATGTAGGCTGTTGCGTACTCACTGACCAGGAACTTACTCACAGAGGTAAGAGGGGACTCAGCAGGCGGCCCTTTGTCAATAGTTCCCTCAGACCTAGAACTAGTCCTAACAGTAGTGGCCTGCCCATTGTGGCCCGCAGCTGTACTTACACATTTATTTGATTTCTCAGCTGCCCAATTGGTGAAAGCAACAATAAATTAAATTAAACTTTAAATCCACTTTTGGACAATTAAATAATTAAAGCCACTCCATATTGGCAGACCTGTGAAAAATAGCTGGCAATAAGCCCCACCCCCATGTGCTACTTGGAGTTGGTAAATGCCTCACCAAACGGGGCAATCTTAGCCTGGCACTCAAAAGATAGCAGTGTTGGGGCCAGGCGGGTTGAGGTGGGGAGATCATTCCATAATTTGGGGACTACACAAAAGCTCCTCCCCTGCTAGGATGCACTCCTTCATGGAACAAGGCAGTTTGAGAGTGTCAAAGAAATGGAGGGCAACGCTGTCAGGAAACCAGAATAATCTCCTCAAGTTGGTCTTCTAGCAGGACCACCTGAGGTAGAATGTAAAAGATTAAGACGCCAGACTAAGATGCATCCACCCTTTTCAGGAGGAGCTGTCAGATCAGCAAAAAATGAATGGATCTGGTTAATGGTGATAGAGACAGAGAAACTTCAGAAGGGCAACCATGGGACAGCAGCAGCAGTAGCTGAAGGTGATGCTGGTGGAGGATCTTTTGCAGACAACAGCAGTGACATTCAAGCTAGCTCTGGTTGGTATTGCACAGGAGAAGGATATGAGAACCCATTTCTGAATTGTCTTACCTCGAAAACTTTATGATGTCCTAGTGCCAGAAGGTGAGACCCCCTGGTTGGAAGGCACTTTATGAGCTACTGAGGAAGGACAAAGGACTTTCACTAATGACACCATTAGATCACACCCAAAAGGAAATCTAGTGGCCGACACCCAGAGAGGTGAAAAGAAAGTCCAGTGCTGAACTACGCATATAATTGGGACATGGAACGTGAGATGCATGAATCAAGGCAAACTGGAAATCATGAGGCAGGAAATGGAAATAATGAACATTGTAGTACTTGATGTGAGGAAACTAAGGTGGACTGGAATGGGACATTTGCAGTCAGACAAGCACAGAGTATTTCACTCTGGAAATGACAAGCTCAGAAGAAATTGAGTGGCTCTAACACTGAGGCAAGATGTAGCACAGGCAGTAAGGGAGTACAGTGCAAAATCCAACTGAATAATATCAATCAGAATTAGTGGAGAACCTATCAGCATAACCATCACTCAAGTCTATGCTCCATCAAGAGATGCTGAAGACAAAGAAATTGAAAACTGTATGCAGGTGTTCAGGAGGAAATCGTAACATGCAAAAACAAGATGTGTGCCTAATCCTGGGGGGCTGGAATGCAAAAGTAGGAAATAAAGCAAAATGTTTTAGGAAAGTTTAGACTAGGGGAAAGAAACGAAGCAGAAGAATGGCTTGTAGAATTTTATGAAGCCAACAACTTCATTGCGTACACATACTTTAAACAACCGCTCAGATGACTGTATACATGGACTCCACCAGATGGCCAAGCAGAAATCAAATAGATTATGTAATTGGAAGCAGAAAGTGGAGAAGCTGTATTCTTCCTGCCAAAACAAGACCAGGAGCAGACTGCGGTAGTGACCATCAGCTCTTGATTTCAAAAATCAGAGTAACACTAAAAAAGATCACCAACAGAAACATAGTGCCAAAATATAACTTAAGTAACATTCCCCAAGAATTTAAAGTCCACATAAAGAACAGATTTGCATTGCTCAACTTGATCATGAGCCAGAAGAACTGTGGACTGGAACCAAAGACATCATTGGGGAAGAGTGCCAAGAGACAATTCCTCTAGCAACAAGAAAGAAAAAGCCTATATGGATGACAAACGCAGTTGCAAAGGACTGGTGAGAAGCAAAAGAAGAAGGTGACAGATATAGGGACAGAATCCTGAATGCAACTTTCCAGCAACCATTGTGTAGAGTCAGAAAGAACTATTACAGTGATCAGTACAAAGAAATAGAAGAGAGTAATAGAAGAAGAAAAACAAGAGACCTCTTCCAGAAGATCCAAGAAATCAAAGGGAAAGTCAAACCTGGATTAGGGATGCTGAAAGACAAACAGGAGGATGTTCTATCTGATGCATAAAATAAAGAGAAGGTGGAAAGAATATACAGAAGAACTATATAGAAGTGATGAAAGGATGGCAGACATCCATGAAGCAAAATCCTATGAAGAAGAGCAATATTAGATAACGAAGTGAAAACTAATCTAAAAGCACTTGCAAAGAATAACCCACCTGGAATAGGTAGGATCAGTCTACATATGTCAAAAATGTGTCAATAAACATGGAAAACAAAACGATGGCCCACATGCTGGAAACATCCAATATACAGTCCAGTCTCCAAGAAGGAAATGCAAATGAGTGCAGCAGCCATAGGACCATTGCATTACTCTCCCACGGAAGCAAACTGATGCTCAAAGGGTTGCAACAAAGAAGACTATCCCATATGGAGTGAGAAATGCCAGGCATCCAAGATGGTTTCCAAAAAGGAAGAGGCACTAGATATGATATTGCAAATATACATTGGCTACTGGAGCACACCAAAGAATTTTGGGGGAAAATGCTTTATAAACTACAGCAAAGCCTTTGACTGCATGGATCATGAGAAGCTATGGATGGTGCTGAAAGGAATGGGTGTGATTGTCCTGATGCAAAAGGGACAAGAAGCTACTGTGAGGACAGAAAAAAGAGAAACAGAATGGTTCCCATAGGCAGAGGTGTCAGAAAAGGAAAAATGTATTTTATCTCCCCATCTGTTCAATCTGCACTCCGAACATATAAGGCAAGCAGGATTAGAATCAGAAGAAGGAGTCAAAATTGGTGGAAGAAAAACCACTAATTTAAGATATGCAGATGATACTACTGGCAGAAAACAGCAATGATTTGAAAGGACTCCTAATAAAAATGAAAGAAGAAAGTACGAAGTAGGACTGCAGCTGAATATTAAGAAAACAAAAATATTCTCCACAAAAGAACTACAGAACTTTACTGCTAATAATGGGAACAAATCAAAATTGTGAAAGATTTTGCATGCCTTGGTTCAATCATCAATTCAAAGGGACACTGCAGCCAGAAATTTCAGAGAAGACTGAAACTTGGAAGGGCAGCAGTAAAGGAACTAGAAAAGATCATCAGTTGTAAGGACATTCGAGACTAAGGTCACAAACATCTAAATTATTGTGTTCCCAACTGAAATTTATGCGTGTGAAAGCTGGACAGTGAAGAAAGATGAGAGGAAGAAAAATTGATGCATGTGAAACACGGTGCTGGAGGGCAGCTTTGTGAACACCCTGGACTGACAGAAAGACAAACCAGTGGGTCCTAGATCAAACCAAGCCAGAGCTTTCCCTAGAAGCAACACTGACAAAACTGAGGCTGCCACACTTTGGATAAATCATGAGCAGGCAAGACTCCCTGGAGAAGACAATCATGCTGGGGAGAGTCAAAGGCGGAGGGTGAAAGGGAAGACTGAGTATGAGGGGGACTGAATCCATAAAGGAAGGCACAGCCTCCAACGTGGAAGAGCTGAATGGAGCTGTCTTGGACAGGGGATTTTGGAGGGCTTTCATTCATAGAGTGGCCATAGGTCAGAACTGATGGCACATAACAACACAAAGATCCCTCCTTGTTGCCAGTAGAATGTTGCTACCTTGAACAAGTTTCAGACATTCACATGCCAAATGAAATAAGAAATTGGCCATCCCAAAGGGAAGAAAGCACCAGTAGAAGCATGTAGAATCAGTGGCACCATGACTTTGGGACTTTTTCTAGAGAAGGATTTATTGCAGAATAAGCCATGCCCCGATCTTTCCCATTTGATGGACGGTCACACAATGTCACTATACATTTGCCTCCCCCATATTTCCCCCAAGCTTCTTTCCCCACTGGAGAAAGTCTGAAGATACCATTCAACACCTGGATGTTAGATGCCTTTAAATGGAGAATCTATAATCGTCCATTACTTTCTTCTTCCCCAGTTGTCCTAGAGTGATTAAAACCATCACATAACTTGGCAGAACCTGGTTCCAAAGTTTGGAACCCCCTTTTCTCCTCCACATTATCTTAAGGCACTGGCTATGCAGAATGTTTAGAGTGATTTGGTGTCCTACCGAGAACAGTCCTCTGTTGGGTGGCCTGTCAGAAGACTGCTCTTTATTTGAAAGTGTTCTCTATTTGATGAGTTATCCAGTCAAAATCAGGTTGAAATTAAAGATAAAGAACCATAAGCAGAGATCAAAGCACTGGACCTTGAACTTGCCCATCACCCCTTCACATGCGGACAGCAAAATTAGGTCACCATGTCACACCATGTTTCACAGAATAGTGAGAAGTTGTGTACTCCTATGTAAATCAGGATATTTTTATTGCTTAAATTATGGTAATTATTTACAGATTTGTATCTACACCTATACATTAGCATGTGCATGTTTTGTGTAACAATGTGCCCTCCCTTGTTCTCCTTTTGTGAATGTATAACTGGCTGCCTCCGCACACATCTGGACTAAACATTCAGGCAGCTTCCCGCACCCCTGCTGTTCTACCCACCTCACACACACACTCCTGGAGAGCTCAGCGGCTTGCACATTGTTACAATTGCTGAGTTGGCCTAATAAAGGCATCACACCATGTGCATCTGGGAATCTGCCTTGACTGGTACAGATGCCCTTGCACTGCTCTTTGGATCTCTGAGGGAGGTTTTGGCCTCGACAATGGGCAGGGGCGCCTGCTACAGCTCAGCATGCATCCAATATAAGCCTCATGGTGAGTGCCTTTTTATCCTTTATTTGTTCATTTATTTTGGATTAGACTTCCCCATCCTGGTGCCCTCCAGATGGGCTGCACTTTGTCTCCCATCAGCCCAGCCAGCATGACTAATGCATAGAAAGGCTGAGACTTTTAGTCCAAACCTTCTGGAGGGCGCCAGGTTGGGGAAGATTAACTAAATAGCCTGGGAAACAAAGAAGGGATTAAAATGAAGCCCCCTACAAAATGTAGCTCTTGTGTGCTGTGCACATCAAGACAAATGGATGTGATTAACAATGGAAGAGGTTCTTCTCAAAGGCTTCTCAACACAGAAACTAGTCCTTGAATGACAGATCTTCCCTTGCATGGGGAGGGTGGGGGGGACAGTGGAGCAAGACAACAGGAAGTTCTGGTGGGCCTGGCTGGCACCCTACATGGGCTGAGGACACATCTCAGGATCAGCAGTGGCACTGAGCACAAAAGCGTGGGAGGAGAGTGATGAGACAATATCCAATGGGGGGATAAGATCTGCCCAATAGGTTGGGTTGGAGCCATACAGTTGACCTATTGAAACCAACAGGACTGGACTTAGTCATGACTGGCCTGCATTCCACTGCTTTCAGTGGGTCTGCACTAAGTATGACAAACTCCAGATCCAAACAGTTCAGTTTCTGAATATATTGGGGCATGGGCAAACTTCTTCTTGAGGGTTTGCTTCCCCACTGGCCTTCTCTGTTTCTGCCCATGCTTAAAGCATGCCCAAAATTCTCTGCAACTTATGAAGGATCCATAGAAAACACACGGAAAGAACGGAGTCTGAAAAACACAGAGGTCAATGAGTGCTGTTCCTGTTGTACCAATGCAAAGCAGATAATGAAAGGAAATTACATGCTCAATGCCAGCCATGGAAGTTGTGGCTAATGTAGGGTCCCTGATTCAGGCTTCTGAGGCCAACACTGTGACATTCCACCAATGGGACCCCCTGGCATCACTTTACAGAAAACAAGGCGCTTCCATTCTTATGGCTGGCTCACAGTGCACAGGAAGCACAAAGCTGCCCTGAAGTCAAGCGCATTTGTGTGTCGACCTTGTGTAGGAAAAATATTGCTGTAAAATTAGTGAACACTTCTGGACACATGCTGTTCTTCCCATCTGGTGGCTATTCATGCCAAAATGGAAAAAAAGATGGAAATAACCCTGTTTCCCCTTTTAAAAATTCTAATTGAATTCTACCGAAAGCTTGCAGAAATGCACCATAACAGCTGCATGCGGTCTATGTTGCTAAATAATGCTTAATGGTTTCCATATTTGCTTACGTGTTGCCGTGTTCCCCGTGGTCGGCAGTTCCTATCCATTGTTCACATGAAGAGAGGAGGGGAAAGAGAAGAGAACTACGAACGCTCCGTCTCAAAGGGTATAGTACAAACGCAATGTAGGCAGCATTGCTTGCATCCAAGAGCTGGTCTGGGGCAGACAAGAGACAAGGAAGCACAACTTCTCATTTGCCTGGACCTGTGCCATATCCTGGAAACGCGGACAACCTTCCACACTTGGGTACGAGGGGTATAGAGCCAATCCAGTTCTTCATTCCCACAGGGATATGGCAACATATGGTCTGCCGCAGCAGATGAGCTCATCCGCAGGAGGTTTGCTTCGGGTTCCAAATTTCTGGGAAGCTGCTTGAGGCAGAGTTGAGTAGAGCTGCCTTCCCCAGCCTGGTGCCCCCCCCATTGTGCTCTTGAAGTCCATACCCAGGGGACTTTCTCAGTGGTTGAGGAAGGATGGAATGACCTGCCTGGAAAGATATGTCAGATATCCTTTAAGAGAGCATCAAAAGATGTGTCTCTTCGAACAGACCTTCCCAGATTTGTTTCATTTAATATGCTGGCCTGCGGCTGAAATTTTAACTATTGTTGATTTAAATCTCTTGTAAACCACTCAGAGTCTATGGGGATGAAGTGGTATATAGAAATCAAAATTTAAAAAAAACACAGTGCAGTTTGAACCTGAAGCCAATGCTAAAGAAATATTAAAGAAATTTAATACTTCTAAATGCTAAAGAAATATAAAATACTAAACTTTGTACAAATTTAAGAAAGAAGGAAAGCCAGCCAGCCAATCTGAGACATTGCCAGAGGACAGTTCAGATATGATGGCAAAGGATGCTGAAATGTGTAGTCCAGCACATCTAGAGGGTATCAGGTTGGGGAGGACTGAATTAGACATCTCTTGGACATGGTTCTGCTGCTGTGGAATGACTTCCCCAGAGGAGCCATCCATGAGACATTACCATTGCCTAAAGCTCCTCTTACACTGAGCGGCAGCCAGCATGGATCCACCCCTACAGAAAATGATCCATGATGCAGGATTTCTTTAAAAAAACCTTGCTAGTTTGAGTTGCTCAGCAATTCAGCACCCTTCTAGCTTGAGATGCTCAGCAATTCAGACAACTAAATCAAATTAGATTAAAATGTGCAGTGAAATAAAATTAAAATTTCCAGCTTCAGCTTGGAGAATCACTAGGAGGGAAGAGAGAGTTGCGTGGTCACAGAGATCACTCTGTTGTTGCCTATTTTGTGTGCCTCACACTGATGAAATAAACAGGTTATCCAGTCTGCAACATTGCCAAGAGGCATTCACAGCAACAATTCACGCATGTACATTTCTTCATCGCTTAGGAACTCGAAAATTGAAAATAGTTCATACACCTTTATTTATCTGAGACTTCCTTGCATTTGTTAAGGTGGTCCCTACATAAGGCATAATGAATGATCTGAAGGATAGATCTGTAAGGGCTGAAGTGGGAAAGATGAGCCCTCTAGTCATTCCATCTGTTAAAAATGTGGGAAGAATTTGGGCATATTCATAGCCATGAAACTAGAAGGGAAGTCAAACCTTGACTCTAATCCAACCTTCTGTTAATGTGGGACATCCACTACCACCACATTAGAGGAGACCCTGTTTCTAGAATGCACACAAGTAGTTAATGCTCCATTGTATGGGATTTCCTGATAGGTGAGTGGGTAAAACACCACTTCTTAATTTACAGTTGAATGTGTGAAGTGTCTCGATTCATGTTGAGTATTTGGACCCTGGTGCAGGGAGGGTTTGATTAGAAGTAGGAGGAAAAGGATATACGCCTGTCTTTCTGACATGCTTTGGGGAGTTGGAGTACCCACTTACAACAGAATAAGAAGACAGCAGTAAGTAGTCATATCTGGTCTAGGAAGTTTTTTGGCCAGCTGAAATGGTCATATCTCTTTGGAAGAATGGTTGCTTAAACTGGCTGAGACCACTAAGCACTGTTCATTTGCTAATCAATGTTATTGGCTTAATTAGCATTGATTGATATTTGATGGCTCTATTGAATTGGTTGATGTTAAGTAATATTGCACTAGCTAAGTAATCAATGTTGATAGTAACATGTAACTCAAAACTGTGTATCTAAAATTTATTTAATTGTTTTGCAATATTTCCTATATAACTTGCAGTGTGTCTATGTTGTACTGCCTTTGTTTAGCTTGACTGAAATATCATTTGATGCAGCTGTTATGGCTGAATGCAAATTTGATTATGGAAAAGTGGTGTACCAATTGTAAGAATTGGGCCTTCTTTTCCCGCAACATAGCATTACATGATGGCTATTGCAAACTCCAAATCTGAACTAGAAGAGGCAGGGTCAGAATGTTTAGTCAAAATGCTATTACCAGCAATCTCCAAGATAAGTAGCTGGTGAAAACCAGATCACCTCTAGTTCTGGAGGAGACACTGCTGAACAGGCAGAGCTAAAGAAGGAATGATGCAATATAATCAGCCCCAGTCCAGTGCCAGCTCAACAGTATGCCAACTGAGTAGCACCCATCATTTCCCCCATTTGGTACATAAGCACTGGAAACCTCCCTGAGGGTGGAGCTAACTCTGGTTGCTTGGGACAGGAAGAAGGTGTTCAGTTTGGAATCAGCTTCTTACTATGAGCAGTACTTTCCCTCCTTAATAAGCTGGCTTCTTGGTTTGATTGAGCCTTTTATTAAGCAATACTCCTCTTGTATCAGGAAACCAGTCTGGCTGACCCAACATCATAAAAACTGTAGTTGGAAGCCTCTTGCCTGGATCTGATTTGAAGGAGAAAGGGGCAGGGAGAGACGAGCTTCTGACACCAATAGTAAGTCAACTGAATAAGTATGGAGGATGAAACTTCTACCTCTGATATAGGATGGCTCATTCCAACACTTCAGTGTAGTCCATCAATATTGCTGTGATCATGTCATGAACATGCACATGGCAACACAGACAAGTGAAACCACAGTACAATTCTATACTTCTCTACTCAAAAATGAGGTCCATCAAGTTCATAGGGGCTTACTAACAGATAATGAGGTATAGCATTTTAGCCTCAGCTCATGCTTTTATGATTTCACTTTCACGCACATACCTAGGGTACAAGTTGGTGGAGGATGCCTGGTGCTGCCAATCAAAAGGCACCATCCATCAATTCCCTCTTAGGGTGCAGATATGTCAGCTCTTCCTTCATGTATATAAGCCTCTGAATTTGGAGACTTATATGCATCCCAAGGAGGCATGGCATGGCAGTGGTGATCTCCAAAGCCACCATGCCTCACACTTCAATTTTTATCTAGACCAGCATTTTTGACTGGGAAGCCAATCAGTGCAAGTTCCCAGCCCCAGCCCCAGCCCCGGCCCCAGGATATAAATCAGTGAAAGTCCTCAGCCCCAGCCTCCTCCTCTTTCCACCTGCCCTCAGTCTAACATTTGTGGCTTTGCAGAGGCAGCTGGTGTGGTCTTTCCCATGCCAGCTACAAGGGGATGGGGCAGGATCGTGGCCTTCAGAGTCCCCACACCAAGGACACAGATCTCAAAGCTGGAACTCTAAATAACCCCATGGACCCCAGACAACAATGGGTGGCCACAGGATTATGCCTTTCATGTATTTTTCCCCTAGTGATTAAAAAAAACAGAAGCAGTGAGAAAACATGGGCAGGTTGCCTGAACTGAAGATAAAATCATTTGGAACACAAACATCCCATAAAATTCCATGAGCAAGGTAGAACAAAAGCACCCAAACTGTAAGAATGTAGAGGTGTCATGGGATCAGTACTTTTATTCTATTTTACTCATTGTCTTTGCATTTGCAGCTTCAAACTCCTAGGAGCTCTCAGTCTGCATAGTACCTTTTGACTGGCAGCACAATAACTTTTCAGTTTCCAGACAATGCCTACTAAGAAGTGCCTGAGAAATATTCTGTTGATCTGGTGGAGAATTTGTTTACAACTTGATTAGTAATTACTTCTGTTCATTTTGTTATAGTGGAGAGAGATAGCCTAGATAAATGAGAGGAAAAACTGTGACCACAGTAAGAATGACTCATGCTGGACTGTTCGTAAATTCCAATCTGGAATAGCAATTTCTTGCTAGGACAAATTTCAACTATTTATCATATTGTTGAAATCCTGCATAAATGTGACTGTGTGGTTATTTTGGAAGATTACAATTGGCATGGCCCCCATATGCATGTAGCTGGTTGCATACACAGTATGATGTATAAGATAGAAGTTCATTTCCCCCAGCATTTAAAAACATCCTATGGTGATATTGCAGCATTCTTTCCTTTAGCCCTTTAAGCCTGAGTTCTTGGTAACATTCCAAACAAAACTGCTGAAGCTGCTTTTGCTCTTCACCGGTGTGGCACCTTCGAGCACATTAAGTTTAAAGTCCCACCTCAAGGCTTTGCTGTCTGACACACAATTTGCTGGGTATATGCATGTTAAAAGCATTAAGGTTATTAGGGTTATGGTATGATAATCAGGCAAGGACAAAGAATTCGCATGCTCCAGTCTTGGGAAAGAGAGTTGGATGTGCACAATGGCTCCTGAGCAGGACAGATAGCAAAAGGGTAAGACTATGCCGTCAGATGTGAACGCTGCCCAGCTGCATGGCCCAGATGTGTTCTGCTGCACATTTGATTGTCGATTCCTACCCACATGCTGATGCTAGTACCCTTTTTATGCATGACTAGAGGAGGTCATACAGGTAAGTATCCTTTTTGTGTATGACTAGAGAAGGTCAGGATGTAAATAGCTTGAAAGAATGTGCTTTGCACAAATATAATCCCCCAAAAGGAGAGGGATTATATTTAATAGCTAATGGGTTTTTTAAGCGGAGCTGTTAATCCCTGTGCCTTTGGTTTTGTTGCAGCATTGAGATCTTTCTTTCCTGCTTTTATACTAGACATCCTCTAGGTGAAGCTGTGCTAAGGTGGAATAGCTCAGACGCACAAGGAGAAACACCATCTTTCTCCACTCCAATATAGTACCCCTTTTCCCCATCCCAACAAAAGAAAGGTGGAGCGTGCCCTGAAACAGAAGTGAAACTGGAAAATCAGTTTCAGCTGCAGAGCCCAAGAACAGCCATGCATAAGGAGTTTTGAATGCACGATGGATGCCTCATGTAGGAAAGCTCTAAAACAAGATCTAGCAGAGCACAAAGACACCCGCATAGAATCTTCAGAGAATGGATTCTCTGGAAAGGATTTCACCCCTATTTTTGCATGTGAAGTAAAGCATAATGATAATGATATTCTAAACTATTTTAGGACAAGCTCTGTCAACAACTAGATTTAAAGTTGATCTGATTTTCTTTTTGGATTTTCTTTTTCTTAGTAAATTGGTTTTTATTTAAGAAAAAGAAAAATAAGACCTTACTTTCATAGATTCCAAAGATTTCTTCATACCAGTAGAATCACAAAATATGAGATGGATTGAAGGAAGCCACAGCCTTGAATTTAAGGAGCTAAGCAGGGCTCTCATGAATAGGAATTTCTGAAGGGCTTTCATTCATAGGGTTGCCATAAGTCGAAGATGAGTTGATGGAGCATAACAACAACTGCAGTCAGACTCAGCCTTTGAAACTTGAACCCTTGATAACCTGCAGGCACTCTAGCAATAATGCCACTTAAAGCTGCATCCCATGCAAACAAAATGCAAGCATTCCAAACACCACCAAGAGAAATTACTATGCCAGAGTATCTCAGCATTTGAGGGGTTGCTGAGGTAGAAAGCACAATATCGAAAAGGCCAGCTTCACATGAAAGGTATCACATAGACTATTATGGCCAGTTCAGATGTATGCATCTTGCCTTAATGAACTGAGATATGTCTGAGTTTTGCTTCTGCACATGCATCCTCTGCTTCCCTTCCTTCTCAAAATTCTGCAGTTAGCCCAGCCAGCCTGCACTTTTCCGTAGTTTCCCAATTGGTCTAAACTGTAAATTTATGATGATCAGGTTTGGAGCAAGCCAGGATGTTGAACCATAGCTTCAAGTTGGTTTGTGGAACTGGTAACCATTGTTTCCAAGTCCAGGCACAGAGGACAAATCGACTTGATTGAAGAGTCCCTTGTTCAAGCACAGCACTGCATAGAGGAGGAGTGCAGAGGTGGTGTAAAAATGAAATGTATGGGCACAGGGTTGGTGTATGTCTTGCCTTACTAAGCTGAGATGTGGATGTCCAAACCAGGCCTGGATGAAAATAATACGTGGTGGCAAGTGCGGCATGCAGACTGCAGCACGCATGCTCTTGGCACGTCCCCTTCTCCCTCTCAAAAAGCTGCCGTGCATATCCAGCCCATGCTTGGGTACAATGCTTAAGTATATTTACAGAATACTCAATTCTGCCTTAATTATGGCTAGAACAAAGCGATGTAAAGGGAGAATTGGGGTGAGGGAGATGTCAATTATAGAAGTGAGAGACCAGCACATTATGATCTGAAAAAAATGCCTAGTTGGCTTGTTGGATGTTTAGCACAACATCAAATTGCTGAAGAAAAATGCAGACTCTCCAGAACAGTAACATGAACTCCGAAGAGTCTTGACTCCATCCCTTCCCTTCGTTCCTTTACAGCAGAACTGTGCCTTTGCTGAGGAATGCCTTGCACACTCCATGCTTGGGTTGTCCTTCAACATAAATCGAGGCGTGTGAGAGACCTCCTCCTGCCACTTGGGACCACAAGCATTCCTTTGGGAGGCCCAAATTGCTCCAGACAGAACGAAGCACAAATCTTCACGAGGCAGGAGGGAAGAGGCATCTTGCAGGAAGTTCATTTTCCTCTCCTGGAACAGCCTCATGCATTCAGCCAAATATTCTTGGCTGTACATGCTTATTGTTTCAAATATGCATGAGGTAATTCAGAGCAAATTCAGGAAGTTTGTGGCCATAAAACACTCCTTCCTCTCGATCTCCAGCTGGATAGGGATTGGGTAATGAATTGTTCTTGTCTGATAAATTTCCCTGCTACACAACAGGCAAGGACATCAATGCCAAAAAAGAGCAAAACTTTCTTGTGGAGGACACGTCCTTGCGCTCATCATGTCACCTCTCTTTGCCAAAATTCCAGCTATGAGTCAATGCCAAGGCAGATTAAAAATCAAAACACCAAAGTGGGCTCTGCTTGCTCACGCTCTGCTCCATGGGAGCAATTATTTAGATAGTCGTTCCTCAGCAGACTGTACTCAGGAAAGAAGAAAGGACATGGAAATGAACACAGATGGATCCAAGCATGTGCGCAATGGAAGAAAACAACAACAGAAACCAGTATGAAACAATAAATGGGGAAACATTTGGAACTCTAAGAGGATTTATTTTTCCTAATCTGCAAAGAAATTATTGTGTGATGGCATCACAGCACTCCAATGGGCCTTCTTACCTTATTTTTCTGGTGGTGTGGCGGAGCTTACATCTTTCTCCTTATCGAGATGTGTTTTGGAACATATTGTTAATTGCCAAAGATGTTTTCCTTCAGGTTTCAGCTGACTCCCTCAGGTTTCTAAGAAGCAAAATACTTAACTAAATGAAGCACCATTTTCTTAAAAATGGGGTGAAAGTCTTTTAAAAGATATGCAGCAGGCATGGGTTAGGCATCTACACCAGGAACTTTAACCCTTTACCTCTTGCAAAGTCTTGATCCTGTCTTCTCCTGAACCCCTTCATGTGCAGGCTTTTGCAATGGAAGAAAAGCTCCTATGGGAATATGTCTTTCAGTGAAAATCAGCACCTGATCCTGATCCGGATCAAGGGTGAACTGGTTTGGGGGCCATTAAAGCTGCAGTTCCAGGATAATGGGGGGGGGGGTAACACCTGTCTCCCGGACCATCCAGATGATACTTTCCACGAAATGAAAGGCAAAAGACTGGCGCCTGGTTGCATGTGCGAAAGATGGAGCTTGTTGCAGCTGCCTAAGGCCATTTTTGCTTTGAAAGCACTCTTTGGAAATATGCTGAGGGACGGAATTTTAGTGAACAGGTATTTGCACAACATTGCACAGTCGTTTCTTGCTAGAGCTGTCATGAATCCAGCCTCCCGCTTGAAAACGGAATTATTAGGCAACCAAATGAAAAAATAATGCTGCACAGTTCCTGTTCACACATTTCTTTCTCGCGTCCTTCTGAAATATCCCTGCAAGTTCAAAAGGCCAGATACCAAGTCTGCACAATGTAGCAATGATTTATAAAATGTCCGGTACTACTAGTGATAAAGCTATCAGGCCAAAGAAAATAGGGGGGAATAATATTAGCATTCTAATCTTTAGCTCCTTGTTCAAAATAGACACTGTTCTTATCAAATCACAAAGCAACAACACCAAGTTTTTTCTAATTGTTATATCAGTACATGTGCTATCTTAAGAACATGAAAATGTAAAAGTCATGCTGGATCAGGCCATTAATAGAATGGTATAATCCAGCATTCTGGCCAACCAACCAGTGCCTAAGCAGCTACCCGGCATCCTTCAACCTGAGGACCTGAGAGTGTGCACACATCCCGACACTCATGGCCACATTTGTCTTCTCCTTGTACCTTGCAAGGTGGAGGGACAGTGTCCTGGTCGCCCAACCCTCCCCTATTCCAGCAATCATAGCAAGGTCTCCCACACGGGGAACATGTGCACAAGTGCAGAAAGGAAAGATCTGTTGGCCACACACTAGAAGTTGCAAAGAAGTTCTTATTATACCTCAGTTCAGGCAACTGACATCTCTTTTGTCCACGAACAACATTAAACTATGGGATTTGCTTGCACAAGTTGGAGTGATTGGTACAGGCCTGGACAACTCGGAGAGGAGGTTAGATAAAATCATGCGCTGCCACCTGTGGCTACTACACCACTGCTATAGGATGCCTCCAGGGTCGGAAACTGTTTTGGAGGAACAAAAGGTGTGTGATCCTGAGCCCATATCCTGCTGGTGGGTCCCCCATAAACATCTGCTTGACTCCTATAGGAACAGAATGATGAGCTAGAAGGGCCTTTAGTTTGATCCAGGATGTCTTTTCTTATACCTCATCACTGAGCACTCCTGTCACTCACACTGCTGAGCAAATGCACCCAGTCCAATCTCCATGAGCAATAAGTGGCAGGACACATGGAGCTGAACAGTCACTGACGGCAAGGCTGATGTGACATCTCCTACCAGGGATTTTATTTATTTATTTATTAAAACATTTTTATGCCGCCCCATTCGCCGAAGCCTCGGGGCGGCTTACAACAATGGGTCAGTATTGTGCTAATAACCACACCATCCTCCTCAACAGGTAAAGCACCAAGGGGAAACCACCATGGGAGAGAAGCACCTAGAAGAAAGGACAGCTGCTGTCCTCCACTTGCCAGCTACCCTCTCTCTGCCCTGCTGGGCAGTTGCCCCACACAAACAAAAGGAAAGTTCTCCACTCCCTCCTTGGCCAAGCAGGGAGTGAGAACTGTGGGAAGGCAGCAGTTCCTCCATAGGGTTGCCTCCTTTGTAGTGGGCCTAGCGGAGAATGTTCATCAGAGGCAGTGGCAGGAGCCACCCTTGGGTGCGTAGCATCTGCAGCGGATCAGCCTGTTGCAACATCTCTGCCTGCCAAAGGCACAGTCCTTGCAAGAACAGACAGGCTGGGAGCCCCAGTTCTCTCCATTGCTTACAGACTCAGAGCACCACCTACCTGGCTGAGCAAGAGTGGGGACTCTTTCAGTTCTGGTGCTCTTCTCGCCAAGGTCTGTGGATAGGGAACCCCTGCCTTGATGCTTGTCACAGCTGTCTTTGAGGCTCAAAGGGATCTAGGGGCCCCAGCAGGGCTCGAAGCCTGCACCTTCCCCACAGCCTTGTGGCTTAGAGCACGAGCCACAGGGAGGGCAGTCTGTGTCCTTCTGGCTGCCTCCCAAGATTCCTGCTTGCACCCCACCAAAGTTCTGCATGACAAGGCAGGAAAGTGCAGGGCAGAGCTAGCTGGCCCGCATGAAGCCCGGGCAGGCTGGTCACATCCCAAGCTTCGTCAACATAAGTCAGAGCATTACACATGGCCAGAGATTGAGCGACCTCCTGCCAAAGTTCCCAGGCCAACGTCCAGGTAGTCCAGCCTCTCAGGTAAGTGTGGGTTCAAATGTGCCAATCAGTGCTTGCAGAGGGAATTGCAATCTGTTGGGCACTGTCATTGCTATCTGGTCAGCAGAGATATAAAAAGGGACCCCGTCATGCACTCAGGGTTGATTACCATTTTGCTGTGATTGTATCTATTCTAGAAAATAAAGTTCGATTTTGGATCTCTCATTCTTGTCATGCTTAACTGTGTGCCAAGCCCAGACCTCTTGAGTCCTTCCAAATGATAATAAAGTCTGCTTGGTGATTACCAGAAGGTGTTACCAACCAAATGTACAGAAGGTTGCAGTAAATTTTCCAGGAGGAGTCTGGGGAAAGGAAGAATGGCAGTTACAGTGCAAGGCCCGGTGTATCCTCAGCAGCCCCCTTGGCTGGGCTCACAGTGATGGAGGAAATTAGGCTCCCCCATGTGGCCTGGAAGGAGGCAGGGGTGGGGTGAGCAGGGAAGGTGGTGTTGGTGAAGTCCTACAGCCCAGTGCTCCTTTCATGGACAGCAGGACTCTCGCCTGCTCCCTCCTTTACTTGATGTCAGGCAGGTGCCAGCAGCAACGAAAAAAACCATGACCAGGAAGTGCAGCTGCTGATTTGAGTCCTGCCCCCAACCCCACCGTGCCTTTGCCCTCAGGTGGCACTTGGGAGAAGCACTTTGCTGGGGCCCTGGAGACGCGGCTGAGAGAAAGAAAATGGTTGGCCTTTTGCTGTTGCCGCCGCAGCCGCCAGCACCTATGAGCCGGTGTGCTATTATGGCCACACCCTCACTGGCTCATGCGTTTCAGCACCTGGGGCTTTTGCAGCTCATGTTCATTGCTCTCCCCTGTGCCCCCTCCCACACAGAGCCCTTCCCACTATTTTGGGTGAAGGAGGACTGCCCAGCCTTGCCCCTGCCTGGCCCAAGTCCAGTTTAAAGATGAAGAACCACTGGAAGGAAGAGCTGGCCTTGGAGATGACCATACATGGTGTGCATCTGGAGAGGAGATGGAGCAAGGTGCCCCAGTCACCTGGTTATAGTGTTTCCACACTGTGGAATGAAACTCTTCAGCAGAAGTACTTTACAATAACAGTTTCTAAATTTGCATTGATACATAAAAGCACTTCCTGTTTGGTCCTCTTATCTGGTGATGCATTTCCTCTCGGCAATTCAGAAGTAGCCACAGTACCCAAGGAGGCTGGAAAAGGGGCAGCCTTTTGCAGGCTATCTTGACCCTCAAGGAGGATTTGATGCCGCCAAGGGCCTGAATGGCTTACGTGGAGAGCCCTGGGGTTTCCGGAAACAGGTGGCAGTGGCTGTTCTCCAGTTGCTGGGCCATGGTGGCCTGCCCCAGGGAAGGCTCTGTCAGCTCCATCAGCTCTCGCTATCCTGGAAGACACGGATAGGCTTTTTCCATGTGCTTTTGGTACATGGCAGATACAGAGGTAACATGGGTGAGCAAGCTAAGAAGCATGGTGTGAGAACCCTGTCAGCACCATGTCTACTATTCTATATTACTCTACTGGTAGTAGAGGCCATCTTAGTTTGGTTGCCCTGCCTCACTCACCACAAGCAATGGGACTTACTTGACACATTGGAGGCAGTGGGTTTTAGCTTTAGTTGGATTGGCCAAAACCCTAGTATAGTTTCTTCAGTTTCTAAACAAAAATAAATTTTGTAGACTGGTCCTAGGAACACAGCCATTTCACCTTGAAGTTGTTCTTCTATTGTGGGAAGATTCCTGTCATATAGGGCCCAATTCTGCACAAAAAAATCAAAAATCCTGACCGTTTCTAGTTGTCTTCCTGTACTGAGGAGGCAGTCCATTTCCATCTTCAGATGGAAGTGCTTTGCTTTATCAGTGGTTGCCACAAAGTGCTCTCTGCACCTGTTCCCAAGAAGCTTTAGAAATTTCTGGGACAGATTAATAACAACCTGGTAGGCAAATATACTCAAACACTTTGCATTAGCAACATTAGAGCACATTACTCACCTTTTGAAGGGTCATGTGCCGTGGTGGCTGCCCTCTGTGTCGTGTCCAGGCAACCACAGTGCATCCGTGTTACTGCCACACACAGGGAATTCATATAATGCAAACGAAGACTCAACTGCTCCCCCCAACCCCAGTTGTAAATCTGATAAGCCACATAGAATAATTAATTCTCTTATTCAGGGACAGTCCTTCTCACACGAAGGAAGTGTGGAAACATTTGCAAGTTCTTCAACCAGTTTGCTATTAAATGAATTAATGACACAGAGAGACAAGAAGAATGAGAGAGAAAACTATGTTTCCTTTGGATCATCAAGATAATCCTTCTGCATTCAACTGTGTATATTTCTTGAAGGCACAGTCTGCCCCAGTGTTTCTTAAAATATGGCAGGGTGGTGGTGAAGGTTGACAGTTGTTTTCATTTCTGATTTATAACAGGCCCGTCAAGGCTCAGCACTTCCTCCTGAGGGGAGATGCGGGGTTTCATCTTCGGCCTGGAAGGGGAGGTGTGTGGGGGTGCAACTGTTATAGGGTCTGTTATAGCCTGGTGGGAAAGTAGCAGGTGAATGGGGGGGGGGCATCTGCACCCACACAGGTGGCCAGAATCAGGCCTACAGAGAACCTAAAAGCTTGGGGGAGAATGTAGGGGGCAGGTTGGTTTGCAGCCTTTTAATGATAAGATGGTAAACCGTTACTTAACTAGTTGCTTGTTAAAGGAAAAGGGGGAGGCCAGGGAAAATTTAGGCAGGACCAAGGGCCCCAGCCCCACACCAAGACCTGGGTAGGACAGTGGGTGCCCAGCCAGGCACATATACTCAGAGTCTGCTCAAGGGATTCGCTGCCAGAAACAGAGGACGGTGGTCCCTCCCTCCTCTCCAAACACAGGGCCTGGCCCAGCCAGCTGTTCTCTTAGTTTACCTCAGTGCCGGCCACAGGGCAGCATCTTCCATGACATCTCCAGGAAGGAGCCAAGCTTAGGGGATTTAGGGAGGGCTGCACCATACACTAAAGATGGTAGAGCTAGACATGGGGGTGGCTGATGCGGTTCCTGTAGTCCGAGGTGTGTGCCCAAGTTCTCCTGCATGTAGAATAGATTTCTTACAGCTTGAGAAATGCCAGCTTATACAGAAGGGGAGAGCAGGGTGAGGACTCTGGGTGCGGGCAGAGTGGAGGAGAGACTTGATTTAACATCAGAGAATAGGTATGAGCTTCGGGTTGTTTATTTGGACAGGGAGAGGCAGCTGCGGATTTCTTAATTTGTGTGGGACAAAAATGAAACAAGAAGAGCGACAACAGCTGATTCCAATCCATTTTTATTTTAAAAAATTGATAAGGAAGTGGAAGGAAGGGCTGAAGTGAAAGAGGACAAGGACAGGGGTGGGTGAAGCCAAGAGGCAGGGAATGCTAAACACTGCCATCTCAGTCCTTCAGGACTGGATGGGGATATAACCAGTTCTTTTGCAAAGCCATTTACAGCCAAGCATCACCTTGCCCTCTTCCCTCTTTGAGGCACAGCAATCTGTATCACCCAGAATCCCAGCCAGGGGCTAGTTTGCCGCACATGGTCGCATGCAGTGGTGGTATGTTTAGGGGTCACTAATGAAGCTGTGCCTGATCCAAGAGGTGTGCACAGCCTGATATTTGTGCCTCAGCCTTCTCTGGAGCATTGGCCTGGGGTCCCTGCAGCACCCAGTGCCGCTGTGAGGGGCAGGCCTGGCCCCAAAAGCCCACACCTGGACAGGGCATGCCAATTCTAAGAAGATGGAGGTGGCAGGCAACCTTTGGCCTCAGGGCTGGAGCAGGCTGTGGTCTCCAGATGCAGCCCCAGCCCTACGAGGCACTGCCCGTCTTCAGGGGCAGGCCTATCATGGCACCGTGATGTACATATTCTCTCTTTTGGGCTCTCCCAGTGACTTATGCCGCCTGGAGGATTCCATTGCTCCTTGCAATGGCAAGAACTTGTGGGTGGCATCCAAAGGCACAGTGGGGCCTCCTCTTCCCTCCCTCACCTCTGCATCCCCCAAATGTACCCCACATCCCAGCCCTCCAGAGCAGATATGGGAGTAAGCAGGGGGCTGCAAGGGGACAAGAGGTCCTGCTCCATCAGCAGAGAGATGCTCTTGGAAACAGGCACAGGGCAGGTGGTGCTGCTGGGAGCAAAGCTATGCTTAGGCAATGGAGTTGGAGTATAAAGAGAGCCTCGCCTCTAGCCCAGGCACAGTGCCATGGTGTGGGGCCAAGGAAATAGGGCACTATGGAAGGGTACAGTATAGGGCTTCGGTTCTGCTGTGGATGTCAAGGGAAAGGGAGAAATGTCCTATACAAAGTTATAGATACATATATTGCATGGATATGTATATTAATGTGATGTATATTAATATACTTATTAAAGGCTTTAATGGAATTGAAAAATGGAGACATTTACTGGTACTGTATATCCTTCTGACTGGCAGAGCTTGCTGCATCTATTATCAGGCCAAAAGCGAGACTGACTGTGCTTGTGATAAAAGTTAATGATTTCCAGATGTTGTAAAGGAGCAGTCAAAAACCTCATAGTCCTGTACAGTCTTGTGCTGCAAAATACACTGTACTTTGCTCAGATCTGTTGTCTAAGTTTACCGAAAGTTGCAGGACTTCATTTGCAGGTATTGTTTGCCCTGAAGGCTAACTTATCAAGCCTCTTAATTAAGACACTAAGTAGAAGCTGACCATCTTCCTGCTCAGGTGGTATCCAGGATAAAACCCAATCCTCTCTTCTTACACAAACAGCATCAGGGAGTGAGAGGTGCAGTTGGCTGAACTGAATGCCTTTTCTGGTTTCAGAAAAGATAACAAGCCCATGAGGCTGCAGTTCTTGAGGATCAAAATGTCTGCATGCTGCAGCAGGGACAGGCAAACTGCTGGTCCTCCAGCAGATTTGGACTACAGCTCCCATCAGCCCAAAGCCAGCATGGCTAATGCACAGGGCTTCCTGTAGTTATTGTCCAAACCATCTGGAGCACACTATGTTGCCTGTGCCTGCAGTGTAGACCTAAATCCTCTTTTCAAAAACGTTTTGGGAACTGCAGCTTTATCAGGAGAGCTGGAGATTTGTTGCAGAGCTGTTCACACCCTCACCAGCTGGGCTGCAGCTTTAGGGCTTCCAAGGGGGAGGCCGAGGCCGTGACAATTAAACATATGCATCCATAGCTCAGGCAAAGCCACAGGATGGCAGCTTGACATGCCTTCAGTCCTGGCAGACACCCATGCAAACCTTGGGACCTGGCACTGTCTTCCGGCTTCACTGGCAATGGTGTATTGGCCAGCCAGAGCTGTCAAGAAGGTGACCTGCAGAGTGTGCTGGCTGCTGTTTGCCTGATTGGCACAAGCACCTCCACAGGAGTGAAAATACAAGAGATGTTACAAAGGATTTGACACACACGCCTGTCCGCAAACAGCAAAATTCTAAGTTCTTGCTCTTAATAAGAGTAAGTTGGATGCTGATGTTGGGTGGCCATGTGTCCTGCTTTGCAGGGGGCAATCCTCTCTTTGTAGCACTGACCAGTCCATGTTTGGTTTAAAGACAAAGAAGCATTGGAAAGGAGAGCAAGCAGAGGCCTTGAGATTGTCCCTCTACCGTTGACACCTGGACAGCAGTCAACAGACTGCACAGCCTTCCCCACTATGGTGTGAGGAAAACTGGAAGCTGCCTGATGCTGATCCAGACCATGGATCCATCTAGTCCAGTTCTGCCGACACTGACCGGCAGCAGCTGTCCAGGGTTCTGGGCAGGATTTTCACAGCCTGACCTGGAGATGCTGCAGATTTAAACTGAGGACTTTCTGCAGTCAAAGCACAGGCTTTAAAGCTGAGCCATGCCCCCTCGTCAAAGGTGCGTCTGATTTTTATTTATAGTGGCAATTATTTCTAAATTTGCATCTATACACATAAATTACCACCTGCACACTTGTGCCGTTCTCCCCACCACCACCCCCCTTTGGCATTTCCTTTGATTTTGGCAATGAGGACACGGCCACCGCACTCCGATGACCTTCAGGGATGGGTCCAAACTTACTCAGTGAATATTTTTTGGTGTTTGAACTCTGCAGCTCTCCAGGGGAGACGTGACACTGGAAAGGAAATCTGAAACTGGGCATGTCACTTAAGAAGCTGAAAAACAGGATCCACCCCTGCCAAAGAATCCAGCCTCCTTGAAATCTTTGGCATGGCAAACTACTCGGGTAGGTGAGCTGCTTTTGTTCATGGCTAGCTTTGGCTGCCAATGGCGGGGGGGGGGGGTAACAAGATGCCCTCAGTGCCCCCCAGTGGATCTTTGCCACTCCTTGCTATTCCCTCTCCACTGCCTAGCTGTGTGCTTCCTTCCTCCAGACCCAATTCTGCACTATTGTTCACACGGCCCCTTAGTCATTTCACCCCACAAGAGAAGTGCATCACCTACAAGCAGGCAAAAGAGGGCATATGATGTTAATCTGCTGATTTGTATGAATAGGATGGCTATTACGGAAATAGAAATGCAGTCTGTCTCACCATAGTGCAGGAGTCTGAGTCCGCCTGTGTGCCTGCTGGTTCCGCCTGCTGCCAGGTGTTGTTGATAGACAACTGTTCTTACAATTTCTCGCATGGAAAGTGGAATTGGACAGAGCAGCCCTTCAAAGGGCTCCTTGAACAGAGAAAGGTCCTCTGGCCGTTCTTTAAGCAGAGGACTCTGTGAGTATCCATGGCCACTCTAGGAGACAATGGAGGTGGTGGCTGCTCTTTTCTCTTGTCCTGCCACTGCTCAGTTCAGTGCCATGAAAGCTTTGGGGAGGAAGGCAACTCTGAGGAGGAAGCGCACAAGGAGGGCTGGGGCCTGGCGGCTCCCTGCCGCTGTGGGTGGGTGCCTCTGTGGGTGCCTCAGTGGGTGCCTGCATCAGATGCCAGTTGCGCTCAGGCACAGCAGAGGCACGCAGTGGGAAAACAGGATGGTTTGTTACTGTCTGTTGTGCAGTTTCTTGGCTTTTTATATCAGCCATTCTCCTCTTCTTGGGGAGGAAGAGCAGAACTGAATGATTTTCAACCAACCAACCAATAAACATTGGGAAAGAAAAATAATCAGGAAACAAATTACATAAATTACATAAATTTATTAATGCCACAATTAATTTATGGAATCTATACCATGCATGCTGGCTATATGGAACCCCCAGATTCAAAAGCATTATTGCAGTGAACCTCAGTTACAAGGAGTAAATTAGCATGTGAACCAAATGTGCCTGCATTGGCTTATCATGCATGGCCTGCTCTGACCCAGTAGCTACTTTGCAGGGCAAGGAGTTTTGTGGCAAGCTGAAATCTCTCTCCTCTTGGCTTCTAGAAATCTCCTACTAGCCGCTTCCAAGATTTCACCAGAGATTGTTTACATTCAGCCCTTTTACTGCATCCATTAAGGGTTAGAAACTTGCTTAACAAGCAGCATTGCTGAAATTCTGTTCCCTGTATTGAATTCTGTGCTGCAATAGTACTATTTCAGAAACTGAGACCACAGCAGCCCTGCATGTAACCTGTTTTCCTATTTGCTTAGCCACCGTGCATTGTCATATGACAAACAGCTGGTAGCTTCCACTCAGAACTAGTGAAGGGCACTGGTAACAAAGATAGCTTAAGCTATCGCAGGTAGATAAACCATTCCTTAGATTATTGCCTTTCAGAGCCTTCTGCTAAAATGCAGATGCAAGGGGGAAAAAAGAATACAGGGGAACAGCATGTAACCTAAACTTGCATTCATAACCCTCTACAAAAGAGTAGCACTCTACAGAAGAAAAAAAATGTTATCTTATCTTCTGTTTGTTTCAACATGATCTGATAACTCCTTCCGGCTACACCCAGCAATTTAGCTTCTAGAACAAATGCTACTGTTGTCTTATTCCAGGAACCATGGGGTGTTAGAAGAACTGGCGCCACCTCATACATCTCTAGAAAACAAACCTCTGGAATCAGCTGGTTCCATTCTGCTGTAGTCGGAAGTCTTCCTTCAGGCCTCTTTTTCATCCCATAACGAGTACCTCTTAAGTCTGCATTCCACAGTTCCACACTGTCCCACACTGTCAAACCCAGTAGCTGGTGACCCGCTTACAAACCCCCCCTCCTCAAATACCTTCCCTGGGCCCCCGGACAAGACAATGTTGGCCCTGGATGGTCAAGAGTAGGAGTCTCCCCTGACACTTCCCAATGTTACATCCATTTTCGTTCAACTCATGCTATTAAAGCGATCAATAAGGTTTACTGCCAGCCATGCCAGCCCATCTCAGTTGCATTATTTTTCCTCCATGAAGCAGCGGTCTCCATAAAGTTTCTTTCCTATTACTTGGAAGTAGACTGCCTTGCAATGTAACGTCTCCTCCTTGTGATTCATTTCAAGAACTGCTGCTACCCACAGCTGCCCTCCCGGGATGCATGGACCTTTCTTTCCAGGAAAGGAAATGATTTTGTGTAATTCCACCAGTGCAGCAGGCAGCATTGTCATAAAGTGGTATTGTGTCTCTAGGTTATCGTGCAATATAGCAACTACACTGGCGAGGAGTTGTGCTTTGTGATGCCAAAAATACTGAGTTTTCCCTGCTTCCCTGAGAAAATGCTCTTTAAAAGCAGAAGTAAAACTGGAAGATTACAATGATGTCTAAAGCACCTGTAAACAAGCTGATGGAGAAATAATAAAAGCCTTGTCTGGAAAAGCTCATAGTGTCTGTTGCATCAGGCAGACTTCCATATCAGGATGAAGAACCCCAAAACTGGAACTTCCCCAGCCATCTTTCTGCTGCTGTCACAAACCAACTTATCAAAATGCAAAAGGGGAATTTTGCCATTTCCTGCTAAAAACATGACATGAGGCTTATAGTCTAAGCACACAACATCTTGCCCCTCCACTCCCTATCTCAGTCAACAGACCTTGAGAAAGCATTTTTCTCCATATTGTCACCCATCTCCCTTTTTCTCTCTCCCCCCGAGACACTCAGTGCACT
The DNA here is from genome assembly GCF_004798865.1 of Varanus komodoensis. Classification (NCBI taxonomy): domain Eukaryota; kingdom Metazoa; phylum Chordata; class Lepidosauria; order Squamata; family Varanidae; genus Varanus; species Varanus komodoensis. Next base: position 8,085,806 of record NW_025336480.1, read on the forward strand.
TGCTTGCTCGCTCACTCACGCTCTCTTGCACACATCCTGCCCGGTGTACACACTGCTGCCGGGAGCAGGAGGTGTCTTGTTTTTGCCTAGATCAGAATTCGTTACCGAGGTGTCCTGCTGACAGGCAATCCTAAGAGGAAGGAGGCTAGTTTGGGCAAACTATTGACAGCTACAGATGCCTCAGCTTGCAATGAAAACATGATTTTTGTATACAGGAACTCCTATTGGGATCTCAAACAGCTACATCCTCCAAGCTGAAACAAAGATAGATATCTCTTCAGAGAGATGTTCTGCAAATAGCCCTAAGGCATTCAGCGGAAATACTCTTCAGCACCATGCATTTTTCCACAGACATCTTTCCAGACTAGAAAAGGACTGTGGTCAAATATCTGTGCTCTGTGTCATGGCTCCCCCTGCTCCCTCTGCGCCAGCTGAGTCTCCTTCTTTCACCAGTTCCATGTCCCACAGAATGCCTGTCTGCACCGTGGAAGGTCAGGTAGGGTTCCTCGCTCATCCCTTCTGGGCCTCTAATCCCAAACTCTGCAACATCTGAGGATGATACAGAGTTATAATACTGGTCTGTGTCTGATTAATTACAGTAGCTAGCCCAGTGCATAAACAACACATTGCAGAACTGTTGTCTTAAAGCTTGGTTCATCTGGCTGTGTAGCTTTTACTCCCGATGCAAACACTAGTTAACTTCTTCAGAACACCCAAGGCAGGAAAGTGTTAACAGTGCTCCCCATCTCTGCTCTGTTCTTGCCAATGGTTACACACACAGAGAGAGATACCAGCTGATGCCATTTATATTTTTTAAAAATGTGTCCTAGAGATGCAAAAAAAATGCATTTCCTATCAGGTGTTGCTCGTCGCTAAGTTTCCTCGTCCTTCTAACTAGAGCCAGTGCTTTGCGTATCGCTCAGTGGCTCGCAGTACTGTGCGATGCATCCTGGACCAGTGGGCAGGCTGACCCTCCGGTTAGCAAGCAACCTGCTCCGGCCCAGGCAGTGGCGCTGGTAGAAAGGCGGCAGAAGAAGGGCTGATCTGGCTTCCTTGGCCCTGGCTCTCTGCCTGTCAAGCAAGCAGGTGGCAGTGACAACGAGGAAGAAGAGCTCGGAACAAGAGCAGCTGCGGACAAGGATGGCGAGAAGGCAGGCTCCCTGCAGGAGGGGACCGCTGAATGCGTCTTGCCCAGGGACCCCAAAAACTTGGAGCCAGCACCACACCCATGGCAGCCGCCCTTCTGAAGCAATGAGGCTGGGATTCCAGGGAGCAGATGTGAGGTGTCATTAGGAAGGAGTTCATATCCGTTGTTTGTGGTGGCTTTTCTTTTCTAATCATTGGGCCCCAGTCAGTTCATCCTTTGCATCCTTCTCAGTGCCAGCCACTGAGCACAACAAAGCAAATGCCATCATGCCCTTCTGGTAAGCCTCTCACCAGCCTGTTGGGTGCTGAGTGCTCACCCATCAAGATCTTGGGCTGATCTGTCGGGACAGTTCTGATATTGGGTTCCATGGAACTGGCCGTCACAATACAGGGAGGCTGCCCTGCGTGGCTGGCAGCTGCCGCCTCCTCCCTTGCGTCCCTGCCAGTGTCTGTGGAAACGTTGCTCCTGCCCCATTGCAACACGAAGAATAAACAGCTGGATGATAAGCACTCCACAACAGGCAGTCCCGAAACAGCCTTGAAATGCATCCAGGACCTTCCACCCCTAAGCAGGACGATGCATATTATGGCACACAGCAAGGACATGGCAGAAGGGACAGACAAGCTGCAAGACACGCTCCAGACACCAGGAAGGAAACAACATCACGTCCGCTCCTTCCATCAGGCTCACACGGTGCCCGAAGCCAAGGCCGTTCCATAAGCAGGGAGCAGCTCTGCTGTGACAGCAGCTGCATCGGCTACTCCCTTCACCAACAGACGCAGAGGAGGGAAGCAAGCAGAAAATGGCTGTGCCGTGGGCTTTTCTACACAAGGGTGTGAATCACAGAATCATAGAATAGTAGAGCTGGAAGGGGCCATGAAGGCCACCAGGTCCCACCCCTGCTGTTGCAGGACAGCACGTTACACCATCCCACTCAGATGGCTGTCCAGTTTCAATCAATGGCACCTACTTTGAGTTTTATCACAGAATTGAGATCCAAGCACAACACGCGTCCTTGCTTGTGTTCCCACAACGTTGCTTCTAGATGCTACTGTAGTTCGGCAGAATAGAACAATTACACAAGTGGAAAGGATTATTTTACTTTTATCATTCAATACCACATTTTCCATGCTCCAAAATAACTTGGCCAAAGTGCACCTTCGGTAGCCATGTCAAGCTGCAGGGCCACAACATCATCTAAGGAACCCATGTGCCACTGCAAGTAGGGAATGGTGAGCACATAACAAATAGCTTGCCTAGAAAAGCAACCTGGGGGGGTGGGGGCGGCTTCAAAGGTTTGCTTATTCAGTACTGGCTAGGGAAGCCTGCCAGGCATCATCCATGCATATGACAAGCTAGCATGGGTGCCTTACCCCAAAGCATGGATGGCCCCACTGTGATCAGGACACCCAGCTAAGTGACAGTCCCCCAGATGTCCACTAAGGACACCTGCTGCAAGAGACACAGAGCTGCCCCTTCCCCGGTGGCACAAAGCCCAGGAACAGCACTGAGGCCAGCTCGCCGCAGCACAGGCACGAGTGCGCACACGGATCGCTACCGCAGCCAGTGCCTCGCAAGGCCTGCAGGCAAGACTTCCTCTGTTCCCCTTCCCTAGCACATCCCTCCTCCGCCGCCTCCTCCACCTCCTCCCTTGGCACAGAGCCAGCAATATGGTGGCCATTTGTCCATTGCTACAAAGAGGAACAGCATCACCAAAATGGGGTGCCAATTTGCGTAAGATTTGCACATGCATGTACGCATAGAAATATGCTGCGTGTACTCATGCACAAATTTAGAAATAATAATTGTACCTAAAATAGAAACACAGTCCATTGCATCGTGGTTTGGAAGACTGGCCAGGTGGCTGGTGTGTGTGGGTGCTGAATGCTGATGGGCGACCTCCAGCCTGCGCTTAGAAGGGCCTTGATTTCACAACCCATCAAATGGAGGACATTGCCAAGTAGAGGGTTCTCCTCTGCATTAGGACACCTGGCCACTCCTGAGTGAGCTACCTGGTGGGGATAGCTGCCCTCTCCTTCTCATTACCATAATTGTCCATTTCCTTCCCAAATCAGAACCAGAACAACTGGGAAGGCGAGCAGGATGGTGCTCCTAAGGAAGTGGAGGTAAGGTGGCCAAGTGACTCCCTTTCATACAGACAGTCCTGTGTTATTTGCTTCTTTGTTTATTAAGTTTTCAAATTTATAAACTGCACCAATAATCCAATATATATTTGAAGGGCTATCCTGTCCAGCTCCGGTTTAAAGATAATGCACCGTAAGTACAGATGTCCACCATCAGTCAGTGCATGGACAGCAGAGCGAAGAGGCCAGCACACGGTCACCTGATCAGTCCTTCCCTCTGTGGAGAGATGGGCTGTATTTCTGTTTCGTTCTAACAATAATTTCTAAATGTGCATCTTCACATGTAAAGTACTTGTTCATTTATTCTATTTATATGCCACCCTATGGCCCAAAGGCTTATGCAGAAATAAAATCCAATACAATATACAAGACAGGAGAACGTAATAAGCAGGCAGCAATACCGGAATAGCTACTGCAAACAAGTGCTGAATAAAAATGTCTTGACCTGCCAACAAAAGCTATGCAGAGAAGGTGCCCAGAGCACCTCCTCAGGGAGAGCGTTTCACAGGTGTGGTGCAATGACCAAGGAGGGGAGGCTCCTGCAGAAGGACCTTCCTCAAATGGCCTCCACTTCATCAGGGAGTGGCTCACAGAGAAGGCTCTCCACTGAAGATCTTGGTGGTCTGGTAAGGATATGTGGAGATAGGCATTCCTTGGGATAACCATGCCCCAAGACTGTTAGGGCTTTGTATGTTAATGACAGCACTTTGAATTGGGTCCAGGCGGCAGCGGGCCAGTGTATTAGTGTGTGCCAGTTTAATGACAGCTTTTCTCCTCCTTTGTGGTGATACATTGCTCCTTCTCCTTCTCCAGCAATTCATTAAAGGCCTCCTACCCACAAGGTTCTAAGCAGACCTCTAGCCAGGCGGACCCCTAATGTAGCTCTGGCCTTGTGTCTTCCCCCCACCAGCAGCAGTGAGCTTAATCCTGCTGCCACCATGTTTGTGGGGAGGTCCTGGGGAAGGGGGAGAAATCCTGAAGAGGAGTCTTTTGGACCACTGAATATTTTTGCCTAGTTTTCAAACAGTGCTACGGCTCAAGCCATAAAACCAGAGCATCTGCATTGGACCATTTGACCCCAAATACCTGAAAATTTCAGACAGAGCTGTGGTCCTCGGAGGAACCCTTGTGCCCTTCATTGCTTTGCACAGATATCTCAAGTCAATTGAGTGTGAGGCTGCCCTCCAAAGGGCTATGTGGGGGGGGGGGTCCCAGTGCCAAGCTCACCCCTGCGCACCGCCACCCTGGCACAGAAGGCTGGCTGAGGCAGAGCCCCCCGCCAGCCCTTTCTGGTGAGCCCTTCGGGATGGCTCCACTTCGGATTTTGAGCACATTTGTCCAGGTGGGGGTTTGAGTGTTGCTACGTGCACACACTTTCCTTTCTTGCCTGCCCGGCACTCTTCTTGCTTGTTTTAGATTTAGCAGCTGGAGCCAATTGGATTTGATTTTTTTCCTCTTTTGTTTTTTGGTCTTCTCTTGATGGTTATTAGGCACAGGAAGTGCCAGAAGGGATTTGCCTTGAGTTCAAAAATCCATTCCCATTACAGCCACTACGTCTTTAATTATAGATGGCGTGCTGCTTCTGGTTTTCTGTTGTGGTTGTTGGTTCCTTTAGGGGAGAGAGGGCAGCAGCGTGGGGGGAGAGAGAGAGCTCTTTTTGCTGCTTTCAAGGGTACACGTCCTCAGCGAGGGTGGGATTGCTGTCCTTGTGCCCCACTTCGCAGGGGACTCGGGAGATTCCACAGCGGGCTTAAACAGGAGACTAGGCCTTGGAGCTGCAAGGCTCAGAAGAATGTGCCCCCCCCCCACCAGCTATTTCAAGGCTTGCAGTCCTTTTCAGCCACATCAGCAGCCCTTTGCTGGGCTCCAGCCGTCCTCTTCCAAGCCTTGCCTTTGCCTGCTTGCCCCTGGCCAGGCCACCCCCTTTGTATTTATCAATATATTCGATTGTACTATTTATATACAGCTTGGTGTTGTTGTTTTTTAATCCCTTCAATGCCTGCTCGCTGGTTTTCACTCCCGCCTCCGTGGCCTCTGTGCCCGCATGGTGGCTTTCTGGCTCCCCTGCCAAGGTGCCCTTTCCAAAGCTCTGATGGTGGCACAGCAGGACCGATTGCTGGAGACCCGTTGCCTGCAGAGGGCTCAAGTTGTGTGCCAACACCAAGCCAAGGGCATGCCTGGCTCTCTTGCCTGGCACAACTGTTGCCACCACCCACACCACTCTTGCGATAACCTTTGCCACTTTTGGAGCTACCGTGGGCACCAAATTCATCACCAATTCACATAAAATGTGATATGGTTATCCTAACGTGCAAATGTAAATTTAGAAATCAGTTTTAAAAGAGGGATTCAGTTGCCTGGGGGAGGGGCCAGTGCACCTCTTGGTCCACATGGCCACTGCTGAGGGGGTTTTTAGGGCCCAGGCCACTGCCTTTGAATGACTCTTGGTCTTTCATGCAGACTTGGACTGGACACCCTGTCAGCTGGTGGACACCTCTGATTAGAGGATGGTTCTCTGTAGAAAGAACAGATGGCCACCCTGAGGCAGAGGCAGGACACTGGGCAACTTCATGCTCTTATTCTGCCCTGAAGCCCTCTGCTCAGAACGGCCAGTTAGAAGCACCTCCTCATCTTTCCACCCCTTCTGACTGCATCCCTCCCCTTCCCATCTTCCTGGCTTCATCCTACTCCAGTCAATGTTCTTCCCCTTCTTGATTGCATCCCTCACCACCACTAATCAGGGCCAGCTCACTACCCCAAAGTTCTGCATCTTCATCAGATGCTTCCCCGTGTTGTCTCATCTCTGTATTTCTTTGCACCAGGGAATTCCCTTCTCCCATATCCATTTGCTGCTTCTATTCACTGTTCTCTCATCTTTCTCTCTCTCACCCCCTCACCTCTTTAGAAAGGACTGCCTCATACTCTGAGAAGCATCAAACTGGATTCAGGCGAGCATTCAGTAAAAAGGAATACAACAGCATAGCCCTGTTCTCCTGAGTGAATCATCATTGCCAAAACACATCCTTCTTAGTTCCTTTCCAAACAGAGGGGAAATACCGAGGCAGAGGACCTGCACATCTGGAGAGCAGAAGCCCATTTCTTCTTCTCAGACCCGTCCTGTCTAACCTCAACAGCAAAAACCAGAGACACTTGCCCCCAGCTTGAACAATAGCCGCATTCAAGTATAAACAACATGACAACAATGCATGCAGGAACACATGTCCTGTCCAGCTAATGGTTGAAGTCAGAGGAATCTTTCAACTTATTTCACAGTGAAATAAGCTGTAAACTCTAGAAAGCCAATATACCAGGAATGCAGAACCTAAGGTCCCAGGCCAAATTTGGCTACCCTGGACTTCCACAAATGGCCACCCCTTTCCCCTGCCTTCACCCTCTTCCCCTGTTCCACCAACCATGTGGCAGTTTCCCAGGAGCTGTGTGGATTTTTCCTCCTTGCAAAAGCTTGAAGCGACCCTCATTAGACTTAGTGAATGGCAGTAAGAACCTGAAGCTGCGGTATCGAGGTGCTTGGGTGTTCTGCACTCTCTCCTTCGGTCCTGCCCTTTTGGCCTTCAGGCCTACCATGACTGGAAGGCAGCCTCTGAGAGCGTCTCCAGCAGTGAATCTGGCCCTCGTGCTGGAAGAGCCTGCCCACTCCTGCACTGTGCCAAGGCCCTGCTTCAACTGACCAAGCGGGCAAACTAGTTCCGCAAGGCAAGCAACGCCCCAGAATGCAGCTTCTGTGTTTGCATCAAGAGGTACTTCCACCCCGTTCAGACGATGGCGCCGGGGATGGTAGGCCGCATGCAATGGACAGTCCGGGCTAATGAGCAAGTTCAGATCACTGGATCACTTTTTAAATAAAACAACCACTATGCTTGTTTTTTTTTAAGCCTGTGCCTGACCAAAAGGTAAGATAAACAAGGGCTGTTGGCAAGACCAGGCGGGAGAGATGTTACGGTAAGTAACAACAATGAAGCATAAGCTGCCACCTGGTGCTGGGATCAGAATCAAAGGTAGAGATCCAAAGGTTATCAAGCACAAGCAGAAGCAACAGGAAAAGTCTTGTTGACAGCTCAGCCGCGCTGGAGTGGGAAATCGTGTCTGCAAAGAGAGATAATTCAGAGCTGATCAATATCCATGCACTGGTTCAAAGCCATGATGCCATGCCGAGGCGAGTGGCAAAGGAGGAAGCTAGAGCAGATGTCGGGAGAGGGAGGAAGGACTAAGGCTTCTTGCCATACTGACACCACCAGTGTCTCCCCAGCCCAGTTGACCTTCTCCCTGCCACTTCCCCAGCTGCCTTTGTTTCTCACCCTCGTTCTCTCAATTGCCCCCACTGGCTTGCTTGCCGGAAAGGTGGGGACCCAGCGAACAGGTGGGCAGCAGCATCTCCTGCTCGTTCTCACCACACCCCATGCCTCAGCCAGCATGACAGGCAGGTGTGATGGTGAAAAAGAGGAAGACCCTCGTTAGGTACTCAGCAATGCCAACCCTTTATTCTGGCACTGCACTAAGGCAGCAAGAAAGCAAGAAATTCAGGATCCTGGGAACAATCCCACTGTTAATGTACAGTGGCATGGGATACTATACGTGTCTATGGAGGAAAAACCCTTTGAATTCAATGGTATTTACTGCTAGTGCATAAGAAGGCAGAATGTTTTCCAGGAGCTCAGAGATCCTGGCAGGGAACACTAAGTCTTGATGCATCTTCTTACCACAAATCTTAAGGAAGAAATGGCATCCTGGTATCAGATAGGGGCAACATTCATGCTGTGTACCGCCTAGAGTGCTTTGGCCATTGGGTTATATAGAAATGGAGTGAGTGAGTGGAAATGCTTTCATTCCAGGTGAATGGGTCATATCCAATCAGACTAAGCTTTAGAAGACAGATTTTCCTTGTGGGAGACAGGGTAGGATGAGGCAGGGTGGAAGAACAGATTCTGAAAAGAAATCTACCGTCTTACTGAGCAAGCTCATGGGCATGCTAAAAGTACCTCTTTGGGTGCTAACCATAACTTGTCTTATCCTGTAGTAGATGGCCTGGTAAATCACACACACGTTCCAGCATGCCACAGACGCACAGAGCAGCCTGTCCAGTGAAAGCTGATAATATGTGTTATGTGTGTCATGTACACCTCAGTCAATGCGGGCATCTCTGTGCAGTTTCCTGAATAAACCATTTAAGCATGATAGATTCGGGAAGATATAAGACAACGTCTTAGGAAAACCACTCCTGCTTTGTTACAGAAAACTGGCTCCCCCACCTCTGAGCCCAGGTGGAAGCTCTTTGCTGCAGAGACAACCCACATTGCACGGTTTTGACCCAACTGAAACGCTAAACTTTGCACCATCTGTGCAAAGCTAAACATGCGGCTGATTGATTGGTGCAAATAAACCCAGCAAGAGATAAGGTGCTGATATTATGTTCCTGGTGCTTCCGGCAGGTCTATTTGAATGCTATTTGGCTCAGATACAAAGTGCCTTTGTGCCCTGCGCATCTGCGACTACCATTCCCCCATCCCCACTGTGCTGTAAATGGGCCAGCTTTCCCCAGCCTGGTGACCTCCATTTGGACTTCAGCTCCCAGTATCTCTGACCACTGGCCCTGCTGGCTTGGGCTGGTCAGAAAGCAAAGAGAGGATACCAGATTGAGGAAGGCTGACTTTGGTCTTTATGGCCACAGTCCCCAAGTCACTGGGATTTGGGGCTGTGGGTGCAGTCTCAACTCCCAAAGATTTGGAAAGATGAGGTTGTCTCTGGCAGCTAATGGCATAAATTAAGGACACTGCATTTACCCCATAGCTGTATCTTTATTCCAGGAAGAGCCCCACCTGCTGCAGTTCATAATAAAAGCATGGGAACGCGTGATCACCTATAGTTCTCATTGGTGTGGAGCAGTGGGGGCCACTCGTGACCACTGGTTGCAAAAGGTCAAGCTGCTGCCCACGCTTCCCCCACAGACCAGCCTCCCAGTGTGTGGGGCTGCAGCTGCCGTTCTCCTCAGCCAGTGAGGCCTGCGCTGACTGGGAAGGATGAGAGCTGTGGCCCAACGCATCCAGAAGGCACCTGGGCTGGGAAATGCCGCACCAGGTGACTTTAAGAGCGTGTTTGAGAGGACAAGGAAGGTGGCAGCACGATGACACACGGTCCTCCGCTTAAGCCTCTGACATGGGGGCTTCGGTGCAGCCATCGCGCAGAGCAAGGAGCTGAAATCTCTGCCGCAACGGTGCCTGCCATGATGTGTTTCCTCGAAGCCGCTGCTCCTGGCCTCCTGGCTCCCTGCTCCACACACCCTTTTGTGTTTCTCCGAGGTCCATCCGCAACCTGCTCCTTTCCTTGCCAGCTGTGAATGCAGCAGAACCAGGGCTCGGCCTCAAAAGTCCCGGCACTGCAGTTGCAGAACCTTGGAATCACTTTCGAACGCGGGCAGGAGGGTCCCTAACGGAATGGGCCATCTTAGCCCCAAAGATGCCCCAGAACAGGAAGCCGAATTCCATGAGGCAGAGCTCTAACCTGGCCTCCCCTCTACCTGGAGCACATATGTATGTGGGACTTACACCAAGGAACTTTGGGTCTTGTGAGCCTCTCACTGCCCTCGGGGAGTCTGAAGCCATGCAGCCCAGACACAGGCTTACCACAGCCGTGAGATGAAGGCTTTGGTGTGCCTGGGCTGCCTATGGAGAAACCTCGATCCAGATTCCTGCTCTGCCATCAGGCCTAAAGCGTGATCAGCCCAGCACTTTCAGCCCAGCCTGCTTCACGTGGCTGTTGTGAGGACGAAATGCGGAGAGAGCCACATGTACCTTTTCTCCAGTTTCTACAAGAAAAGTTACTGTACAAATGCAATGTTGAGATACTAAAGATTCTTATAGCTGTTCTGGCATCCTAATGGCTCCTATAGGCTTTTGAACACTCAGCTTCATTTGTCCATGCCCAGAAAAGGAGGAGCAGGAGGGGAAAAAGAGACTGCTTGTTACGTTTTTCTTGAAGCTATTAACAGCAAAGACCCTGATTTCTCAGTCCGAAGCCTTGTAGGAGGATTGTCCCGACATTTTACTTCCTAAGGAGGACAAGATGTGCTTCCATTACACAGAAAAGCCAACCAGACTGGAAGCTGAAACTTTCCTACCTGCCCCTCAAGGCAGCTGGCTAGAGGAGGGCGCAGGGCAACTTGTCTGGCCCAGTGCCCCAACTCCAGGCATCTGTTCGCTGCCTCCTTAAAGGGTGCGATGCAGCAGCAGCAGCAGCAGCTGTGAGGAAGGCAAGGCATGCGCAGGATGATGCCTGCAGGAGAGCACAGCCTGGGCTGGCAACTTCTCCGCCCGCTGGCTAAGCCAGGGGCCTTTGGTAATGGTGCTGCCTGTGGCAGGCCATCCACACCATCACTGTTAGGACAGCAGCTTAGGATGGCAGCATCAGCAGGGGGCTCTGACAGAACAGCCGCAGGGAGGCTCAAAGAACCAATTTTGTTTCTGTGTTTAACTTTCAGCAAACTTTTCACAACAGGAAAAATGCAGTATTTGTTAAACTGAAAGAGAGCACTTCTCCTGCTTGTGTAGGTGGACTATTCCTCTCCACCAATGCGCCTCCTAGAGATTATATAATGGAAAAACAGGAACTGAAATCTCTTTCATGTATGCTTGGAACTCAGTTCTGCAGTGAAACCAAACGTAGATGCAGGGGATTAATATCCTCATGTAGAATAGTTCTAAGCTCTAGGTGGTGCTATGTTACGGAGAAATAATTATACAAGAAGGAAAAATGTTTGCCATTGCTTTTATAAATAATCCTTCATTTTCCAACAAGAAAGGAAGAAAGAAACCATGAAAAACAGACAAAAACTGATGGGTCAGAATGTTACCTAAAGAACCTGTAAGCAATTGTAAGGAACAATGAGCACAGAATCAATGCCTTCTATAGAACTGCACACAAAGAGCTTTCCTTTCTTGGTTTCCTATCTTCTAGGAAGTGTGCTATACTAGAGTAACACAATTAGAAAATGTATCATCTTTCACTTTCACAAATAATATTCTATTTTCTAGCTCTAAAATACACTGGCCAAGGTCTCTTAAAAACAAAAGTGGACTTGGAAAGTCACAAAATCATCTAAAGCACTAATAAAGATTAGTCAAAAATGATGAGCACACAATAAATGTCTCATGCAGCAAAGTTGTAGATCTCTCTTCTGTAAGAAAATCAAAAGCAGATATAGCAGATTAACAGCCTCACATATAAAAGCTCTGAAGTAATGGACATAATCTAATCACAGGATACATAAACCTTCATTTGTCATAGCAGCTTATGGAAAGGGCATGTGAATCTGTCATGCCCAGTTAGATTTTCTGGATGATATGACTGGATCTTACAAAAGATGCTGTTGAATTAGAAGATGGCCCCACAACAGCTTGCTTTACATACCAAAAGAATTAACAGGGTTAGGCAAATGCAGAGGGCTCCATTTCCTGTCTGCATACTCCTGCAACCCCACTGATTAAGACAGAACCCAAAATGTGGCAATTCGAAGTGTGGGCATTGCCACAACAAAATTTATCAACTTTTGGCTCCCATTACACAATTTTATGAGAAAGTCTAAACTTAGAAATGGCCACATGGGCTCACGTGAATGCAATGAGAAAGCCACTGGTATTCCAACTACCTTTATGATTCACCTGCACAAATACGTAGACTGCTCCTTGAAGTTTATGGCTTCTTAAAGGACAATCTTCTGTTGCCTTTACTCGCCTCTCTGAAACATCTAACCTAGGAGTACCTTAGAGATTGAGCTTCATCATGTTATAAACACTGGTCAGAACAATTCAAGCCAAGAGTTCAGCCCACATATGAGGAAGCCCTCAGCAAAAGCTGTCTGGTGGGGCCCTTCTTTATTAGAGGTTTTGCCTGGCAGTGGTTGCAAGAGCAGTGGGAGGTTTTTCAGAATGTCCTGCGGTGACACTAGGCCCAAACAGCCCAATTGTTTGGCTAGGACAAGTGTCAGTGACACCGGAGCCACTGACAGCAGCTCAAGGGTACAGGGTGGCACAAGCCAGGCTCAAAACAAACCATTGTTGTCGTTAAAAATGCACATGTGCACAACTGCACCTATAGGCCCATCAAGGCTGTAATATCTGAACAGCCTTCCCCACCCAGGTGACTTCCAGATACATTGAAATCCAACTCTCAGCATGGCCACTGTATGATTGGATTTGTAGTGCAATACTTCTGGAGGGCACCAAGGCCATTCTGTAACTTTTAGGCCAATCATGATGAAATGTGAAATGTTAGAACACTATTACAGTCCTTGTGCCATTGATCTGATAGTTCCTCAGATCATTAACTGTATCTGCCATTTCTCCTTTCAAAAGAACTTTAAAAAATCACGCTGAATAATTTCTGGCTAGGCTTTTTCAGGGCAGGCAACCAGTCATTCTGGGGCTCCAATTGGCTTCATTTTGGAAGGCTTCTGCAAGAAACCCATTCAGGTCTTTGTCAAGAGTGATCACCCTCCCCTGGCAGCATGCTGGGCTGGAAGAAAGGGAAGTGGGGGCACGTGCCAGCTAGAGCGGGGCATCCCAGGACTTTTGGTTCTAGCCCTGCCCATCAGTGGCTTCAGCCCTGCCCACAGCAGGCATGTGGCCCTCAGCAGATTGCCCTGGAGGAAGTATCGTCCTTGAGAGAAAAACCTCCCCATCCACTTAAAATAAAAGCCGGTCAAAATAATAAAACCAAGCACCAATTCCTTCCTGGAGCAATGTCTATTCAGAACATCTCCATTATTTACTTAAATAATGATATAGATGATTTATTGGGTTTATTAAAGGCTTGGAGAAAAATAACCCTTTTATGACAGCAAGGAAGCAGAAGCCAAGAATTCCTGGGTTGTAAGTCTGTAAAACTGCATAGATTGTTAAAACGTTTTCAAAGCATTAACCTCTGCTTCCCAGTTTATAAAATAGCGGGCAAGATTTTGCTTCTCTCTTTTCAAAGACCTCAGAAAATCTGGGAAGAATGGTGAGGTGAGCAGAATGCAGTCTTGGGAGTAGCATCAGGGATGGGCACGGGCCACTTATCCTCCCTACCCAGCCCCACCTTCACCTCACAAACAACTTGGCCTTGGGTCTTGAATGGAACAGATCCAGCTTTGGGTTTTAAGAGAAGAGGCAGACACTCCTGCAAAAGGGAAAACAAACACTCACAGAAGGCCAGATTCCAGCGACTCAGACTTCTCTCTATTCAAGTGGCATATTCTGGGTTTATTTTATATTTCATTTTTCAAGATTCCAATTGTACTTTCATGACATTAGCTACACTATGAATATAGGTTTTACATACCTGTGAAAAAGGTATGGGTATTTTAAATTATTACTAATTTCATTTCTATACTGCCAATAGCCGAAGTTTTCTGGGCACCTTACAACAAATGTAACTGTTACTGGCATTTCCAAAACACATTCTACTCTTTTTTTGAGTCAAATGCAGTTGCCCAGATGTTTTTGACATCTCCCATCCCCTGCCAGAAGTTTTTGACATAGAATTAAAGAGGGACAAAAGCACATCTCTGCCATATAGCCACCTTACATGCAGGAGGAAGGAGACCTACAAATGTTGAGAAAAAGTTCAGATAAATAGATTCAGAACAGTCATTTAAAGGTCACCTTCTATGGAACATATGAAGGAAAACATCCCAATCCCAAACATTCAGCAGGTTCCAAGGATTTCAGTGGGATTTACTGCTAACTTACTATGCTTAGATAAATGACTAACATTTCTAAAGTCTTTAACATTTGAATGCTTGCATTATTCTCAAAATACAAATGTTAGAATATCAGCAAACATTTTTCTTAACCACTGATTCAATCCTATACCTGGCTCCCCAGAAGTAAATCCTACTAAATTCAATGGGGCTTAACCTCAAGATGTTCTGTAGCCTATGTCTGTGTTCTTGGAACTAAGCAAGCCTGAGTAACCTTTAAAAACAGAATTTGTACAATAGCTTAGTTGGAATGAACTGACCCAAAGATTATATCTAATGAAGAGATCTTTGCTTCCACTCCTACCCAGCCCCCACCAAAAAAAGCTGAAGCTGTTAATGATTCACATCTCTTTGCAAATGAAAAGGACTGCTATCTCTACATCTCCCACAAAGACAGTCAAATACCACCATTACCAGGTATGTTTCCTTTAAACATCTCCGGGGAAATTACCAGAGGAAGAAGGGATCTGACACCTCTTTGTAAAAAATACCCCACATCTCCATTGGATAATTGTTATCAGTGCCTCTTTATACAAAGAAGTGCTGACTTGGGGAGTTCCATCTGTAATTTGTTGTATATATTAAAACACATATGGAACATTTTTATAAGGAAATTAAGAATTTGGCCAAACAGTTTTACATTACAACAGCATTTTTCCTGCTGTTTTGGTGGGGAAGCCATCTTGACCTAAATAGGCCACTGTGAAGCACTGGATAAAAATAAATCCATCATACACATTCCCTTAAAGGTTACAGCTAATTAACGTTCTTGCTCCCATCACTGATACAAGTAAAATCATCATCATCAATAAAAAGTGTTAGGCACTGCAGTGAAACAAAGGATAATAGTATAATCAAAAGAATCATGAAATCATGCCAAACCAAGTACAATAAAGCTTTCAACACCAAGTCTTCTAAATGGGGACAATTTGGAACAAGACGCTGAATCTATTACTATGCTACAAATCTAACACCCTAGAACCTAATGGCACACACTGGAGAAGAGCTGTGCCCATAGCAAATGTGATGAGCCTTGACTTGCAAGAGCACCACATTTGAGAAAATACGTTGTCGTGTAAGAAGCTGATGTTTAAAACAAAATCACCACCAGTACAAGCAGTTGAGAAAATTCAACACACTTCAAGAGAAAGAAAAATAGTGGGCAAAACACAGACTGGGTCCTGGACATGAGAGAGCCATTTTTCTCTCTCCTTTTTGTGCATGCGTGGGATACTGAGAAAAGCAGAAAAGCAGCTCCACACAGCATGTTCATGCCTCCTGTTCCCCATAATGGCCCGGCATAGTGCAAATGTCATGCATAGGGTTGAAGAATGGGGGCTCTTATGGCGTATGGAATCCCTCTCTGCATGGACACTGTGCCCACAGTGGACTGGACTAAGTCCAAGCCTCTGGAAGTAGAACTGTGGCACCATTCCTAAGCAGATACTAACAATGTGTTTTGGAATCAGAAGCATGTGCCAAAACACACATACACGGGGAAGGGGAGGTCTCCATATATGGGACTGAGCAAGGCACAACAAAAGCAAGTTGCAAACAGCCAACAAGGCCTTCCTCCATCTCATCCCCCTCCCAGAAGCCCACAGTCAGCATTCCATGGATGCTGCGCATGTGCCGTTCTAACGCTTCCTGTTCTTAGACATTCATTTTTCAAAAACTGCTTTTCAAAAGCTTGGGGAGCCCCCAAGCCTGCTGCTACTTCTTTCTTGTGTGTTGATGCTGCCATTTCCATTATCTAAACAAATGACATTCCCAGTCCGAACATCAGAATAGAATTATGTGACTTGCTTGAAAGTCCCAGGGAAAGCAAGAACAGAAATAGCAGGTTTGAAGCAGACAGCTGCTCCAGTATCTTCTTCCCTTTCCATGGAGAGTGGAGGCATGGCACCTTGCCACCAGTACTGCATTAGCAGGGCTTGGGGTTTGATTTTCTCTCCATATATGACTGACACAGAAAACATACCTGGGGTTGGTCAGAAAGGTGCATGTGCCTTCTTTGGCAACATTTCTGAAGGAAGGACCAGGCTGCTCAAATGGCAGAATCCACAAAATGGACCAATAGGTCATGTGGCCAAAGAGTTTAGAACAATGCAGCGTAGAAATCTACAGTGGGGTAACTTCTAAGACAGGGGATGAAATACTGAAAGAATATGCTGCTTTTTAACACATAGGAAACATAAGATCTCTCTGTACAGAAAAAAAGAAAACCCTACTAATATAAGTGACATTTATTAACTTTCTGCTATATTTACAGTTTTAACATATGAAAACTCTGAATTACGGCTTTGCAGAGATCACAAGTGTGCACATAAGTCTATATTTAAATGTACTGGAAATTAGAAAAACAAGAAGTACAGCTATGTTAAGAACCATCTCAAGAGTCCTAAAGTCAACAAAAATGGTGATCAGCTTTCTGATATTATACACTCCATTATCCAATTATTTGAATTTCATACCAATATACACTGCAAAGTCCATTCTCCAAAAGTGTGCATTACAACAGTAAGAAGTACAGAATACATATTACGAAAAATTAATACTTGTACCACCTTTTTAGTAGTATTTTTCATTACTATACCTTAAAACATCCACATTGTACATGTAGGTTTTACTTCCAGGTTGTTTCCATTTTATTTGAACAGCAATTACAGACTATGTCCAGCAATACAGTCAAACAAGATTCGGAAGTTCCAAGAACACCCCTCACAATGGCCAGCATCATTACAGATCTTACACTAAGAAGACATTGGTATTCTAACTTTAGGATGGAAAACAAAAAGCAAGACTGACCCCTTCTGGCTACAGGGCAATAGATCATGCTATTCAAAGGACTACAAAGACTATATAAGGCATTATTAGTAACATCACAGACTTGATTGCAAGAGCCGTTTCAAACATTAGCCACTAATGATTCAATGATTACAGGAGCTCTGCATTAAACTATTAAAATTTTACATCTAGAAACAAATAAAAAGAAATGCTTTTTTTCCAACAGTACTTTATTTATTTTAAAGCAGGTGATTACGTCTTATTTTTCTTCTGTGTTTGAGTTGTGATTCACTTCTCCATTTACTGCTTGAGGGAGGCTTTATTAATGCAGGGAAGTGTTGCCAGAAAACACCAGTCTGAAAAGAGTAAAAATGTAATTACTATTTAAGCTAAGAAAAGATCACTGACAAAAAAGTTCAGATTACTAGAAAATATGCGTAACTCATCAGAGATCGCACAACTATATTTTGCATCAGCTGTTTTTCCTACACGTCACTCCTGTTGTCACCTTTTAGCCTTAGCTCATTCCTCATTCCTCACACAAAAAATCATAATGCCAAGCCATCTTTTTTCTTTCTTTCTTTTTTCATAAGGAACAGAAGTATGGGCAAAATGAATAGCAACATGATTTCTGTTTTTCCCCAAAATCAATCAAACAAGAAAAAGGATGGGAAGAACTTCCTGATTAATAGGGCAAATTTTGACTGACTAGAGTTTAAATCAGTTGAAACACCCAGCACCTGGAACACACTAAAAGCACTTTGCTTCTCTTGGCAGCCTCATATGCAAGAGTCTTATGCCACTGTTTTCCTGACGGAGGGCTTGCAGCCCTAAGAGCAGCATGACATCCACAAACAAAAGGCAGCATAATGTAAACTGCCTTGTGCTAGCACAGGATGGGCAGTGCAGGACCTGCGGGCTCACACAGCTGCCCTCTCCCCCACCCCATCAGCATGCTTCCCCCTATCTCTATACAAGTCACCGGAGCAATACTGGAGCTACGTTCACTTGAACCAAGGTAGGGGAAAAGGTGCCCTTCCAAAATCGAACAAGAAACCAGCTGTAAGGGAGGAAGTGTCCCCCTCAAGACTCTGAGGGTGACAGGTTCCTTGGCATTGGGTGGACTTTCACGGGAATGATCAGAGGGACATACAAATCCCCCTGCCAAAGAACAGCAATAGGACAGGGCAAGAAAACTCTGGAGATTGTACCCCCTGCCCAGCATAGAAATTTGTGGTGATGAGCAGAGCAGGTTTTTAAATGTCTGATTGGCCAGAGACCCAAAATCAAAATAGCATAAGCAACCTCTAGTGAAAAGTTGTCCCACCAGCCAAGTCTACTGGCATCACGCTCACACTAGTACAATGTAATGAACGCTGGCTGGCATTAGTGGTTGAAAAAAACCAGCTGCCTTTAGAAACATGCTGGTCCAGTGTCTTGGTCACAGCTGGCTTTAGTACCAGTGCATTCATGTGTTACAGACCAACATTATGTATAAGAGGACAGAAAAAAAGCATTCGATTAGGATTAACCTGATTTGGTCACTTCACAGACTAGGTCGAAGATGTGATGTTATCTCTAGGCCTAAATGCAATGTTATGCAACCAGACTTCTGCTTGTGCAGTGGGCCCTCACTTTGCTTCTCCCCCCCTTACATCCCCTTTGTGCCACCCAATCAGCTCTGAAAGGTTCCCCAACACTCTAGAGAAGCTTTGTGGGGTACACACGGGAAAGACTGCTCCATCATAATGCTTGATCTAGTGGGAGAGTGGTGCGGAATGGATACTGCCAACAGAGATAAGACAAACAAGCCAGGTTTGGAGTTTATTTTTTAACACTACAGAGAACCAAGAAAAAAAAGTGTGGAGGCATTTCAATACTCAAAATATGGTCTGGACAGGTGTCTTTCAGGTGGCACAAAAGGTCAGCTTAATTGGTCAGTGAGCACAAGTGTGCCCGCACACTCACCAGCACAGTACTAAAGGAATGAGGATGCAGGAATGGAAGACGCAACATCCTGTCTCCATCGCTGGGACTAATCTAGGTATGGCCAATAACTGCGAATTGTCAGTTTTTTTAATTAAAAAATATTGGCCATATTAACTTGCTTTCTAAAGCCCCAGATCATTTTGAGAGGCATGGACATCTCTTTTCAGAAGGCTAGCTGATTCAGAATTCCACAATTAATTATATAAAATTGATTTTATGATACTAGACAAGAAAAAAAGTTGAAAAATGAAAAAAGCGGTAGTTTATGCATGAACCAACACACAACTTCAGCTGAGGGACCAATCATTTTACATGGCATCATTGGTCCTGTTGCTCTTCAGGCCCATGCGCAGATACCTTTTTCCTAGTCCTGAACATGGACATATGGTATATTGTGTCAGCATTACAACTGTCTGGAAAGAACAAGGCCTTGGAAGACTTTGACCCTTCTAGCCAGGACTGTTCATTCCTGATAGCAAGGATGATTGAAAAACCAGTGCTGAACTCTGAAAATGCAAATATCAGCTACACACCAAATTATCCCCCCCTCCAATCTCACATTTACATATATGCACACACAGAGAGCTAAGAACATAAAGGAATAAAATCTTTTCCCTTGTCTTTCCCTCTAATGCACATTCCACTTTTCTAATACCCATCCACATTTTCTAGATTTGACTCAGAACTATAAAGGCCTAAACTGTAATATTTCTCCCCAGATGAGAGCCTCTTGTCTTTATGTAAAGTGCTCCACAAGCAGCAATCATAATCTAATTTTACCTGAAGCGGAGAGAAAGAACAAGGAGGTGGGTTATTTTACTGTGCCTGTGTTGGAAACCATACTATCATTTCAACCCCTGACAAGCTTCTACTATACTACTCTGCAAGAAACAAAACAAAAAGCAAAAAAAAAAAAAAAAAAAAGGTAGGCTTTTTTCAAGGCAGACACAACCAGTAATCATGGTTAAGACATCAGCAGTGGACTATGGAAACATGGCCTTTCCTTTCCTCCCACTGAAAATCCCTGTTTTCTCAAGCACCTTAATGTAATCCGGCAGGCACTGTCATGAACTTGCACTGACTAACTACGGGAGTTAATTTGAGGAAATGACAGCGCAATGGTTAACATCAACAAACCAGGGGGCGTTGGTGCATGGCAAGGGACACACTGGCTATAAGGAGTGTGTAATCCTGTGGCTGGCTCTCAGTCCCATTAACTCTGGCCACATATGGCCTCACACATGGAAATAAGATCAAGGGCACAATGCTACACAGGCTTACTTTGAAGTAAGTTCCACTGAACTCAGAGAGGGTTATTACTGTGCAAAAATGCCCCAGATCAAACTGCACCACTAATAGCAAGTAGCCTCCTTAGTTCTGGAATCTTGGTCACAAGGAATCAAGCGGCTTCTACTTGAAAAAGCTAAACTTGGGAAAAGAATAAAATACTGGTCCCAGCAAGTGGCCAGCTCATCAACGGCCGAGCACTGAAAGAAACCTAGTAGCAAGAAAGTATATAATTCAGTGTGAATTTCAGATCCAGGAGGACTGCAGAGGACACCACAAACCCTGCTAAGGAAGCAAAGAAACCCTAACCACAGAGCATTTCTTTTTTATATAGCTTTTCCAGGTCAAATGTGGTGGGTGCCAACTACAGTTCTTACACAGCTCATGTCACGATGCTGCTTTTTTTCCTTTTAAGCATTCCACCATTGCTAAGGAAATCTGCATTCTGTGTGTGGCCTAGAAATGTATCTCATTAACTACTGGAAGGAAAGGCAAACCATTTACTGCTTGTGTGGTTGCTGGCCTGTTAAAAAGAAAAGTGGAAAAGGAACACTAAGGCTCACTTTTAAAAGGATGTATGTTTAATAACATCCAACTTAAACTTTCATTTTTCCACTACTGTCCCGGACAGACTTTCTCCAGGTTTCTTTGGGATAATGGTTTGTGGAATGCTTCTAAGACTGTGCCTTGCAAATATTTTGAACTACAGACTTCCTTCTGGACCCCTACATTGTAGCAGCAAACATCTGCTTGGCAGATGAGCACAAAGAAATTCTCATGTAACATTTGTGCAGATGTACCCTCTTGCTGCATTTCCACAGCAAGCGGGGAGCATTCCTGTCAGAAAACATTTTAGGAAATTGCCACTGAAAGCAAGGTTTTTAACAAACGAAGCTGCGCAAAACAGGAATTAAACTAGGTTCACTATAGTATTACCTTTAGTAAATAAAGAGAACTCTAGTCCTGGGAAGAGTAGAAAATGTATCTGGCATCTTCCGAACCTTTGCATAATTGATAAATCCTCTGAGAAACAGGAGGAAGCCTAGAAAAAAGAATACAATTATTTTTCATGTATAGTGATTGGGTTGACATTCATTAACAACACATGTTCAAAGGTGAATGTCAGTTGTCAAGGAACTGTGGGTTGATGTACGGTGTGAACCCAGCCATGCTAACAAACCATGGCTTATTAACCAACATCAATACATGAAGAGAAGCCACTGTTTGTTGTTTGGTAGTTCTGGGCTGTTCATGGTCAACCAACCATGGCTTGTTAGATTGGCTGGGTTCATACAACACAACAATCCACAGTTCAATGACAACCCATGCTGACTCAAGTCATACTTACAGGTGAGTGTGGGCTATCATGCTGTGTGAACTCAGCCATATTCTTTTTCTGTGAGAGATGAGGCCCATTTCACTCAAGTCCCTCACTATCAGCTTAAATTTGTTAGTGCTTTCTTTCCTGTGTTTCCTTTTTGTGATGGTTTAACCATAAGGTCAAGCTACTGGCAACCTAAACCAGTGTTTGCTAATTCAGACAAAATGACAAATGAAGGTTTCCCTCAAACCAAGATCAGCGGCACAGAGCTGTCACATGGGAGATGCGCACAAGTCCAAGGTTTCCAACGAATGAATACAACACTTGGGAAGTTTGGGGTCTATACTAATTTGCTCATTGTTCATCTTCCCTCATTGAATCTCATTTGTTATGTTGTTGCCCTTTCATGTAGCTTTGAGAGATTCTTCTGGTAATACAATGACAAAATCTACTACAGATGCTTAGGGAACCACTACTACTAATAATAATCATAGGACAGATGGTTAGGGGATCATGCTGTTAACTTCCCTCCACCAAGAAAATTATCAAATTATTGCTACTCTCTGCCTCCTCTTCTTGACTCTCTTACTGAATCATAATATCACCTTATCCGGCCTGAGGATGAGGAAAAGCAGCCAACCACTTGTTTGTTGGTTTAACCTTAAACCTTGGGGTAACCCTTCCTGGTTAGGAAAACCTGCCAGAAGACCACTGGCCGGTTAAGCAGCAGAGGCTGCAAATGCTGTGCCCCTGTTCCTTTAGAAGAAGCTGTGGTGAGACCCCTGTGTTCAGAAAAGCCTAATAGCCTGTCAGTCTCTTAATTCCCTTTTCAGCAAAGTCTAAGAACAAGTGGTAGCCACATAGCTCCAGGCTTCCTTAGATGAAGCTGATTTTTTAAAATCCTTTCCAAGTGTGGTTTAGGCCTAGTTTTGAGATGGAAAAAGCCTTGTTAGGTGACCCATGCTAGGAACCAGACAATGAGAGTGTGTCCCTGTTCATTTTGCTGGTGCTCCAAGTAGTGTTTGATACTATCAACCATGATCTCTTTCTGATATATTTGGCCAATGCAGGAGTTGGGGGAATTCAACAGCCAGTAATTCTGTCTGAGCAAGTGGTACTAGTTGAATACTGCTCAGTCCTCAGGCAAAGGGTCCTCGGGGCCCTATTTTGTTGCCAGGGCCTTTTAGCATCTATGGGAAAGGTTACTAAATCTTTTCTTCACTATTCTGAATTAACATTACTGAAATTACTACATGAAACAACTCCATTAGGTGAAATTGCACAGGGGACATTGCACTAGTCTTTATAATACCAACTTTAATTCTGTTTTCTACTAATTTACCTTGAACAAAAATTAGACTGATGGTTTTATACTTTTCTGATTAATCGTTAGAATCCCTTTTCTAAAAATTGGTATTGCACTTGCTACCTTGCCATTCTCTGGGAAGGCAGTTGATTTCACTTTTGATGTAAGAGCTTGTTATGTTATCCCTGCAATCTGGTTCAGACTTAGCAACAAATTATGCTTATAAACATGAGCCTTGGGCTTCTATAATTCCCCACTCCTCACATAATTCCTCATACACAAGGAGAGGATATTTAATATTTCCATTCCTGGTTCAGAAGAAAATGGCATATGGTAGTTTGTTCAAACCACACATAACTAAAAAGCCATGAATTACTCTATTTTGGATGCAACAAGCTGCAATTCCTTGATTGCCAAGAATGGAAACTTTAAATCTCCTCCCCTTGCAGGCAAATAAGACAGTCTGAATGCCACACTTAAATCAACATACACATTATTCTTACATCTAATCTTGACCAGTTAATGTGTAATTTGTTAATTAGCTCCAGAATAATAATTAAACAACTTCTTGTTCTTCAGTTCCCTTCACACCTTTTTGTCCAAAGGTCAAACCACCTACCTGGTTAGCTTCCTGTTCCTGATTT
The DNA here is from genome assembly GCF_004798865.1 of Varanus komodoensis. Taxonomy (NCBI): domain Eukaryota; kingdom Metazoa; phylum Chordata; class Lepidosauria; order Squamata; family Varanidae; genus Varanus; species Varanus komodoensis. The sequence goes on from NW_025336480.1 coordinate 8,109,184, forward strand.
ATGTGAATAAATATCTGCATGTATGTTTCTTGCCCTTAGCAATTAGCTTCTTCTATTAATGCCTCTGTGCCCTACAAGTGGCATTCATGGAAGAGAAGATGGGAGCAGCTAGAGGGCCTCATTTTGCTTTAGGTGATTTCAGTGGCTGGTAAGACGTTCTGTTATTTCAAAATAAATAAATACAAAGGAAGAGGGGCAAGGCACTTTGGCAGAGCCAAGAAAGCTGTCTGAAGGTGCTCCAATTTCCAGGGACATCTTGTTGCCTACTTCTGTGATCAAGTCAGTGGGAGACCGTGAACAGAAATCACATCACACTGACTTGCAGCTGGGCAATACAGTGGTCAAATAACATTGGGAAACCTTTTTTCACATGCAAACAATGAAACCTCCACTAGGTGGCAGAGTTCCTTTGTACTGCACAAAATGTTTGAAAAATCTGCTCAAGCTAGAAACATAGAAACAGAGTGAGTCAGAAGGATCCTCCCAAGCCATCTAGCCTGACCCCCAGCTCCAGCCAGCTCTGCTCATGACATGCTTACCATGTGCATGTGCAACCTCTCTCAAAATGTGAGCCTAGGAATTAAACTAAAAGATTGGTGGAAACTTTTGTTTCTAAAACAACAGTGAAAACACATTACATTCACCATTGAAAGCCAAACAGCAGCATTGGTTTCTCCCTTTAGGAAGAATAACGAGTTAGCAGCAACTTTATATATGATAACGGTAAAGGTTTCCCCTTGACGTTACTTCCAGTCATGCCTGACTCTAGGGGGCAGTGCTCATCTCCGTTTCCTAGCCGAGGGAGCCAGCGTTTGTCCAGACAGTCTCCGTGGCCATGTGGCCGGCATGACTAAACACCAAAGTGCACAGAATGCTGTTACCTGCCCACCGAAGTGGTACCTTTTTACCTACTTGCATTTGCACGCTTTCAAACTGCAAGGTTGGCAGGAGCTGGGACGGAGCAACGGGAACTCACCCCGTTGTGCAAATTCGAACCGGCAACCTTTCGATCAACCAGTCCAGCAGCACAGCGGTTTAAACCACTGTGCCACCTGCAGTCCCCTTATATATGATACCAAGGTGAAATTTTGAAATTCAGTTTTGACACACTTACCTAATACAAGGAACACCCACCACAACCAGTACTGACCATCAAAGTATCCAGGGAAATAGGTGGAGAACTAAAACAAAACAAAGGGGGCATACAGATGGAGTACAGTCAATGGGCATGTTGTTGCAGAATTTTTCAGTGGCATTTTATTACTAGCTGACTGCTAGAATTAGTGCTGGATATACACCCCCCACCAAAAAAAAGTATTAATGGTAATCTAGGGTTAAAATTACTACTTGCAGTTAATTACAAAAAAAACAAAAACAAAAACTAGTCAGATATGAAGGGAAAAGGCTGAAGCACTGCCACACGAAGCCTTACTTCTCCCTTTCCCTGGGACGCCCATGAACGCTGCCTCTGAAGTTGTGTGGTTCTTTCCACACTGGCTGTGAGGGTGGTATAAGAGTGCTCCAATCTTACAGCCTGTTTCTGTGGTTGGAGCTGGACCTGTGACTTCCCCTGTGGCCAGCTAGACCCTATGTGGCCCGGCATGGGATTGTGCCCCAAGCTAACATAGGAGCAAATCACTCCTTCTTGAAAAGGCAAGTGAGCACACCCACTGAATGCTAAGGAATTCTGCATGTATGCAACATTTCTTCCTCAAGTACAAACTCTCTGTGCGACAAAATATGGTGAAAGATACTGTTGCCTCTATGTTGACCTGCATCTTCTTATAGTTCTCAGCAATGCTGCTCTGATCTGACTGTGAAAATATGTAAATGTCCTTCTTGCAACCACTCTTCTATCCAATTGTACATGGGTTTTCCATAAGACACTTTGTATCTGCTTCCATAAACAACCCAGGAATTATCCGTTATCCATTCCTGGGTTGTTTAATGCAACACAAAACACTCTAGGTTGTTCCTGAATTGTCTGAAAAACCACTAAAACACACAAAATTCTGTAACTGAGAACCAATCTCAATTCTGAATTTCTTGGTTCATGGAGTTAATTCAAACATTAAAAATACATACTGTACATCCCCCAACAACCAATCTGTTGTGATCTCCCCAGCTGCACACAAAATGCACTAACATCTTTTAAACTGTCAGAACCCTTTTCTGGAAATCTAAGTTTTTCAAACTGTTAATCTTTTCAGTCATTCAATTAATTTATTCCCAAATCTATGTTGCGCTCAGGATGACATTTCTTTTGTAAATAAAAGGTGCAGTTAATGTAGAATTCTGAACATTAATCAAGAAGCAGGTGCATTTTACAATTTGCTTCATTAAAACATTCTGTGTTTTGAGAAGGTGAACAAGACAGACTTTAAAAAGCAGTGGTACCAGCAGCAGCAACTCATCAGCTACAAGTTGTCCTTACTAGAATCTAATCCACCTTATGGCACAGGCTGTATCTGAACATCACTCTTGTTTCTAAAGTACCACAGGTAGGTAGGTAATGGATGATGGAATGTCAGTATTCTATAACATCTAGTCTCCCTTTGCAACTTCAGATACTCACACACATTTGCAATATCAATACCTGTAACAGATTATCTAAGCCATCTGCCCCAACTATCTGTAGGAATACCTTAGATAAAACAAGGGTCTTTTTAGTCTCCTGCTTCCTTAACCCCTTATCATTAAACAACAGTCTTTTACAGATCTACACCAATTCAGTGGACTGACTTTATGATGGCCCTCCTAGAAGTGCCATTACCCAGACGTACTTCCTGAATTGCTTTCCCTAAATGCTAATGAAATAGTGGCATGTTTCATGCAGTTATTCTATAATTCTACAGTAGCTTCAGATAGGCCTGCCGTGGGGCAAGGACATGCTATTATGTCCTTATAACATGGATAACATCACTGCAGTTGGGAAAATATGTATTTCTTTGAAAAATGTATTTGCTATTAAGAAAGAGTGAAAAAACTCAACTATGAGGTGAATATCTTTACTCTGCAACTCTTCTAATATATGCCTAAGTGATGTACAATGCAAAGATAAAATATTATCTAGTTAGAAAAGCAAGGGAGTCTGAGAGAAGTCAAATGCTCTGACATCCATCCATTGGCACCCACTGATAAAATGGAGGGATTCAGAAAACCTGCATGACATAGTAAAGAACAAATATGGCATCTAACTCAGCAGCATGACCAGAATTTGCTTTCATATCCCTTTGCATTCTGTCTCTCACATTTGCAAACATGTCACCCTTTGCTGTTCCATCAATATTCATGAGGTCTAAGAGGGTATTTCCAGAGGGTGGAAGACTGTATTCTGTCCAACTATCGATCACACTTCCGAGCCTCCAATCCATCTCCCTATGATGATCCTTTTTGAATTTTTGGAGTCCCAGAAAACTGCTGCTAAAAATAATGTTTTCAAGTATGCTAATTAGTATAAAAAGTACACTGAGTTATTCTATATAATTTCTATTTCTGAATTCACATTTGCTGTTTGCAAAGACAGAGTTTAGAGTAAAACTTCGTAACCCCTACCTAGTGTTAGTGACTCAGTCAGGCTGCAGTTCCTTAATATAATTCCTACAGACCTATTCAGAATGCATGGCCAAATTGTATCTCCAGAACTTTCACAAAGAGTTAAGTCACATTATTTATTACACTGTCTGTCAAACACAGTGGCCTCTCCTATTTGTGAAGCTTACCTTTTTCTACTTTGTAACTTACCCTTACAATCAGAATCCACTTGATGAGAGAGAGACCAAATCCAGAAATGGCCCCGTATCTTCCTGCTGCTGAGGTGGTCAGGCAGAAAGAGAGGAAGAATCCAATCCAGTTGAAAAGGAATGCCACTGACAAAGCAGAGAGAAAATGATGTCTACTGGTTCCTCTTATTCCATGAGCAACCAGATAACTACTTCCAACCAACTATAACTCAGTATACTATAGTACTACTAGTGTACATTAGTTCTACTGTAGTATGTTACTACATAGTAGTAGCATATTATACTGTAACAGTTGTACTTTTTGTACTATTACTACTGTAATATAACTTGAAAAGTTACTTTACAAATGCAATAAACATAAGCATATTGCTTACTGCTACACGACACTGAGATTAATAGGATAGTTACAAAAGCACTTTTCTGAAAAGTGAAAATAGGTTTGGGAAATGTAACAATAGACCCAAACTACTGGCATCACCTATGCAGCCCCAAGTATAGACTTCTCTTCAGGGAGGGCCTATCAGTGGTTGCTCATTGCAATGGCTAGAAGCAACCCTCCTGCTTCAGACTCCATCTCTCTCTCATGACCACTTTGAGGAAGCAGCAACTGAACAGAGCTTTTGCTCTCATGTTCTGTTTACACAGTTCTCAGAAACATCAGGTGGACCACTCCAGAAACAAGATGATAGACTAGATGGAGCTTCTGGTCTCATGTTAGGATCTTAAGTTCACTCTACCTTCCATTTTTCTGAACGCTCCATTCATAGTCCGCCAATTCCTCATGCAAACATAGTATCCAAAGGAATCCATCCCTGATCTCAGGATCCCACTGGTATATAAATCTGCTCTGTTATACCCTCTTCCTCCCAGAATGATATTCCTAATAACAAGTCACCCTGCTTTGCCCAGAAATAATTTGTCCATGGAATAGATTGGCTGTCTATATAGTAGCAAGGGCACATGAGAAGGCGCCTAATATAGAAATGGGCTAACTTAAACTGCAGAAGTAAAAAATTTGTTCCATCTTCCTAACAACTCTGACACCTAAGGTTCATCTTTTAAAATGCACTTACTGAAGAATGTCAACATGAAAATGCCATCATTTCCTATCCTTAGCTGGTCAGTATCATCAAAGTCATCCCGTGCCACGAAGTCTTCCTCCTAAGACAGAAATGGGTCAAGACAGCAAGAAAATTCTGGCTGAAACCAAATGAAACCATATTATCAGCATGTGTTTTACATTATTTTTCCCAAAAAAGAACACAAAAGCAGCAACCAGTGCAATGCCCTCTTCTTTTTCAGGAAAAAACCCCTTTTGTTGATGTGTTTTTATACATGAGGGAGAGACCATGACTAGAGACAACAGAACAATGGAGGGCCAGAAGTTATCTTCTACTTAAGATGGGGTGGAAGATGGGATCTGATAGCACTTCAAGGCACTATGCTTGCCAAAATATTATGAATGGAACCAATAAGCTGTATCAATATTATTTATTTATACACTGCCATCAGTGTGCATGACACCATTGAGAGTTACTTTATACTTCTAATATATATGCGCGAATGAGAGACTCCTCTAAGTACAGCAGTGATCAAGCTATGCCTTTAAGAAAAAATGATCTATTCAGGAGTCTTTAAAAATGCACAAAATCTTGCATCAACAACATGAGATTTTTCTCAAAGTGTTTTGCTTCATTTAGGTGACACAAAAGCATGCAGCATCAATGCACACTTACCCTTCCAGGAACCAAGGGAATGGTAGCTTCTGCCTTAGTTCTCTCTGCTTCATCATAAGTAGGCAATGTTGTGGCTACATTGTAAGAAGGAGGTTTGGGAAACCCAGCCTCATCTTTGTAGTCAAAATATACTGGGAATGGAGGAGAGATGCAAGTTAATTATACAAGTAACGAACACCTATGTAATAATAGCTATGACACTATTAGGGAAAATTTAATAAGTTGAACAAGACTGTGTAACAGGAACAGCATGATGCATTTCAAAAGGCAACCTCCATGGTGATCAGAGAAGAACTGGGGAATGAACTGGGAAAGAACCTGTTAAGCACATGCGTACTGGGGCAGCAGGGAAGGGTTCCAACCAAAATCTGCTCAACTATGGAAGCTCTGCATGAAACGCCACACAGGTGCAGAGCCCGTACATGTGACATATGAAAACCATAACAAAGAATAGTAGAAAATTCCTTAAAGCCACATTCCTATACACCCTTAACTGGAAGTAAGCCTCAGTGAAAACAAAGTGACTGTAAACAAGAATAGAACTGCACTGTAGATATGTGTGCAATATAATTTCAGAATGCAAATTAAGAAAGTCACAGCAATATGCAGCCAAGCAAGAGTGAAAACAGCTGGTGAAATCTGGTTATTCTACTGTGGACACTAACTGACCAAGCTTGTGGAATTTGAGGCTTTGATAGGTATGTTCGTAAACAGGTTGTTTCTAAGTTTGTATACTTAAGAATGTTCAGTGCACAGAAAAAGGAGAAATGCCTTTGGATTCAACAACATAGTGTGGAAGACACAATGAATTTAGTATAACATAAGCTTTAGTTCACCACCAGCTTCAAGAAATGTTGCCCTCAGCTGACAGATATATACATTATGTATGAGGGTAAAGTAAAAACGGAAGCACTGGGCTGTATTTATATTTAGCTGAACCATTTCTCCCCTAAGCTCTTATGGATTTTTCAATAAAAAAGAGGCAATCTGGCATATTATCCTTAAGTTGCCATTATCTATGGCAGTACTATACTTGCACCCAGGCAATATATTTGAAGTAAATACAGAACCTATATAAATGAAATTTGATTGTTCTTTAAGGCTAGACTGGAGAAGAGGAGAGCTGCACCTAACCCAATATTGTCAACACCGACTGGCAGCAGCTCTCTGGGGGTTTCAAGCAGTTTTTCAGCCCTTGCCAGATAGAGAATTAAGACAGGAACCTTCTTCATGGAAAGTACGAATTCTACAACAGGGTCAGGGCCTTTAGATGGAGCATTCTGTCTTCCTTCTAGCCTTAAAAAGAATATAGTTCATTAAGAGTAAGAGACAAATGAGACCCTTGCACGCACAGCAGTTGTGACTTTGTTCTGTCTTGACAAAAGACAGAACAAATTGGATGAATTTCAGTTATTGCGGCCTGATGATGTGGACAAGGTGCTTGGACGAGTACGTCCCACCACTTGCCTATTGGACCCTTGCCCGTCTTGGTTAATAAATAATTCCAAGCACGGGATTGGGACCTGGATTTTGGAAGTGATTAACGCTTCTCTGAGGGTGGGTCGGGTGCCTGCCCCTTTAAAGGAGACGGTAGTCTGACCGGTCCTGAAGAAGGCGTGACTGGATCCAGAGATGGCCACTAATTATAGACCAGTGGCCAACATCCCGTTTCTGGGCAAGGTGTTAGAGTGAGTGGTGGCGGGACAACTCCAAGCACTCTTGGATGAAACTGATTATCTAGACCCATTTCAGTCCAGCTTCAGACCCGGGTACGGTACTGAATCTGCCTTGGTCGCCCTGTACGATGACCTGTGCAGGGAGAAGGACAGGGGGAGTGCGTCCCTGTTGGTTCTCCTGGACCTCTCAGCGGCTTTTGATACCATCGACCATGGTATCCTTCTGGATAGGCTAGCGGGATTGGGGGTCGGAGGCACTGCTTTGCAGTGGTTCCGCTCCTATCTCAATGGCCGGTTCCAGAAGGTGGTGCTGCGGGACTATGGCTCTGCGCCATGGCAGTTATGCCATGGAGCACCGCAGGGGTCCATTCTGTCCCCGTTGCTGTTCAATATCTACATGAAACCGCTGGGAGAGGTCATCAGGAGGTGTGGGCTGCGGAACCATCAGTACGCTGATGATACCCAGCTCTACCTCTCGTTTTCCAC
>NW_025336480.1:8116924-8259676 GCF_004798865.1 Varanus komodoensis
AAGAAAGAAAGAAAGAAAGAAAGAAAGAAAGAAAGAAAGAAAGAAAGAACGAACGAACGAACTGCAGGAAGTTGCATGCACCATGGCATCCCTGCTACTGCCAAGAGGCCATCATAGCAGAACGGAGGTATAGTTCCTCCTGGAAGCAATTGTTGCTTATCAGAGACCATCAACAGAATACTGAATTTCAAAGAATGAAACAAACTGAGCCATAGCAAGCACATCTTAAGACTGCAGCCCAGTTGCTCTCCTGCCCTCCCTTCTTTCTCCAAGGGGGCAGTCTAGTGGGCCAAATTTGGCTGTGAACTGGAAGTTCCCCTTCGCTAGCCTACAGGAGAATGAGTCAGAGCAAGATCATGGACAGTGAGGTTCAAATCTGCACAAAGCCATGAAGCTTGCCAGGTGATGCTGGAGCAGTAACATCTTCTCAGCCTACCTTACCTCTGGGTGTGCTGTGAGGGAAAACTGAGAGGGCCAGCCTGAGCTCGGGTGGAATAGAAAGGTGATAAAATGAATTATTCATTGCAGTTGAAGGTTAACAGCCATCTGAATGAGCTTTTATCAAACTGCTACTTGTTACCCCCTTTTCCCTCTTAACTTTAAAAATACTTTGGCTAGCCATCTGTTCTCTTTCAATTAACCTTCTTCCTTGCTCACTCAAAACTAATGAACTTGTTGGACAGTAAAGAAAAGATGGCATGATAGCCACCAAAGCATCGTACAAGTGGCAGCCACATAGCTTGATGGCCCTTTATTCAGGCATAAAAGTGTGTAAGAAAAGATCCTTGTGTACAACCTATTAACATAATCAGTGTCAATTCCCACTGCGCACTGCAAAGCTGTCACAGCTACAGTGATACCAATTAGGAATGTAATCATATCATGAATGTCACCTAGAAGCAGATTAAGATGTTTTGATGATTCTATTAATTGTGCCTTACATGCAGATATATTCCTAGGTGCCAATTTGTAGCTCAGATGGTCTGGGATTTTATAAGATGATCACAGCCTGTCATTATAGCTGAGCACAAGCAAGGCATATCTGCAAAATCCTTACAGGCTCCGAGGAAGATACACTCTATAAGCTGGACATAATGGTTAGCCAGTGTCTTGGTTGGTCAGAACAACTGTTAACAATGTCTAGGAACTTAGCTGAATGGGCAGATGGGCAAAGAACCCAAGATCTGGTTGTGCTGTGGAACATCCATTCTAGCTCATTTATGACAGCAAGTGCTCATCAGTGCTATCACACAGATGGGGTTCTGCGCCTGCACAGAGTTGCATTCAGAATATTCTTGAGCTGAGCAAAGTTTTGGCAGGAACCTGCCAGTGGTGAAAGGCAGGACAGATGGCGTCCACACTTGGTTCCCTGTGACACCAGAAACAATGCTGCTGCAGCTATCAAAATGGGAGAAGGATGGGTTGTGTAAGTACACAGATAACTATCCAGAAAACCACAGGTACAGGTCAGCAACTTGTTCTGCTCCTTCACAACCTCTGTGACTCACACAGATGAGAAACTGGCATACTTAAACTTAGTAAAGATGGGCAGATATCATGGTAACAATGAAGTAAGAACCAGGATGTACCAATATGTACCGTTGAGACTGTGCGGCAACTTGGCAAAAGTCAAACAATGGAGTACCCCATAAAAGGAGAAGATAAAGCCACAGACCTCAGATTGGCTACAAATACCAACCAGAAAAGGCAGGTGTGAGCATTGATAAAAAAAGGATACAGGAGAGGCAACCACAAGAGTTTTTAGCCCCCCCATAAAATGTCACGGCATAGAGAACCTTTTAAGAATGCAACATGATCTCCAGAGGTGAAGCAGGACTCTGCATAAATGTGGGCAAAATTTTATCTTACCAAGATGAAAATGAGAAACAATTTTGGCAAAAAAAATGTAATATCCAAAGAACTACCTTGTCTCTATGGAAGATGAAGTACATCTGATCACGACACACAGCAAACTGTTTACCATACTGTTGAGCAATGTTTTGGACTACAATGCCCAACATGTCTGATCACTGCGTGATTCTATGTATGATCAGAAGGAACTTCAGGAAGTAGTTCGTGAAACATCTGAACTATCCTGGAAGTCAGAGGTGAGAGAAGGATTGAGGTACAGCATCTATTAATGTTGCTAGGGAAGTTTTATGGACATTCCTAAATCTGTTCCTTTTTGTGAGGTGGACTTCTCAGAAATCTAATCTAAAGGAAAAGCCATTGAGATTTTATTTAGCTAGGGAAGGTTTAGCTTAGGAATGGTAAGCAACAGTATATGAAAACTCCTAAGCAATATCAGTCTATTATTCCAAGAATGACACTGTATTCACTTAGGAAAAAAACTTCCACTAATTAATAGCTTAATTTGTGTTCATTTTGAAAGATTCCAACAGTGGTATGAGCCCTATCCTATGCTATGAGAATGTGGCTACTTAGAGGACAATCTAACAAAGCCCAAATATTCTCAGATTCCTGCATACTTTATTAAAATTAAAATTTATAAATTATGCCAATGATATTTTGTTGTGTATTTCACAGATAACACCAGTAGCTGTTCCAACTTTGATGCAAACAATAAATAATTTGAAATATGTATCTGGGTATTCTATTAACTGGTAAAAATCTGAACCGATGTTGATTAGAGATATTATACTCCATTGTCTGCTAGTTAACTGGGAATTTAGGTTCTGCTCAGAGCTTATTACTTATTTGAGAATACTTGTCCCTAGAAATGTATCTCAAATTATTGAATTTGAGTGAGCTGATTAATGAGATCTTAGGGGACAACTTTACAGTTAAGTCAAGAAATATACATAAAATTGAATGCAATACCTCAGATAGTTTTATATGGCATTCCTTTACTTAAGTCTGGACAGTACAGTCAGAAACTTAAAGCCTTGTTTTGTACATTTCTATAATATTCAACTCAGCTACAAATAACTTTGAAAAGGATTCTACTTCCTTGATCAATTGGCTTCTTTGATCATTCTTTTTATCATCAAGCTTCTCTTTTGAATTATACTATATTTCAGTTTCTCCCTGCTCAGATAAGACTTCTCTCCCTGGTTGGTTTTGTAATCTTCATGTTTGGATCCCCTTCCCTCACACATTCAATTCGGTTCTTGGCAAACCAAAATGGATAAGGCGTTTCCTACAGCTGCAGAAGTAAGGTGTGACACATACTTTTGCATTAATTCTAGTCTGATTCATTTCTGCTTGCAACACTATCAGGAAACCTAGAATTTAGATTAGAAAGAAAACGTTTGACGGATGGACTTGATTGGACAGACTAATTTAGTTTGGATCTGCTTGTAGGTTCTGATGATAACTTCCTGCCATTTTCTGTTTTGCATATTAAATATGATTTGCCAGCTAGAGCCAAATGGCAATATATGCAATTGAAACATTTATCAGACTCAAGGTTTGCCACTTTACAGTTTCAGAGCCCCCTTTTACTCACAATAACAGTGTTGATAAAGGCTGAACAGCTACTCTGGCCCACAATTCATTTTACAAATATCTATTACCAGTGAACAAATATGATACACTGGGTCTTAAGGAAGAATGGAATAATGAATTGGCACTTGTTTTGCCGAATAACCTGTTTTGCCCAGTCAATGGAATACATAGTTGACATCTGCTTTGGAAGGGGTAATGGATCTTAAGTTATGCTTCATTCAGCAAAATTTGATCTTGCAAGTGTATTACATGCCACACAGTCTTTTTAACAAGAACCTAATTAGATTGGCTCATTGCTGAAGGTACAATATAGTGACACTTCTCTAACTCGTGTGTTTTGGTAGTGCCCTGTGGCTGATTTCTTTTGGGAAGAGGTAATAATCTGGTTAAATTTTGTGATGAAAGCTTCATTAATACTTACAGATATGAATGTTCTACTTAACTATCTACTTATTGCATGTAATTTAATGTAAGGTCAAAGAATTTTCTGTTTCATTTTAGCTTTGGCTTTGATTTCAAAATACGCAATTAAAATAAATGGAAAAAAAACCACTTCAAAAGCAATCCTATGGCTCCTAGATAACATCTTAGGGGCCACAGCATAATGCAGATCCTCAGATCCAGGCTTGGATCCTGGAGCTAGGGAACTGCATTCTGATCCCCTCCCCCTATAAAAACCTGTCATGGAAAGAAACACCAACTGCCTCTCTGAGGTTGGAAAGCTGACCTTGAAGAGGGGTCAAGTGGGCATTTCGAGGAGGCAGGGAGGGGAAGAGACTATGGCCACCAGGATGCAAGTCATCCTGACAATACTCTAGCCTCTTCCTCCTCCAAAGGGCACCAGCCAGACAGCCAAAACGCAGAACAGAAGGAGCAGGGACTTGGAGACTGCCTCTGCTGCTCCACGTTCAGGGCTTAGGAGCATTAAGGGGACAACTGTTTGCATCTTAGATAGAAAGATAAATGTTTCAACCTCAGTACAGGGGATGAAGGTATGTGTCCCCTGTCCCTCTTCTTGTTCCTCTTCTTGGGTACAGTTGCAGTTGGTCTAACAGCTGTTTAGACTTAGCCCAAACAGACAGCCCAGTATGTGTGAGTCACCAAAACCACAATGTAGAAGCAGCAGCAGGAGAGAATGAGCTATCTCTTTTTCCACTTCCTGGCACATACACACTGTTTTGCGGAAAAGCTTCACAACCGCAAATGTAACACGATATAAAATCAGCTAGATAGCAGTGCTTCACAGCTCTGGCCTCCTCTCTAGGCTAAGGGCTCTGTGGAATGAAAGACGAGCACTGTGTGACAGAAGTGGCTTCGTACCAGGGGTGAGGAACCCTAGGCGCAGGCCTCTGAGGCTCCCCGGCCTGATCAGGCCTCTGAGGCTCCCGGATGGCCAGGTCTCCTTTGCCTCGTCCTACCTAACTCCAAACTGACCATTTGGTGATTTCCCAAGTTGATACAGCTATTTTCCCATACAAAAAGGTTGAAATGCCTCTCCTATTACTGGATGCAAGAACCTGAAGATACAAAATGCTGGTATTTTGAGCGCTATGTTCTTTGCTTCAATCCCACCAAGCACTGGAGTTTAGTCCCTGAGAGCTTGTCTGAAATTGAATTTGGCCATTAACCTGATAGAGGTCTCCACTTCTGCTTTATACAAGCAAACAGACTTCCATGAATTTAGCCTGGCTGCAAATAACTTTGCTATCAGTGAGCTTTTCTAATATCAGAATCCGTAAACAAGTTGGGTTTACCTGAGTTCTCCCCAGAAATGCTGCTGTAAGGCGGTGGAAAATCACTTACAACTTGTGAATTCTCACCAGGTTCCTCTTCATTCTGCAACTGAACAGAAACAGTTTCACTTTACAGAGCAAGGACAAAACAAAAAAAAATGCAGATCTGATCATAGCTTATACATGAAAAGATATCAGGTTAATTTTACCAGTAACTACTAATGAATTACTAATGAATTTAAAAAATATGTTTTTAAGGTGGGCAAATGTTTTGCAAATCAATTATCAATCTATTGTTTAAATTTTATTTTTGTTCCAAGACAGATGTTGCACATTCTTCCTTCTTTGCACACGCAAAGTGAAAACTTGGGAAAATGGTGATTTAACTATTGGAAGTTCAACTAGGATCAAACCACAGTTTAATACCTTCACTTGTTTAAGCAAACCACAGCTCCTCGAGGTTAGAAATAATGAAGAACTGTCATTATTTCTAAAGTATAAGCTTTGATTACTTTTCTTCATGTTGGAAGGAGGAGAGGAAGCACAGGAAGACAATGATTGTACAGTCTGATATCCATCTTGCAAAAGCATGACTTCCCATTACTACCATTTTTGTAATGATCACACTTATGTTTGATAACGGTTTAACAATAAATTCAGCTTTTATGTTAATTTGATTTAAACACAGATTTTTTTTTTAACCAGCCTGTTTTTAAAGTAAGTTAAATCCTATAACAACAGTTTAAAAATATGTTTCCAACAAACATTCATATACCCTGGCATGCTGGAAGAAAAAGAACTATGATAGGTGCATAAAACTATTTGGCATGCCATAAACTACCTTTGAAAGTCCTCATTTCAAAAGCAAGCTATTATGCTGCCCAAAAGAATATACAGATCAAGGAAACCCTGCACATTAGAAGCCATTTGTATATCTAGTTTGATCATGCATATTTTATGTAAGCCATGTAGCCATTCAATAGTCCCCAGAGTAGTCTAAAGCAACTGTTTGTAACAAAATTTGCTGAATAGCTTGGTTGAAGCAGGTTCCAAGCCCCTGAAACTACAAGCTTCGGGAAGATTTTTTTTTCCATCATTCTCTCTCTACTTTTCCCTAATAGTAGCTGTTTCCCACTTCCATCCTCTCAGCTGTCAGTTAACCCAGGAGTGCTCATACATTTGCAAAAACTGAAAGGGAATAAGAAAGATCAAAATGTGATTACTTTGCATATTCTTTGTGCAATACTTGTGAAAAAAAGTGAACCTTTGGAACAAACTTGAGGACATGCATGTTTTATCAACCAGAAGCTCTGGGGGAGGGTCTCAGTTGATAAAGCTGGCGCTCCTGTTGTTGCTCTGGTTGAACTGTGAACTGGGGAAATGGCCAGAGCTATTGACACGATTGCTCCTAAGCGTCCTCTCCCGCTCGGCAGAGCCCGTTCATCCCCATGGTATACACCTGAACTATGGGCAATGAAGCGGGTTGGAGACATCTAGAGCGTAGGTGGAGGAAATCACGGGATGAATCTGACCGAACACGCTCATGCGCTCACTATCGAGCCTATGCTGTGGCAGTGAGGGCGGCGAAGAAGAAATTCTTCTCCATTTCCATTGCCTCCTCACAGTGCCGTCCAGCAGAGCTATTTTGAGTGGTACATGGGCTGGTTCATCCTGGCCCTAAGAAAGATCCCGTACCACTCTCAACAGCCCGCTGTGATGACTTTGCCCAGCACTTTAAGGAGAAAATCGCTCAGATTCGTCATGAGCTGGACTCTACTAGTGATTCAGATCCTCTAGGAGAGGTGCCAATGACTCCGTGTGGTCAGATATTATTGGATGAATTTCAGTTACTGAGGCCTGATGATGTGGACAAGGTGCTTGGACAAGTACGTCCTACCACCTGTTTACTTGACCCTTGCCAGTCATGGCTACTGACCAAGGCCAAACATGGGATTGGTGCCAGGATCCTGGAGGTCATTAACGCCTCTCTGAGGGACGGCTGGGTGCCTGTTCCTCTAAAGCAGGGTCTCAAACTCACGGCCCGCAAGCCAATTGCAGCCCGTGGGACAATATATTGTGGCCCCCACTTGATATCAAAGTTTACCGATAGTGCGGCCCGCGCGTGTTTCTCACACGCACCTGCATGAGTCGTCGCCCTGGGCACAATGTTCCCTCTAAGCTTGTGTTATGGAAAGCCCAGCTTTCTCAGACAAACCTCTGCCATTTCCCAGCATGCGAGGCACTCATGGATTCTGGCACACTATTCAGCAGTGAGAAGTATGCTGATGCCATTGTAAAGCTACAGGAAGAATTTGATCACAGGTTTGCAGATTTCAAGACACACAGAGCCACTTTTCAAATTTTTGCTGACCCCTTCTCCTTCGATGTGGAAGTTGCCCCCCCCCCCCGTGCTTCAAATGGAGCTAACTGACCTGCAGTGCAATTCTGAACTCAAAGCCAAGTTCAGGGAGGTGAGTGGAAAAGCAGACAAGCTTGGACAATTTTTGAGAGAATTGCCCCTTACCTTCCCTGAGCTTTCCACGATGTTCAAGAGGACCATGAGCCTTTTTGGGAGCACCTATCTGTGTGAAAAGCTCTTCTCCACCATGAACTTTAATAAGTCAAAGTTCAGGTCCAAACTTACTGATGAGCATCTTCAAGCCATACTGAGGGTCTCAGTTGCTTCCTCCCTCAAGCCAAATGTGGCTCAGCTGTGTAAGAGGAAGCGCTGTCAGGTCTCTGGCAGCAAGGAGTAGGAAGAAGTAAGAGAAGCCTATGTTCTGAAGAACCGTTCATGTTCTGAATTATAATTAGTAAATATTGAGAAGATTGGATCAGTTGTACTTTTTTTTGGAATACTTGAAATCCGTTTTTTGTGGAATACTTAATGTGGCCCAGCCTCACCCAGACTCTACTTCCAGCGGCCCCCAGGTAAGTTGAGTTTGCGACCCCTGCTCTAAAGGAGGCAGTAGTCAGGCCGGTCCTAAAGAAGGCATCCCTGGATCCAGAGATGGCCGCCAATTATAGACTGGTGGCCAACATTCCGTTTTTGGGCAAGGTGTTGGAATGGGTGGTGGCGGGACAACTCCAAGTACTATTGGATGAAACTGATTATCTGGACCCATTTCAGTCCAGCTTCAGACTCGGTTATAGTAATGAATCTGCCTTGGTCACCCTATATGATGACCTGTGCAGGGAGAGAGACAGGGGGAGTGCGTTCATGTTGGTCCTCCTGGACCTCTCAGTGGCTTTCGATACTATCGACCATGATATCCTTCTGGATAGGCTAGCTGGACTGGGAGTAGGAGGCACTGCTTGACAGCGGTTCCGCTCCTACCTTGACGGCTGATTCCAGAAGGTGGTGCTGGGGGATTTTGGCTCTGCGCCATGGCAGCTACGCCATGGAGTACCGCAGGGGTCCATTTTGTCCCCCTTGCTATTCAACATCTACATGAAACCACTGGGAGAGGTCATCAGGAGGTTTGGGCTGCGGAATCATCAGTATGCTGATGATACCCAGCTCTACCTCTCTTTTTCAACCGATCCAGGTGAGGCAGTGGCTGTACTGAACTGGTGCCTGGCCGAGGTAATGGGCTGGATGAGGGCCAATAAACTGAAGCTCAATCCAGACAAGATGGAAGTCCTGTTGGTGGGTGGTTCGAGCTCCTGGGTAGGTGACTTGGACCTTGCCCTGAATGGGGTTGCACTCCCTCTAAAGGACAGGGTCCGCAGCTTGGGAGTGCTCCTCGACCTGGAGCTGTCCCTGGAAGCTCAGGTGATCGCAGTGGCAAGGAGCGCTTTCCTTCAGCTTCGGTTAATCCATCAGCTGCGTCCCTACCTGGAGGACGATTGCCTAGCGACAGTGACACATGCATTGGTTACTTCCCAGTTGGATTTCTGTAACGTGCTCTACATGGGGCTGCCCTTGAAGACAGTCTGGATACTTCAGATGGTACAAAATAGAGCAGCCAGGTTGCTGACAGGGACTGGGCATTACTCTCATATAACCCCAGTCCTCTACCAGCTTCACTGGCTTCCCGTCGAGGTCCGGGCTCAATTCAAGGTGCTAGTTATTACTTATAAAGCCCTTAACGGCTTGGGACCTGGATACCTAAAGGAACGCCTTTTTCCATATTTGCCCTCCCACCCCCTGAGATCGGCAGCAGAGGCCCTCCTCCGGGAACCCTCCGTGAAATACATTAGGAGGCAAAGTACCCGGAGGAGGGCTTTCTCTGCGGTGGCGCCCCGCCTATGGAATGCACTTCCCAGAGAGGTCCACCTGGCACTGTCATTATTTGTTTTTCGGTGCCAGGCTAAGACCTTTTCATTTCAACAATATTTTAATAACTTTTAATAGCAGTTTATAGGTTTTAATGCGCAGCCAGGGTGGATCTGGATTTTATCTTTATTATGTTTTATTTTATTTATGTAAGCCATCCCGAGGCTATGTGATGGGACGGAATACAAATGCTCTAAATAAATTAATAAAATCAGGGAAGAAGTGCCATGAACATGATTACAGCCATTTTCATAAAAGAGAATTACTACTCTTGCTTACTGCATACAGGAAAGAAATTTTGGGGTGGGAGGGATGGGAACTCTGAATGATGGGACTCATGTGGAAGGGAACCAAAACTGAACCCCCTGAGAAATCAGCATAATGATACCAGATAGAATGATGGAATAAAAATTGAGAGAAAGAAGGACATAAATGGCCAAGAAAATATGCTGATAATTATGTTCCGCAGAATAAGATTTTTTTTTAAACTCTGGGAAATTCCAATTCTCTGTGTATGCATGAACTATTTTTTGCTTATGTGTTGGATTCTTTCTAATATATCATGATATTTATAACGCACTGTAATCTGGATTATTTTGATTAATCTTGTTACAGTCCAGTTTGTTGCATGGAATATCCTTAGAGGCCCTTCCATCCAATGCAATTGTTGCATTAGAGTCAAGCCATATAGTCAAAGATCTCAACATTACACCTCTCCAGTAAAATGAAAGTGATTCACACTTTAATAGACAAAGCACACAGCATCTTTTTCATTAATGCCAGCCACCCAAAATTCTACTTGAATTCCAACAAACATTGTGGTACAATGTTACATGGATAAACAGATCCCTGATAACATAAGTCAGCCAATCTTCACCTGCAGCATTAGAAGAGAGAGTTGTATTTTTGGTGATTAGCTACTGAACAGCAGAGAACAAGGCTTGACCAAAGTTTAGAATTATCAGTGTAACCAGGACAAACATAGCTTTGTGATTTTAAGAATGATAAAGTACAATTCAATGAAAGCATAGATTAAAATATTTGCTCAGTTTGGACAAAAGGACCAACAGACAATCCCAAGAACCGTAAGATATGGCCGATTCCACCCATCCTGAGTTGGGTTGTTCCAATACTGGGCTGTTCCTGCACCCCATCCCTGATGGGTACTCTTCCAAGGTCATTTGTGGAGAGGGAAAATGAGATAATGTTAAGAGGGGAGTAAGCAGGAGAGGGGAGAGGGAGAAACCAAGAACTGCAGGATTCTAAAGGTGTTCTGTGGCATACCAAGCCCCAAACAAGGAAGACGGATGACCTGAGAAAGTGAAGGACAGGAGAAATGGCAGGTATTTTCATCTCTACCACCCTTCAACTCTGCCTGACGTTTGTCAGCAAGGCATAGGCTAGACAGTGTCAGAGTCCTTTGCTTATTGAGTGACAATTCGTTAGGGCAGTGCACTAATCCATCCTCACATGCACTTTTCTCACTTTTCCCAATCAAAATTTTTCTAAGAAAACACTTAACTCTAGTACAGTTTTATGACATTTGATACATGCTTTTTTGGTAAGCATTTGACTATCATCTACATTTTCCAGTGTCTGTCAGCACTCTTAGGATACACTCCTATGCATATTTAGACTGAAAAGGGTCACATCACTCTCAAAATTTCCCAGTCAGGCCTGAGATCTGGACATATTATGTGGCTTTGCTCTCTAGGCTGTAAGGTACATCTTTATTTAAAAAAGAAAAATGGTCAAGCCATTACATTTTTCAAGCCATTCATATTCAGGAAACATTGTAGAAAGGAAAAGTCAGAACACAAGCAATCAGCAGTACAATCCAATGTAATGAGAATAATGCCAACAGACCAGAAAATATCCAAGAGAAATCCATCTTTCTCTCCACTGTTAATGCAACAAGCTGAAATGCTTGATTAGAATGTGCAACATTAAAAAGTAGGTCCTAAGCTATTTTGCCTCTCCCATTTGCTCAGTAAAAGCTTCTCCATTCTGCTATAGGCCTTGAGAACTGCCACAGCCATTTCAAACAAAACTTCTCATATACCAGTCTAGAACAGCATTGCAAGCTTTTTTACCAAGACCACCATGGAAAGTTGGAATATTAAACATATATTTCTATTATCAAATTGCATATCAATATGTTGAAAACCAGCCAAACAGTCCCAGAATGACAATGCATGTGAGCCTGTAGACTGCAGATACCACTCCTCAAATCTCATCCTGTTGCTATGGCAACAAAGGGGAATTCTCCAAGATCTCTAGTAGGGATGTGAAAAAGATACTGAGGACAATTGCCCTAGCATTTCATAACAAAACAAGTAAAATACATCCATTTTTTTCAGTTTGCCTAAAGGCAATACAATCAGAGAAGCAAGAAAGAAGTTTGGGAAACATACCACTAATAACACCAACGCCAGTAATAAGGAATTATTTACATACATCAAAAATAGAAGAAGCAACTAGCAAAGCAGTTTGGACAATAATGGAAATCAAGGAGCACTATGAGGGACAAGGAGATTGCTGAGAAGTTGAAAGAAATCTTTTCTTCAGTCTTCACAGCTAAGGATGCAAAGCATATTCTTGTCCCTAAGCTTATATACTCTGGGAAGGAGTCTGAGGAATTAAGACAGATAGCAGTGACCAAGGAAGACGTTCTTGACCTTCTGGATAATCTGAATGTCAGCAAAACACCTGGTCCAGAAAATATCCATCCTAGACTCTGTAAGGAGCTAAACACCAAATTGCTGATCTTCTTAGCAAAATATTTAATATGTCCCTAAAAACAGCCCTTGTACCACAGGATTGGAAAATGGCAAATGTAGCACCAATTTTTTAAAAGGGGTCCTGGAAATTATTTGGTTGTTTCATTTGTAAATGCCCAATAGCTGAGGCTCTCTGGACAGTTAGCAAAAGTTAAAATTAAACAAGAGATACATACACACACACAAACATATTTTAATTTAAAAATAACAAAATAGGCTAGTTAGATTAACATATTCCTTCTGGGTAAACTGCTTGTAAGTATCATTAAAGACAGACTCCATAAACATATAGAGGGACAATCCCTGATGAGAAAAACTTCCAAAGGTTTTTGACAAAGTCCCTTACCAAAGGCTCCAAAGAAAACTAAACAGTCATTGAATAGAAGGGGATGTTCTCCTGGATCACTAACTGGTTAAAGAACAGAAGACACAGAGTGGGAATAAATGGTAATTTGGCCTAATGGGGAGAGGTCACCAGTGGAGTCCCACGGAGTTCTGTATTAGGACCAATTCTTTTCAACCTATTCATAAATGATCTGGAATTAGGAGTAAGTAGTGAAGTAGCCAAATTTGCTGATGACATCGAACTATTTAAAATGGTCAAAATCATAAGGGATTGTGAGGCGTACCAAAGGAATCTCACCAACTGAAGGAATGGGCATCAAAATGGCAATACAGTTCAATGTAAGTGTAGAATAATGCATCTTGAGGCAAAGTAAGTCCCAATTACAAGTCCATGCTGATAGGCTTGGAACTGTCAGCAATATAGCAAGAAAGGGATCTTGGGATGGTAGTGAACAGTTACCAAAATTAGGAACAGGATAGAAAATACAACTGACAAGATATTACTCCCCTTTTAGAAATCCTTGGTGTGACCTTGTGTTCAGTTCTGGTCTCATCATCTGAATAAGAGCATCTCCTCTTTGAAGAGCAGCTGCGAAGCTGGGAATATTCAGCTTAGAAAAAAGGCAAATAGAGGGAGACATGATAGAAGTGTTTACAATTATGCCCAGAGTGGAGAAAATGGGGAGGGAGACATTTTTCTCACTCCCCCACAACACTCAAAACAATGAAGCTGACTGGAAGAAGGTTTAGGACAGAAAAGAAAGTACTTCACACACCTTATAGTTAAATTATTGAAAGCACTGCCACAGAAAGTATTGATGGCCACAAATCTAGAAGGCTTTAAAAACGGATTGGGCAGGTACAAGAATTTGAGACTATCTGTGGCTATTAGCATTACTGGCTAGTACCAGAAGTGGCATGCCTGCATACACCAGTTGATAAGGTGCAGCAATCCTGGCTGAGCAATCCTGTGAATACCTGGTTGCCACCATGTGTATGGAATGCTGGACAAGATGGACCTTTGGTCTGATCCAGCAGGGCTTTTCTACATTTCACTTGGCTGACTTATCCAGCCATAAGCCCTTTCCCTTCATGGCACAACCCTCCATGGACAGATTTAAAACTACCTATCTTCTAACAGGCAAGGAAATTTATTCTGGTGTATGGAAACCAATTTCTGCCATGATTTTGGATGGGATGATACTTGGTATGCTACTAATGACGAATTATGGGATGACACAACACATACACACCAGCCGGAAGGATGAGTCACCTGGATGTGCATTTCTGTTTGACGCTACAAGTCCTAAGCAAACTTTCCTAGTGCAGTGTGTAAGTCTCACTTGACCAGCCCTAGTAATTTTCCAACTACTCATTTCTGAATATACATTTCTGCAGCCATGCTGAAACAATAACTATGTGAGACATCATTCAGTTTTGCTTCTGGCTTTAAATAATTCCAATTAATTGTTGTTATTGTTTTAAAAAAAAACCTGGAGAAGTTTTCAGAAACAATATCAAGTAAAGTTAACAGCAGACTGGGAAAATCTTAAAACATCACAATTACAAATACTAAAAAGCACTTTAAAATACCAATTAAAATCAAATTACAACTAAAATAATCAACAATTAAAATACTCCTTGGATAAAAACATCTTGGTCTGGCACTGGAATGTACATACAGGTGATGATGCTCCCTCCTACCTGTCCAGGCCTACCAGGATTGGCCACAGAGGAAAAGCACTCTTCTTTCCCCACTGCCAGCCTCCTGTGCTTATATGCTAGATACACATAAGGCAACATCCCTGCATGTGTTGAATACAAATGGGACTAGGAAAAAGAGTCATCCATGCCTCTGCCCTCAGTCTGCTAGATACACAGGAAGAAACAGTGCTGCAATCACAGCTGAGAGCTAGCACTCCTGCTTTGCATGCAGAAGGGCCCAGTTTCTTTCCCCAGCATTTCCAATTAACCCAGTAAAAGATCTGCCAGAAACTCGAGAGAACTGCTGCCAGTCAGTATCGACAATACTGGACTAAACAAGCCAATGGTCTGACTCAGTAAAAGGCAGCTCCCTTCAGGATCAGCCTACTGCATTTCTATGCTGGCTGGATAGGCAGGAAGTAAAACCCCTTCCTGAACTTGCAGCATTGAAAGCAAGCAAGCTAATGAAGGAGTTGGGGAGCTTACTCTGTGCTTCCTTGGCCAGCTTCTTTCATCGCCTGCAAAAGATTTTATTTGCTTGCTTTTTATGTATAAGAGGGTCCAACAAGGGAGGGAAAGCATATTCAAGCTGTCCTCCACCTCATCAGAAGAAAGCAGGTGAGTAAAACCAAAAATATGTTCAGGGTAATAGTTTAGGAAGACAGGTGGGCTACTGGACAAGGATATGCCACCACATTTGCACTGGGTTTTAATCTAGTTAATCCAAGCTCCTCCAGTGTTATGCAGTGTGGCTATGCCAATTTCTGTTTTTTCTCACACTGAGAGGGTACCCAAGAGCATTCAATTTATTATCTCACCACTCATCTTAGAGCATTAATGCTTCCTTATTGAAAACAGATCTACTAATGCATCTAAAAGCCAATCCCATACATACTTAGTTGAGAGTTAAGTCCCATGAAACTCAGATTTATCTATAAGTAAACATGCATAGGATTGCATTATAAGAACATCACATGCCTTCTTTGAGAGCAAATCATTTTGGTAAGTCATAATCATGTTGCAATCAAAAGAAATCCCAAGTTATTCCCTGCTGTGTCCTTTGACTAATTCTACCTGTGGTACACTGTGGTATTAAAAAAAATTCTGTAGAATCACATACTAAGTTGGTATGAAATTCCAATTGTTCACACTTATATTTTATCCTCCTTTTTTCTTCTGTTTCGTTTTTTCTCTTTTGTCCCCACTGAAAACTTTTATCAAAGCTCTTGTTGTTACTCTTGTCTGCATAATCTTTAAAAAACCATTGAAATGTGACTGTGCTACATTAAAATACTAAAAAGTTAAAATGGAAATTTACAACATTATGCTTCAAGCTTTTTATAACACAACAGTATGATTCTAACTATGTTTACTGGGAAGTAATCCTACTTTCTTACTAGGCTTGCTGATTTGGCTTATTTTCTAGAGTGTTTAAGACTGCAACCTTCATCATATATATATGAAATTTCTAAGATTAATTTTTCCTGAAATCATATTAGAATATATTCTATGGCTATTCTCAAAATGTAATGTAGCAGTCTACATAGTAGAAAATACCATCTAAGAAAAACAGCATCCACATTACACTAATTCTGTATCCATCTGAGAAGCATGCCTGATTTTATGCTATAGACTTTTTTCTAAATCAAATACATTAGGTACTTCTTTCCTTCTTCAAAATAATAGATTTTGGAAAAGAAAAAATAACTTTGTAAGCTCTTCTGGTTGGGGCATTATGATTGTTAAATATTACATGTGTTTTTGGATTTTTGGGTATGTATGCATGTATATAACCCATATTTCTGCAGGATTAATTTCCATTTAGTACATTCAGAGCTGCAGGTCCAAAGACACTGGGTTGAATCCAAAAGTGCCCTTCTGTTAACAGGAATCATTTTTCTGCACAAAAAAATGACATGGATCCAGCGTCTATTAACAAAAATTGGTAAAGGAAGCAATTTTCATTTATTCCTTCTTTGGCTCTACATTGCAACTCCAACACTGTCCTGGAAGTAATCTTCTGGAAAAGATTTTCAGGGTGCATAAGCTTGGGACTCTACTCACAAAATGCAGAACCCAGCTGACTTGAACTGTTATTACAACTCTGACCTAAGATTATAGTTGTCCAACTTCCTCACACTTTAACCTCTCTTTACAGACTTATGAATTCCTTCCTTCAGCCTTAGGTGGAATCACAGTTAAATCTGTTTCTTCTGCCCACCATAACTCATTTGAAGCCAACCAAAGCTAAATACACTGTTGGTCCTGCAAGCTTTAGGATGAAATGCAACAGAAAAGTCATCTGAAAGATTTTAGCTACTAAACTTCTCTTGAATTTCCTGCAGGCTGAAACAAGGGCACTGCCTGAATATTATGATGACCCTATATTTAATCTTCAGTGGGTGTTCCACACAAGCACGTTATCACAAAACAACTGCATTTCTCACAGGAG
This sequence comes from Varanus komodoensis, assembly GCF_004798865.1. Classification (NCBI taxonomy): domain Eukaryota; kingdom Metazoa; phylum Chordata; class Lepidosauria; order Squamata; family Varanidae; genus Varanus; species Varanus komodoensis. The sequence continues at coordinate 8,133,686 of NW_025336480.1, forward strand.
ACCTGATTCTGTCAAGCAGTTCCAATGTTTGTACCTAAACATAAGCATGCTCCACTTACAGTAAAAAAGAATTGGATCTCATCTGCTCCATTCTGCTTGATAAAGCACTTTACTCTGTAGTTCTTCACCTGATACTACAGTTCCCGTCTGCTTTCAGCCTGCCTTTGGTACACAAGTAAACAAAATGTTTACATAACTAGGACTTAACTTACTGTACACATACATATATCAGCTGTGAAACAGCACTTGCACAACTTTTAAAAAGAGTATAGCTATAGGACTATTCTGTACCACAACTACTCTAAAATATTGTCGATATTTACTTACATCCAGACTACCATCCTACAAAGCCCACAGGAGACATCAGAGCCATTTGTCTATTAACGCAACAAAGGGAAAAACAGCACTATGAGAACTATTCATTCCATCAGGCTGAGATGAGAGTGAAAATGGAGTCAATTCCCTCAGCCTTACTGAAATAACCAATTTTGTTTCCTTCCTGTTCTCCCATCCCATTTTTCTTGTATGTCACATCTTTTGAGATTGTAAGCCCATAGGCAGGAACTGTCTTTATTAAACTGTCTTTAATTTATTATATGTAAGCCACTCTAGGAGTTCTTTTGGCTAAGAAGTAACTTAAAACAAATTCTAAATATAATCATCATTGTTCCCACTAGTTCCCACTTCTAAATGCCAGTTCCAGTTCTCCCACCCAATCTTTGCTAACTGGCCATATTTCAGGATGACAATATCCAGTCAAATAATTTTAGTACTATTAACTGTATAAATTCTAGATTTGTTTATGAAGGCAGACAATAGTAAATCTATGACATAGAGTTAAACTAGCCATTATTAAAGCCATATCATTTCCATCTCCATATAGAAGGCCCAAATCTGAGAAGCAATAGTGAAGTTGAACTATTATAAAACTGACATCTGAAATTTATGCTGACTGTGTGGTACTGGGTGTAAGAACCAGTGTAATGTAACAGATAGAACACCAGAGTTAGACCTGGAATCAAATTCCCACTAAGTCACAAAGTTCACTGGATGACCTTGAGCCTGTATCTTTCTCCCAGCCTACCTCCCACCCCGACCAAGAGTTGTTGCAAGAGAAAAACAGGGGGAAACTACATGTGCACTTCCATTATTTTCTTGGCCAGTATATAAAAATAACAAATGAATAAAAGTGGACCAAACCTTTCATTTTGAATGATGTTTATAATTCATAATATCCAATATCTGGTCCTGAGCATTTGAACTCATCTTCACGTAAGGCTGAGGGGAGCACAGTTGGCGCCAGTTATAAACAATATGTAGTTTGGTGACTGTTCTCAAAATTCTACAGAATTATTTTGAGAAAGTTGCAAAATTAATCCTCATCCACTGAAATAAGGTCAAAAATATGATGGGTACAAGTTTACATTATTTAACAAAAAGGAAAAAAGAACCATCATACATTTATTTGACTTGAACACTTCATCACAGGGGTTAACACTGTCAGAGCTCCCACTATGCCAAGCTAGGCTTAACTCTCTTTCCAAACAGTGCCATCCAGAGCCAACAATTGCATACTCTTACAAAAATCAGAGTTAAAAGGCTGTGTGCTACATGCCTTCTAGCAGTGATCATTCATATTCAGGACACACCCCCATATTTTATGTCACTGCGAAGAAAATGAAATATTTACAGTACACAACATGTCTGGCCTGTGCTGAATTATATGTGAACATAGCCTCCCAAACATGGATTCCAAATCAAATAAATTCCCTCACTAAAAGATGAGTAACCTATCTTTGCTTGAAAAGCTCACTGGGAGGATGTGAAACTGCTGAGAAAGCAAAATGTACAATTAATTTGTTCCACAGAAACAATGTCCTCAAAGCACACTCATAAAGGCTGTTCACTGCCTTGACGTTTTCAGTCCTCAAGACCAGGAATAGTCAACTAACACATAAAAATGAAAGATTAAAGCAAGGGTAAAATGAAGGCCCCAAAGCCATACTGTTAACTGCATATGTGAATTATACTGGTAAAAATACCTGCTTTTTAAAAGCCTCTCCTCTCTTGCATGTGAAGTGTTTAGCTTGTAAGCCAGGTCTAACAATACACCCAGTTAATATAAGGCAACACAAAGTGACTATGGCTGCAATCATATATGCACTCACCTGTGAGTAACTCCAACAGGATGTAATAGGATTTACTTTTGAGTAGATACATATAGGATTGCACAATATATTAACAGATGGACAGTTTCCTAGATGTGTATGTCAGATTCACTCCATTCAATAATCAACTATGTCAGACAATTGGGAATCTCTTTTTAGCTTCTCTTTGGTTCATTCCCATTGCTTCCAGCACAGTATTAACACAGGCCTCAATATGATAGCTGGCCCTTATCACAGCATTACATTTCCATGAGGAGAAGATATGCTCAGATGTAATTATTGAAGGATGTCCATTATAGGACCCTCTACACTGGACTGGATATAAAGTCCTCGCTTCACTGCAAACATGGCTCCAGTGTATAAGCTTCAATGCCACCTTGCACTTTTACTTGACTACTGTTCATTCTCAGAGTGTGTCCTATATCTTAATTGGACAAGAGACGAAAAAAGGGATGCCCATGGCCCATCGAACCGAACACTGTGCTATGTCAAAATTCCCAGAAAATTTTTAAACCATCCCAGACAGCCTATACAATATGGGCACTGTCTTAAAAACAACCATAACTTTGGAGCTTCCCTTTTTTATTTTGTACTGATATTTAGCATCAAGTTAAAAGCAATCACACTTTCATATAGTCTTATCTCACTTATCACAACTTCCCTACCATTTCCCATCAAAAGATTTGATCTTACATTCCTGAATACTTTTTTATTTAGATTTCCAACCATGCTTGAAGCCATCTCAGGAGGACAAGATGAATGAAGGTAATCGTACCACAGGGGAAGGCAACCTGTGGCCCTCCAGATGTTTTAGCATTCACCTCTAGCTAGGGCTGATAGGATGTACAGGCCAAAACATCTGAAGAATGACAAGTTACTCTTTGCAGTCACAAAAACTCAATAACAAATGTAGCATCCCCTTTCCCTTCCCTTCAACATTAAGAAATGTTCCCCCTCCTGAAAGATGAGGTTCTCATTTAATAACATGAATTTGCAAACAGCAACTTTATGCAAAATACTAAAAGCCTCTTTAATACAAATAATTCCCAATAAAGTCCAAGTGAAAGAGGAACCACTGTAGTGTAAGCATGCTGATCCTAAACATTCATAGGCAGCCCTCCCAATAAAAACTTGTTTAGGTAAATTTCAGTTTTGCACTGGGTACATTTAATTCACCTAATATAATTCCAAAATGCTGAACTTCAAGAACCTGACAAAAAGACTATTTAGGAGGCTGAATTTAAGTCTCAATATTGTGAAGGCTTAAATGACTGAAAATGCATACAAATTTCTTGATTAGCTGCTGAGTTTTTACTGTTGTTCTGGCCATGTGACACTCGGTTCTCCCATCAGTAGACTGACAAGTGTGTTCGGACTGAATTGCTTCCTACATCATAATCTTGAACAGTGAGTTGATTAATCCAGGATAATTACCACCGCAGTACCACACTTACAAACACAGATTAAAATCTGTCTATCACTCTGATTATAATCACCCGGGTTGCGAGGATGGCAAGATGCTTACGGGGGGTAAGTCGTTAATCTTTACAGTCCATCCTTAAAAATCTATGTAAAAATCTATTAATAAAGCACTCAAGAAACCAAACGAACGGAGAAAGTACAACTCAGGCTAGGATATCTGAACCTTGGGGGTTTTTTTCCCCCTAGATTGTGATAAGATCGTATGCCGAAAAAGGAAAGAAACGGAATCATCTGGCCCATCCCGTCCACGTTTGCTAAAGAAATAATTGGTTTTCTTTTCGAAGTCCAAGTGCTGGGCGGGGGTGGGGGGGGTGTCGTTTAAACGCACTCTCCCTTCTCTATTAGGGGCGAAAAGGGGAGTGGATGGTCGATTTAAGCCAGGGGGCGGGGAAAGCACTTAAATGGCCTTATAAATGCTGATCCAAAATAGGAGCAAAGAGGCGGGATCTGGATCCCAGGAAGAGCAGGCACGTCGTCCATTGCCCCAGCCCCCACTCTCCCTGCGCCGGGCCTCCACGTCTTGAAGGTGGGTCACCCCCGACGGACGGCGGCCTAAAAACCCGCGGCGCCCGCGTAATCTGTCCTGCCCAGCTCCAGCCCGCTGCTCACCTGCTGGTATCGGCCGCCGCTACTGCTGGGCTCGGCCGCCGCCGCCATGGCGCTGGGCAGGAACCGAGCGAGGGAGGCGGAAACGGAGCGACCTCTCGGAACGCCGCGCGCGCAGAGACCGGGCGGAGGCCCCGCTGGGGACGGCTCGTGCTCCCCCCGCCCCCCAGTGGGTGCTGGCGGCGCTGCGCTTGCGGGCGGAGGAAGGCGGCAGCCAGCCGGGCACTCGCTGCTGCTCCGCCGCCGCCGCCGCCTGCCGAAGCGCCAGCCCCTTTCCTTTCCCCTCCCTCCCGTCACACTCCGCCTCCTCCGGGCCTCGGCCGCTGCTCGCCAGTATCGACGTAGCCTGGGAGAAGCGCCGCTTTTGTGCCCTTTGGAAGACACACGCTCCCGTTCTTTTTGTTCATTTACTGCATTTCCGAGCTCAGCAGCTGCAGCTCTGTGGCAAGTTGACAAAGAATAAAAGCCGGAAAAGAAACGTTATAAAACCGTATAAACGCACAACACGCAGCGGAAGGCACACGTTTGGGAGCCTGCGAGCCTTCTTCATCCCAGGCGCGTGGGGCCTAAATCCTTTCTGCGCTGGACTTACATAAGCACCTACAAAACATTTGTCCGGTTTATAGATCAGGTCACTAATGCTAAGACGATCCCAAGAACAATGAAACTCATGAACCAGCTCAAACTATTACAGGAGACAAAAACTGGCCACAGAAATATACAACTAGGGCACATGGGGCCAAATCCAGAGGGCCATGAACCTTCTGGCTTCCACCCCTTTCTCCCAATCACTGAGCCTTTGGTGGCTTCGTGAAAGGTGAAATTGCCCTTGGGGAGGGGTTAGGTAGTGGCAGTAACAGCTTTAATCATGCTAGTGCTTGTTTGTATTCGGGGCCTCACTCTCTTTCCCTTGGCCCCGCCCATCACCGGTTTGACAAGCGCTTTTCATCAAACCAGACTGTCAGACTGAGTTTTCCTGGGATCTTGTAGGAGCGGTGATTAGAAACCCACCAAGTCTGAAAGCTAATCTCACAAGTGAAAATCCTTCCCAGAGTTCTACAATGCAAATACATGTGGCTGAGAACTCTGCCAGGGAAATTGGACTGTTGACAATCCCCACTTAGAGCAGGTGAGCTGGTAAACTCACCAGACCTTCAGCTAAAGACAGGATTCCCCACAGCCTGCCAATCCTTACATGGATGCATGCAATGACACTAGGATCCGATCCTTCACACACCTAGCAACTTGCAAAAACAACTTGGTCTGACCAAAGTACATACACTGCATGGTGGTGGACCAGGGTGAAAAATGCCAGCATAACAGCCAAAGTCCTGCTATTGTCGCTTCCTATTTTGCTTCTGGAACATCAGGGGTTTTACACTTCCATGAGTAGGTGGCAGTTATTCAGGATAGGGGTTTTTAGTTTCTTTCTCTGCAAATGAATATGCATCAACCATCTGAAGTTCTAGCAATTTGGAATTCTTTACCTTGCCCCAGCTGTATCTGTCTAGAACTTTCTTCCAGATAAATTTTCTTACATGTACAACTTCTTCTGCTGTAATGTGTTACCCCTCCATGTGCTCCCAATTCACAATTTACCATCCCTTCTGCAAAGTGTAAGACAGAGTCAGAATATAATATTGGTGATAGTCATTCTTCCAGTTTCTTTACCCACCTCAACATAATGGGGTCAAATAGCATAAGTGAAAAGCTATGTAGAAATTTCAGTGGAATTGAATCCATATATCTTAATTATATGGTATCATTAAGATACCTTATTTATTGTGTACATCTTAATTATTGTGGTATGGTAGAAAGAATTTCAGAACTTACCAGTGCACACTATTTAACCCAGTACTTTAAATGTCTTTGCTTTTGCTTCTGGCATGGAGCACTAGATTGTGTGAACTTTCAGTTATATAAAATTTACACCCCTGCTCAAACAAAATCAAGAATATTTAAAACTTTGTATGTGAAAGTAGATCTTCACAGAACTGTAAAATTGTGCTGCTTGTTTTTGTTAGAGTGCTGACACATCATACAGTCTTAGGTACCAAAATACAAACCGAATTGCAGATGCTACAAATTATTTTTAAGCTAACTGCAAATATTTTTAAGGTAACTTCATTTTGATACTTTTATATTTCTATTCATTTGCTAGAGGCTGATCTTACCATGCCAAGTGCCCAACAAAGCTTCAGTTGTTACATTTCTGGTATGTCACTGACAAGCCAAAAAAACTGAGAAGGGGGGGGGGAGAGAGAGAGAGAGAAGTAATGAGGGTGGGAATATTTCCAAAGATTTTGGAGTCTGCTGTTGAAAATATCAATTGCCAGAGTGATAAGTTGGTGACACTGATATACAGCATGTTATTTTAAGCTTGTACTTTTGGACTGTGTTCCAGGCATCTCAGGGACTCCTCAGAAGTGTATGGATTGCTCAGTGAGAAGATGTGGATGCAGGATAATATCAGATATATCCTAGTTCTAGACTTGCTTATCTCCTTTATTTACAGTTAATTGCATAGAAAAACCAAGAGCAGCAATTTAGCTAAAGTGTTTGTCAGTTTCATTGATTTCCATTAAAATCAACAGGATGGAAAAGTCCTAAACTGTGGTTGGATTATACCCCAGATACTTAGATTGGAATAGCAAATGTGATAGGTACAATGCAGCCAAGCTAAGCAGTTTTAGGCCCTGTTTATGTTGATAGAGAAGATTTACAGCTCCATCCTATATGCTTGCTCCAAAGACCAGTGTGCTTAGTGGGTCTTCCAAATAAGCATACGGGAATGCAGTCATAAGCACAGCAATGCAGAAACACTTAACTTTAGCTGAAACATATTCTAGCCTTTGAAAAATATAATTTTTTAAAACTCTTATCTATTAGGTGCTGTTGTGCAAGGCTGGAGATGCTTTTCTTGATGTTTTGATAATTGGAAAACATGTACATTCCTTTAGCTAGGAAAGTAGAAAAAGAAAAGGTCATGTGGTTGTGAGATATTACTTAAATAGAGGCTTTCTGCACATGTTACATTTGAGAACTAGTGTGGCATTTTGGTGTACTCAGAAAAGCAATTCTTCCCATTCCACCCCACTGCCCTGCCATAAACACATCAAAAGATGCCTCAGTGTCTGGTGGTGAAGACCAGATGACCCCACTCCATTAGTGGGTAACTGTCAAAGTGTAATCTCTGTGTTTTATAGGCTTGCTAAAGTGCCTCCCTAACCCTGTAAGTTCACACATGTAACTTTTTTGTTTACTTAACTTGGCCAGCCTGTTCAAGGCAACTTTAGAAGGCTTGTCAAAGGCATCTAATTAGAGTGAAATGTAACTTTTCGTTATGGTGCTATGACGTGTATCCAATCACTTTCCTATCCATATCAAAGTATCCGAGCACCTTCCTGTGTATTGTATTCACTTCCCTTTTGTGTATTCTATATAACCCTAAGGAAATTAACATGGGGTGTTCCTACTTAGGCACCCATGGATCCACGCATTCAATTGTAAATAAACCTATTTGCCTTGACAAGAAACTGATTTCCGAGCCTCTGAATTGTGAATCTGTGTGACAGTGGTTAGAGTGTCAGACTGGGAAGGTCTGAGTTCTGGTCCCCACTCAGCTCTGAAGCTCAGTGGGGACTTTGGGTCAGTCACTGACTCTTACCCTAACCTACTTCACAACAACCTTGTGAGGATAAAATGGAGAGGAGGAAGACCATGTAAACCATGGTGGGTTCCTTAGCGGGAAAAGCAAGCTATAAATGCAATAATGAATTATTTTGTACTGTGGTATTATTTGAAAGCTGCACATTGTAGTGTGCAATATGCCAATTAAAATGATTTTATGCCTGTTCATTTCCCTTCCTGCCAGTAGTTACAAATGAGCTTCTGACTTCATATTTTGATAGAAGGAAAATGCATAGATGTTGCTGTTTGGGACTTGGTGTTAACAATATAATGAGATTGTGTTTACTAATACTTTCTTGTAGTTACACATCTCACATATAAAGTAAATTTTAAATTCCCATTCATTTTTCTCTTCCTGTGTTTTACTGAACTGGAATTAATATGTATTGCTTGCTTAGCAAACACTTGATAGCTTGCAGAGCTGAGGAATGCTGCAGCTTTTTAAAGATCCCACCACCATACACATGCTTTAAAAAGGCACTCTTTAAAAAAGTATTGCTAGATCTCTGTTATCATAAGGCTAATACGTTTAAGTTATTATCATAAGTGCAGCTGATCTTTAGGTCTGTTTACATGACAGATTCAGCACAAGCAACAAACTTTAATTCCAAGGATTATTTGGGTGAAGCCATGATTGTTAAACTGCTATAAAAATAGTAGAAACTAAGATAGACATACTCTTCCACTCTGGGCTTATATGCAATTTTATTAATAGGGAATAGAAAGTGCTTGGAAATCTAAAGAGAAATCATGTTACACTAGAACACTAAAGATGCACCATCATTCTCAAGTGCATGATGCATTCTATGCAATGCTGATAGGCCTTGTGTCAGCAAAGGATAATGAAAATACATCTCTCCCAGTGGCATTAGACCAAGGATGAGCCTCTAGCTGTTTTGGCCTACAAGTCTTAGCCAGCAGAGCCAACAGTAATGGGGGAGAGGAGCTGTAGACCCAAATACCTGGAGATCCATGGGTTACCCATCCCAGGTAACACTCTGGCAAGCAGGGCTGGCTCTAGTTAAATCCCAAGCAAGAGAAAGAAGATACAGTGGTAGGTTTTGACTTCCATACTTCTACCCTAGAGAGCTTTCTCTGTGTATGGGAAGAGGCCTGTTTATATAATTTTTCAAGCAATACACGTCTGGAAGCTAGGGGATTCCTCTTCTCAGGCAGCCACTTAAATGTTAGGCTTGGTATTGGCAGTTTGCTTGCTTGTTTCTGCCAAGCCACGTTTAGGACTCTTCCAGAGAGAAGTAATATTTGTTTGATGAAAGGTAATATCTTCTCTTGGGTAATAAAGGCCTTTCCCCCACGCTGATGGTTGCCATGCAAAATGCACCAGCAGCACGTAGATACTGTCAGTGTTTCTAACATTTTCAATACAAAGCCTGTTCACGACAAGGTTGTCATTTTAATTCAAAGCAAATGATATGCTAACTTTTAACCTTCAGAGGAAATGAAGCTGACTTATTTTTTGTTACATTTGTGTAATTTACAGTTTACAACAAATAGTCCAAGACAAGGTAGCATACATGGCCCTCCTCTCCATTTTATATTCACAACAGCCTTGTGGAGTAGTTCAGCTGGTCCAAAGGCACCCATTGGCCAGCATGGCTGAATGGGGACTTGAGCCCAGGCCTCCCCTACCTACCCATTGTGCCCAGTGACTCTTAGACTGCCTGTTAGAGTAGCAGGAGTGTCTCAAAGTGAAACACCATGGCTCTGAATGGTCAGGAGCCACTCATCTGGATGTACCCTCAGCCCATTAACTTACCCAGCGTTTCCCCCAACTGTGTGCTGCAAACAAGGCTGTGGCATATTATAAAAGTCAACCAGTAACATGTTGGATACATTTATCACTTACAGACCATAGTGTATCACATGTGTTGCATGTAGAAGGTCCCGGTTTCAAACTCTAGATAGGGCTGTAAAAAAATACGTCCTGAAACCCCAGAGAGCTGCTTTTTGTTAGCCTCAGTAATGCTGGATAGATGGACTCGTGGCCTGATTCAGTCTAAGGCAGCTCCTGGGGTATTAAGCTTGTTTCCATTTTGAAGATGCTCCAGAAGCTTAATTCCAGTTGCAGGAGGGTCTGGAAGCAAAGTGGATGAGGACAAATATAAAAGGGACAGGGCCAAAAGCAAAAATGCTGCTGCTGCATATCTTTGCTTTATGCTCTGACTGCCAGAAATAGAGAGGCACATCAGCCTTTCAGAATGGGAGTGAGGGGGGAGAAAACTGCAAAAACACTGGGAAACCTCCGAATGATTGGTGTTTGTGGAAAAAGGTGTTGGGCCAAGAATAGGACGCCTGGCCATCCAAGGAACCAGATAGGTACCCCAGAAGGACCAGGTATGATCGGCCTGAGTTTGGGGGGGGTGAATATTCAAAATTACCACAGAGCACCCCCGGTACCTGCTGTGGCAAACCATGGGTAAATTAATCCATGATTTACTGCAAACTGGGTCTTTCTAAAACATCACCAAAAGGGAGCTTGCGTGCATGTTTGTTTAAAAATGCTCTCTTTCCTTTCATACAGAAGTGGGCCATCCCTCTTCATGTCCCCCAATAAACCAATGAAAACTCAGCTGATGCTGTAAGAGTTACCCTACAGGAAAACCTCAAGGGGGTCTCTAGGGCAAAGGAAGAAGCCCCTCTGAAAATGGGCAGTAGCTGGCCCAGCTTTTGTCTGGGGTGAGGGTGGGAGCTGGGGAAAGAGCAAAGCTCAGCAAAAGAAAGCATGCTCTGCATGCCAAGGCTGAGTCCCTCACATCTCCAGCCAAGGAACACTCCAGGGTTTTAGACAGAAGGCCTCCTGTCTGAAATCCTGGAGCAACAGTATCAGTCAGTCAGAGCCGTGTAGGCAGGACTAAGGTACATGAATCAATGGCCTGACTCAGTTATAAGACAGTTTGCTCTGTTTCCAGGACTGATCTACTTCCACCAAGAGCTGTTGCTGAGAGGCCTGGCTTATCTGGTGACCCACTTCTTTGCCTGTCGCTAACATTTGTCTTGTACTGCTTTCTGAGGGCCTTTCTGGTTGTCATAGCAACTGCCTTACAAAGTCTATGCTGCTTATATGCCCCCATGAGACTAGGGAATAATTTTGTGCAAGATTACAGAAATGGCCATGTGTGCTTTATTAGAAGGGTTTTACAAGTAATTTGTACTGATACTGCCCTGTTAGGATGCTAAGAAACAGGTTCAGCAGGTTTTCAGCGAGTCATAAGGGCTCATAACACTGCTTGCACCAGAAGGGGTTGTTAAATTCAGACTGTCTGTGCTTGTACCAGATTCCTGGATACTGCAGTCCTCACGGGACAACAGCTAAGATCCCAAGGTCACCTCACTGATGTCAGTGAAAGTACTGTAGAAGAGCCAATCAGCCCGTGTGAGGCTTCCTAGACTTCAGAGGCTCCTTAACAATAACTAGCTCCACGTCTGTGGCCTGCCATGCAAAGATGCAACAGGAGATGGAAAAGCTCAATGTGCTGTACTAACCCCCCCCCCCCGCCCGCAATGTGCATTTTGTCTCCAGCCATGTTCATGCTCTTTGGGATCTTCTATACAGTAGCAAATTTGTATCTGGGTGTAGATCCCTCTAGAGCTGAAACAACATCAACCATGCACAAAAGGAATGTATCATCAAACGCAAGTAAACTCAAAAGTTGTAATGAAGCAGGGTGGGATGGAGCAGCCCAGTGAGGATTGAGTAGGAATATATATACTGGAGAAGTTGGAAGCAGAAAAAGGAAAGGGGGTGGTGGTGGGATGCAATGGAGTATTCTAGAAAAAGAGGCATGTCTGTCTGGTGTACACACTGAGCAAGAGAATTCTATAATGTATTATTTTGCTACAGGTTTATCTATCAGAAACGTAACTTTTACACTGCATCTTGACCAAATCACAGAATAGATGGGTCAGAAGGGGCCAAGAAAGCCATTGAGTCCCACCCCGTGCTAGTGCAGGATTACACCATCCCAATCAGAGAACTGTCCAATTGCTTCTTGAATGCATCTAGTGTGGAAGAGCACACAACCTCTCTTGGCAGCTTATTCCACTGTCATACTGCTCTCATGGTCAGGAAATTCTTCCTTGTGTCTAGCCTGCACCTGGTGTACTGTAGCTTAAATTCATTGTTCAGTGTCCTACAATCTGGGATGAGCAAGGAGAGGTCTTTTCTTTCTTCTTTGTGACAGCCTTTGAGGTACCTAAGAGTGCTATCATGTCACCTTGTAGTCTTCTTTTCTCAAGGCTGAACAGGCCCAGTTCTCTCAGCCCCTCATCATAAGACTTACTTTCCAGGACCTGTGCCATCTTTCTTGCCTTCCTCTGACCCTCTCCAGATTATCAGCATCCTTTTTAATGCATCTGCCTATCAGTGCTTGTTGCTAGATTATTAAAGAAAACCAAATTGTTTGCTTGTACTTTACATGAATCGTCAAATAAATTCAGGAAAATGACTCATAATGGCAAAAGTCAAATACTTGTATTATATTGAGAAAAAATAGCATAATTAGATCTGGAGGGCAGCAGGCTGGCTGGGGAATGCTGGGAATTATAGGACTTTTTTCTGTCTAAACATGCATAGGTAAAATAATGCATGTTTTATTTTAAAATAATGCACTCTTAAAATAATGTAGGTAATGTCCATTAATATCACCCTGAACTTCTTGGAAGGCAAATAAAATTCTATGCATTATTTCATTGCATTTCACACATTGGAAGCATGTGGGCAATTGTGGCTGCTCAGTGCCATGTTCCAAGGAAAGTAAACGCCTTTTGGGATACACATGTAAAAGCACAATTCTATGAATACCTGTTCAGAACCTCCCCTGGTTGAGTTTACTTGTAAGTACTTGTAACAGCAGGTGGTGGGTAGGTAGATTGAGAGCTAGTGGGGGCAGTGCTTAGAGTTGGGCTGGGGCTCAGGAGAGATCTGGGTTTTAGTCCCCATTTAGCCATGAAGCTTATTGTATGACTTTGGGCAGCCACCCATCCTTAGGCTAACCTACCTTACAGAGTAGTGGTGAGGATAAAAGTGAGATGGGCAGGACCTTTTAAGCCACATTGGATCGCTTGCATAAAAACTTCATTTGATAGCACCACAAGCAGGAAATAACTGTGGAAAAACACAAGAGGGTTATAAATAGGAAAAGCCATGTTGAGCACCATCAAAATGAATGGGGCAGGATGCCTGCAAAAATAAACAGCAACACCCAGTTGTTTGGAAGGTGGAGGAAGAATGGAATAGGAAGAGGGCTTGGCTGGTCTGAACCCCCAAACTTCACAGGTCCCCCTGTAAACCAGAACTGGCTCTTTTCCTCCAGTAGGAAACACTACACCACTGAGAGATCGCTAAGCTAATTCCTAGGCGGAAGGGCGGGTTTGGTAAAGGAGAGAAGGAAGGCGGGCGTTTTGCCTCGCCTTTTTCTCCTTGGTGGCGGCCAAATGGGGGGCAGCGGGCGGGAGCAGGAGACCGAAGCAGCAGCAGCGGTGCTGGCTCAGCGTTTTTCGGAACGTGACCGCTCATATGACTGCGTGAGGTCACAATGAGGAGGGCCAGGGCGGAAGCCAATTTGGAGGAGGCGGAGCGGCGGCCGAACGGTGAGTGAGTGGGAGGAAAGTGCTCCGGTTTCAGATTTGGGGGCGAAGGGGACTTAGCGGTGCCTCCGCCGCCGCCGCCCCCTGTTTGCACTCACGGAAAGGCCGGATGTACCGAACATGGGGCGAGGGGAGGCAGAGTGCCTGCGGTCGAAGCATGTCTTGCTCCGGAAAACTTGGAATCCCTTGCAGGGCAACCGCCGCTGAAGTAGCCTGCGCGGGGCGGCTCTTGCCTACTTCCCTGGCCCGCGCCGCGCTCCTGGCAGTTCCCTTTCCGGTAGCTCGTGTCTCCATCTCAGCTCCGTTTGGGTAACTGCACCCGGTGAAGTGAAATGTTGCGCTGCTGCGACAAAAGGGCCCCGTCCGAGCAGCCTTCCGCAGCCCGGTGCCCTTCGGATGTTCTGGGTTACAACTCTCACGGTGCTGGCTGGGGCATGCTGAGAGTTGTAGTCTAAGACGGCTGGAGGGCACCGAGTTGGGGAGGCTGGGCGGGGGTGCCTGTTTAAAATCATGCAACGCTTTCTTAAGCATCTTTTATATCGCTTTATGACATACCCTCCGTTCAACGAGAGAGCGGGCTTTTTGTGTCTATCGTGCGTCTGCATGGGTGATAAGTGGTTTCTGATCCGTGTTGGGGATGATTGTAAGAAAGACTGACTGAGTGACTGAACCACAGTTCGCGGAGAACAGAGGGTGCTTCAGTATGTGCGATGCTTGCTGCATTTGTCACTAGGTGACTAGAAAGGAGCCTGTAGAACAGACTCCCCAACTGAGTCCCATCTGGATATTTTAGATGGCAATTCCCATCAACCCCAACCAAGGTGGAATGCAGTACCAGAAGTCTGGAGATCATCACGTTATGGAAGAATGTAAACCTGTTGCTTTACGTGAATGGAGAGTGATAATCATTTAGCTTTTCATGACCCTCAGTGGGTATTGTGAATAAGTTGCTTTGTCCAGGCTTTAGAGAACCACTAGGTCCAAATGGGGCCAATTGCTGGCCTTGGCTTCAGCTGCTGTAGCACAAACAGCTACAGCAGCAAGATACGCAACAGACAGTAGCAGGAAGTTGAAAATCCTGGAACATTCCCTTTAACCTGTCCATCTCAGAGAGATGTTTGGAGGATAAATGGGAGAAATGCATGATGTTTCTTCTGTGTGGAGCATTCTCCACCCCATCCCATCCAACAGGCCAGGCATGGGCAGACGTCAGGCTGGCAGGATCTGCTTCATATTTTCCTAGAAACCTGAGATCCATCCACCCAGAGTCTTGTGCCAGAGATTCTGAGCCCAGCAACTGGGTGCCATAGCAGAGCACAGCTCACGGTCCTTCCACACAGTAAGTCATCCCTGTTTAAGCCCATGCTGTCTTTGTTTCAGCAATATAATTTAGTGTGTGTGAGGACAGGAGACATTTGTTGCTGCTATAGTTATACAATAGGGAGCCATAAATCTTTGCCAATTTATAGTAAATCAAGAGACATAATTTTAATCCAGATTCACCTTCTGCCCACTTGTCTGTTTTCCTTTCCTCTCCTGACTCTCCATCCTATCCCTATTCAAAATTTACTGCTTCATTAAAGCCTTCATAGAATAATAGAATCATAGAGTTGGAAGGGGCCAGAAGGCCATCAGGTTCACACCACTGCTAAGTGCAGGACCCTAAGTTAAACCATCCTCTCAGATGACTGTACAGTTGCATCTTGAATGCCCCTAGTCTGGGAGAGCCCACAACTTTGCTGGGTAATTGGTTCCATTCTTGTACTGTTCTAAAAGTCAGGAAATGTTTCCTGGCATTTAGCTGGAATCTGGCTTCTTGTAACTTGGGTTCCTTTATTCTGCGTCTGGCACCCTGGGATGATTGAGAAGAGATCCTGGCCTTCCTTTATGTGACAACCTTTCCCTTGCTTGAAGAGTGCTATCATATCTCTCCTCAGTCTTCTCTTCTCAAAGCTAAACATGCCCAATTCCCTCAACTTCTCCTGAGAGTGTTTTGTTTCTAGTTCCTAGATCATCCTTGCTGCCCTCTTCTGAACCCTTTCCAGCTTGTCTGCATCTTTCTTAAATTGTGGTGACCAAAAGTGGGCACAGTACTCCAAATGAGGCCTAAACAGTGCTGAATAAAAGGGAACCAATACGTCATAGGATATGGAAGCGATCCATCTATTTAATCCAGCTTAAAATAGTATTTGCCCTTTTTGAAGCCACATCATGTTGTTGACTCACACTCAGCTTGTGATCCACAACAATTCCAAGATCCTTCTCATTTGTAGTATTGTTGAGCCAAGTATTTCCCTTCTTGTATCGATGCATTTGGTTTCCTTTTCCTAGGTGCAGAACTTGCATTTGTCCCTACTGAATCTCATTCTGTTGTTTTCAGTCCAGTATGCTAACTTCTCAAGATCCCCTTGAATCTTCTGTCTGTCTTCCAGGGTACTAGCTCTGTCCGGGACTGAACACTGAGGTACCCCATTTGTTACCTCTCCCCTGTATGAGAAGGTGTTGTTGATGAGCGCTGTTTCAATCCGATTCTATAGCAAGCTGTGGATCCACCGGATTATTGTTCTATCTAGTCCACTTTTTGCTAGTTTGTTAACCAGGAGATCATGGGGCACTTTCTCAAAAGTTTTGGTAAAGTCAAGATAGATTGTGTCCACAGCATTCCCACAGTCCATCAGGGAGGTTGTACAATAAAAAAATGAAATCAGATCAGTCTGGCAGGATTTATTCTTGAGAAATCTGTTTTGGCTTCTAGTAATCACTGCATTGTTTTCAAGGTGTTTGCAGATTGACAGCTTTATAATCTGCTCCAGAATTTTCCCAGATTGATGTCAGACTGACTGGTCTGTAGTTTCCAGGTTCTTCTCTTTTTTCCTTTCTTGAAGAAAGGGACACACATTAGCCCTTCTGCAGTCGTCTGGCACTTCCCTGTCCTCCTTGATTTCTCAAAGATAATAGACAGTGGTTCTGAGAGTTCTTCCACCAGTATCTTCCTGGAGATGTGAACTCATTCAACACAATTAGATGATCTTTGACCATTTGCCTATTAATCTTGAACTGCCATTCTGCTCCATCAGCTTGTACTTCCCCTTCAGACTAGATGGCCCGGGAGGCCCCTTGTGACTCGCTCTGTTTCTGTGTTTCTTCAGGAAGGTCATAGCTCTTCCTTTGGGAGATTGAGCCAAAGTAGGGATTGAGCACTTCTGCCTTTAATCTGTCATGTTATCATTTTGCCTTCCACATTGAGTAGATGAACCCCCATTTTTTTTCCTCTGTCCTTTACTTTGGGCATATCTGAAGAAGGGTTTTGCTGCTGCTGCTTTTAAGAATACCTTGCTAGCCTCAGTTCATTCCTAGCTTTAACCTTCTGTGTACTCTCTTCTCCCAGTCAACATGCCTTCTGTGTAGTGTTTCTTCTAAATCACCTTCTGACTCCACTTTCGCTCTTTAAGTCATATTTACTAATAATGTCACATTGTGTCAAGGCCAGGCACTATTCCGTTTTTAAGCGGAAAAGAACAAAACCCTGGGCAGGATCCAGGAGTTAGTTTGAAGAGTGCAGATGCTGAAAGCAATAGGACTTAGGCTAGTCATGACAAGTCTCCAAGATTTGAGAGGCTTTGCTGTTAAGTATGATTACATCTGGATCCATTCCCTGGTCTGCAGGCTTACCATTCTTCCCTTCAAATGCATCCATCCACACCAATAGTAAGGAAGCAGAAGAGGCAGAGAGGAAGTGAGGGAAAGGCTCCAAAATATGGGTGTTGATGCTGTCCAGACATTTGAAATAAGACAGTGGTGCAGATATCAGGAAAAATGCATGAGTCCAGAGTGAAAGGAGCAAGAGAGGCATGAAGCAGGTAACCCAGTCCTTGGGCAAGGGAAGAGCAGCAGCAGCAGCATGCTCTTCTAGCAGTGCTTGCTTATGTGGCTGTTCTGCTCCAAACAAAGCTGCTTTGTCCACCAGTGGCCCATCTGACCCAACGAAGTCTACTTTGGCAGAGGGATCTCCGGAAGAGTTTTTCCCAGCCCTGTTACCAAGATTGGTTTGACTGCAGCTGCTCGGGATTGCACCTAGCACCTTCAGTGTGTAAAGGATGTGCTCTACTGTTGGGCTGTTTCTTTTCTTGCTTCAAATGTCATAGCTAGATCAGGGCTTGCACAGGTTCTCTGCACTGGGAACTGTGAGTTCCAAGTCTCTTGGAGCTTTGCCCTGGATGAGAGTTACACTTCCCATATAAAAAAGGAGAAAGAAGTAGCATGATTAACACACGTTTTGTTTTTGGTAAGCTAGGAGCTGACTGGCTCTTGGACTGGTGCCCTTTAATGTCTGGGAATTGTTTTTTCTCATCTGTGCAATTTAGAGGCAACTTGTGGCCCTCCAGAAGTTGTTAGACTGTAAACTTTATCACCCTTACGTAACTCAAGTATTGGTGATGGCTGATGGAAGCTGCAAGGGAAAAAGTTGCTCTCAGGTGTGATTGCTGTTCCATGCCAGCTCTTTAAATGGGATATAAATCAAAACCATGAAATGTTAATGAACTATGACTCAAATTTTGCTATTCACTGATTCTGAATAAATGGTCTTCTGTTTCATATGAAGTTACTCTAATTATTTTCTATCTAAGCATGACTTGTTTCTCAGTAGCTCTTGAATGCAGAATGTACCTAAGCTGAAAAACTATTCAGTTAAGGAGTATATTATTGTTTCTCTTGCTGTTAGCAGACCTAACCTCTTATCAATCATTCTCCATTCTGGTTTGCAATCCATTAATCAAATATTTGTTTCAAACTTACAGGTTAAGATGAAACTCATCATTTTAGAGAATTATGCTCAGGCCAGTGAATGGGCTGCAAAGTACATTAGGAATCGAATCATTCAGTTTAATCCAGGTCCAAGCAAATATTTTACCCTTGGGCTTCCCACTGGTAAGTTACAGGAGGGGTGCGTGCATCAGGGGGTGCTTTGTGATTGGTAGGGCAGCAACTTCAGGGTCTTCTTACACAAACGCCATGCTATAAATATAATCAAGGCATCAAACTCTTTTGTGGGTGTTTGCTACAAATTATTGGCAAGCAAAAATGTATGCTGCATAAAGCATAATGAAAATACTTCATGTAGTAGTACTTGAGCAGCTTGTAAGTTTATAACTTGTTTGCTTGACTGTTGGATGAATGCATCACAGCTTGCATGTGCCACACTCATTATTCCCAGATTGACTGAGCCTGTAGGATGCCGAGGCTGCTTTTGGTGGACTGGTTTCTTTTTTTGGAAGACCCAGTTTCTGAATGCATTGTCCACATTATTGCGAGAGAAGTCACAGTACCGTGATACAGGTATATGGAACAAGAAATCTATTTACTTGTTGAAAAGTCATTTCCCCCTCAAATAATAGGACAAGGGATGTAGGGTTACTGTTGAAAACAGCAGCAACACCCACGGCTGAGTTCCCCTCTTCCTTTCCATTCTAATTCAGCCTTCCCCAGACTGGCACCCTCCAGATAGGTTTGACTACAATGCCCATCGGCCTCAGTCAGGAATGATTAAGTTGGTGGAGGTCCTGGATCCTGTAGTCCAACCCATCTGGATGGTGCTGAGTGGAAGTCAAAATTCAGTTTGGTACATTACCATGCCTGTTCTTTATTACTGATAGTCGCCAGTAGTAATTCTAGGCTGATCACACTGATGGTAGCATTGAGAAGCTAAATATACAAACAACCAGATGTTCCAGGCATGGGACTTCCGTTTCATAGTTCCTCTGTATGAGGACCTGCATGGCCTGTGAAGTGCAAAGCAGCCAACTCCACCAGGTCAGTGCTTGCAGGGTCGCCTCCCAGTGTGTGAGGTTGCAGGATTACCCTCAGTTCACTCAGGCAGACCAAGGGAGAGTCATAGGAAGTGTTATACAAAACTTCTGGTCCTGGTCAGCTATGCCACAACACCACATTCTTGTGGTGGCTGCATTGTGCCCTGATTTGGCTTCGCTTCCAGCCCAGCAGTGTCTTCAACTACGGGCAGACAAAATGGTTCAAAATGCCGTTTCTGCTTCTGATGCCCTTACACCTTGCCAGTGTCTGAGCTTGGCCCGTGTAAAGACGTAGTTCTCCTTCTTCCTCCATTACCCTTGGCTCTGGTTCAGTATGCTTGCCATTTATGTCCTGGAACTGACATCATGTGTGTTGACAAGACAGCATGGGTAACATGAGAAATTGCAGTAGCTGAGCTGAGAGGCTTGCAGTAAGTTGGTGAAAGCTGTTCTTTAATAATGGACATTTTCCTTTAGAAAACATCAGGGGACAAAAGCGGATTCTTCTGCTTAAATGGCTCCTTAAGCAACTATGCTGTGCTGTAACATTGTGCCCAAATTCCTATCTGATGCATGTACTGTAGGGGCCCATAAAGGGGGTTCAACGCATGTCCATTACATGCTAGTACTTGGAAGAGTGTGCTCCTATTGCAGGTAGAAAGCACTTCCAACAATATGGGCTTGGCTGCCGGAGGACAAGAGTGGGCTTGCCTGCACTAAGTTTTGATCAAGAGCTGAGCTAGGGCTGCATAAGATACCTCTGATCCATTCTTCAGTAGAGGCATCCCCTCAGCCTGGTGGGCTACAGTGTCCATCATCGACAGCCAACAAGGACAGTAGTTCTTCTGGCTGGGGATGGTGGGGATTGTAGTCCAACCCATCTGGAGAGTGCCCCGTTGGGGAAGGCTGTTCTGTAGTAAAACACAACGGAGTGATGTTGAAGTCCTAAGCGATGCTACTTACCATTTGTGTAGTGCAGAATTCCACTTCACTGACTATGCTTTCCTTTCATCTCTAGGAAGTACTCCTTTAGGATGTTACAAAAAACTAATAGAATATTACATGAATGGAGACCTCTCTTTCAAATATGTGAAAACCTTCAATATGGATGAATATGTGGGTGAGTCCCCTTTAAAAACTGTAGAGAAGAAACCATTGCTACCCCTCACCTACAAATCTACTCTGCTTAAGTAAGCACAGACCCTGTTTACCTGCACAGTCAATTGTGAGTTAATTTGACAAAATCTAGCAAGAGGGGGCATGTTGCCTCTGGCTTACTTGTTGCTTTCATTCTCAATTAACAACCTACAATCACTTCTTCATAGGTTGTAGTGTGAAATCCGAACCTGGATACTCTGGCTTGTTTAGGAATTAAACAACCCAGAGTAAAAACCTGTTGGTTGTTGTTGGGTTAACTCCAGGTTGTTTAAGCCCTTAACTGTCCATAATACCAGGCCCTAAGAGCAACCACCCACAAGCAGATCAGTTGTTAATTGAAAGCTGAAGTAAGGAGTATGACAGAGACAACATACGCAGTTGCATCCCCTAGACTTTGATAAATCTTGTGTTAACTGATGAGTCCCATTATGTGTGGACTGGGTTTCAGACTTCATTCTGAAATATAGTATTGGTTGTAGTGGAAAAGCAGGAGGTAAATCGAATAAATGAAAAATAAAATAGTGACTTGGGAACTGAGCTGTAAACCAGGACACTGGTTCTTAGTTCACATTCTAACAACAGTTCAATAGGTAGCCTCAAGAACACACACACTCTGCCTCACTTTCCTATTTTCCGTATGAAAATATTACTGTATGATCTTATAGGGTTGCTCTAAGGGTTGCTATGATGACGTAAAGTGGCTTCAGCCTATAAACATGATAGATGTTACTTTAAGGTACTGTCTTCCAAAAACTGTGGGTAAGCCAACAAATAGCCCACTGTAGTAAAGGGTAGTGGGTAGGAAGATAACTAAGTAATCCTTAGTGTTGCATTCCTCTCCTGACTTTACCATTTCCAAGTTGGTTTGTTTCTTTATAAAATTTGTATGCCGTCCATTACTTCCATCTCTGGACAGCTTACAACATTAATCAGAATAAAATAAACTAACTACTCCACGCTGGCTGAAAATCCAATAAAATACAAACAATAAAATCCAATTAATACATATTAAAATACTGATCGAATTAAAAGGTCTTGGCCTGGTGCCAAAAACATATGATGACAGCGCCAGGCGGACCTCTCTAGGGAGTGCTTCCATAGTTGGGGCACCACCGCAGAGAAGGCCCTCCTCCGGGTACTCTGTCTCCTAATGTCTTTCACAGAGGGTTCCCAGAGGAGGGCTTCTGCTGCCGATCTCAGGGGGCAGGAGGGCATATAGGGAAAAAGACGTTCCTTTAGGTATCCTGGTCCCAAGCTGTTTAGGGCTTTATAGGTAATAACCAGCATCTTGAACTGAGCCCGGACTTCAATGGGAAGCCAGTGAAGCTGATAGAGGACTGGGTTATATGAGAATACCGCGCAGTCCCTCACAGCATCCTGGCAGCTCTATTTTGCACCATCTGAAGTATCCAGACTGTCTTCAAGGGCAGCCCCACATAAATCACGTTACAGTAATCCAAATGGGAAGTAACCAATGCATGTGTCACTGTTGCTAGGCAATCCTCCTCCAGGTAGGGATGCAGCTGATAGATTAGCCAAAGATGAAGGAAAGTGCTCCTCGCTACCACCGTCACTTGGGCTTCCAAGGAGAGCTCCAGGTTGAGGAACACTCCCAAGCTGCGGACCCTGGCCTTTAGAGGGACTGCAACTCCATCCAGGACAGGGCCAATGTCACCTACACAGGAGCTTGAATCACCCACCAACAGGACCTCCATCTTATCTGGATTGAGCTTCAGTTTATTGGCCCTCATCCAGCCCATTACCTCGGCCAGGCACCGGTTTAGGACAGCCACTGCCTCACCTGGATTAGTTGAAAACGAGAGGTAGAGCTGGGTATCATCAGCGTACTGATGATTCCACAGCCCAAACCTCCTGATGACCTCTCCCAGTGGTTTCATGTAGATGTTGAATAGCAAGCGGGACAGAATGGAGCCCTGTGGTACTCCATGGTGGAGTTGCCATGGCGCACAGCCAAAGTCCCCCAGCACCACCTTCTGTAACCGGCCAGCAAGGTAGGAGCGGAACCACTGCAAAGCAGTGCCTCTGACCCCCAATCCCGCTAGCCTATCCAGAAGGATATCATGGTCGATAGTATCGAAAGCCACTGAGAGGTCCAGGAGAACCGACAGGGATACACTCCCCCTGTCTCTCTCCCTGCACAGGTCATCGTACAGGGCGACCAAGGCAGATTCAGTACCATAACCGGGTCTGAAACTGGACTGAAATGGGTCCAGATAATCAGTTTCATCCAAGAGTACTTGGAGTTGTCCCGCCACCACCTGTTCCAACACCTTGCCCAGAAACGGGATGTTGGCCACCAGTCTAAGTTCATGAGCAAGAAGAGGGTTGTACAGGTTCTCCAAGCCAGGATTTACTCTGTTGCTTGTTACAGAAGCAGTAGGGCATGGAGATCTGTCTTTCCAAATTCCTACCCTGGAGTCCTTTTTCTTTTCCTGCCCAGACTGCCTCCCCTAGTTTCTGAGTAGTACCCATTCTTCTTAGAACATAGCAGTAGCTGGTCAAGGCAAGCTTTCAATATAGAGAAGAGGCTTTCCCCCAGAAAACCCCAAACCTGTCCAAGCTGTTTCTGCACTGTCTGCAGGGGCTGGCTTCCTAAGATGGGCTCTTTGGACTACCTCTACGTGGATCAGTCTCATGTTAAGGACATGCACTATCCATCACTCCCTGTAATAGTGAATTCAGGGTGGTGAGTGCCAACAAAACTGGAGCCAAAATGGGCCACTTAGAAACAAGACACTGATATCTGTGGATGGGGGCAGGGAATCCAGATGAGGTTCTATTTGTTGTTCATGGAATGTCAAGTTCTAGCTGGGAAAGAAAAATGGAAACCTGAGTTGCAAGATAGAATGCCCTGTTTTAAGCTCCTTACTGCTTATATAGTTTGCTGAAGAAGGGCATGGCAGATAGGAATCTTTAGCAGCAGCACTCTGCAGTTCCCACCTATTTTACTTTCAAATAACGACTGAGAAACTTTAACCAAACATAAAATGCATCTGTATTTTAAAGCAAGTACACTGGAATGTTGCTGCTGTATCTTTTTCCAGAAAAAGAGCAATCTCTCCTGTTAGACCAACTCTAAAAATGTTTTGCTAGCTTCCATAGTTCTTTATCTAGCATGGATAAATTTTGGAACAGTTTCAAGAAGAAATTTTCCCAATTTCTAAGAGTGCAGCTGTTATTCTGCTCTGAAGTTAAAAAAAGTCATGAGTCACACAATTATTCTCTAACCTTCTCACTGAAACTCCTGTGAAATGAGAGGGCAGACACTAAAACACCTCCCCCGCCCCCCGCCAGTGTTATATAAAATGCAACTTTGAATGCATGCAAAGAATAACCATAGTGATCAGCCCCACAAGTGTGGGGAAGAATGCATCCTAGTTGTCTTCATAGCAGTGTTCTTGGGGTTTATTGGTGTGCTAGACCAGTTCTGTGTTTTGCAGTTTTATTGCAGCCCAGTCCAGATCCAGCTACTGGCTGTCTAGCCTGCATTACCAGCTTTGAGTGACAGCTGTCTCAGGCAAGAAACTTTCTCAGTACCTGCTTCTAGATCCCTTTTCTCTGCTTAGGGATGTTGTAATGTTTAAGAAGTATGAACATATCACTAATAAAAATAAACAAACTGGAGATGCCAGGGATTGAACTTCTCCATCTAAAGCAGGTCTGTTACTGGGCTGTAGCTCTTGCAAGCTGCTACTTGTGTATTTTTGTGAACAAAAGGTGCATAGGCTCTGGGCTGTTTACAAGAGATTAAAACCAACAATAGTTAAAATTTCAACTAAAAGGGCATATTAAATTGAACTAATCTGGGAACTAATCTTGGAAGGCTTGTCAGAAGAGACACATCTTAAAGGTTGCAATCTAGGATAACTGACATCTCTTTTCTAGCAGGCCATTCTATGCCTTAGGGGCAACCACTGAGAAAGTCCTAACAGCTAGTACTCATTAAATTTACAGAGGTAAGCTTCAAAGCTTATCCCCAGAGGCTCTTAGTGGGTGAGGCAGCATATATGGGCAAAGGCACTCCTAAAAGTACCTTGGACCCGAGTCATGACAGGCATTAAAACTAATCACCAACATCTCATACTGTATCTGGAAAAACATTGACAGCCAGTGCAGAGACTTAATGTCGGTGATATGCCCATGATAACCCAGAGTCCAGCCTGGCTAGCTGCAATTTCCAGAGTAGGCACAAGGGTAGTCCTATGTAGAGTGCATTGCAGAAATAGAACCTAGACGTTACCAGTGCCTGCACTACTGTTTTCAGGTCACTCCCCTCTAGGAAGAGACAGTTTGTGAATCAGCTGAAGCTGGTAACAGACACTCTTGGCCACAGCTTCTGTCTCTGTGGACACCAGAAGGGCTGGGTCAAGCAGCATCCCCAAACTGTGAGCATGGTCTTTCAGGGAAGTGTGACTCCATCTAGAACTGGTTAATGTAGAATAATAGCGGCCATGAGGTAATGCCCTTTTCATGTAGGCCTTCCGAGAGATCATCCAGAGAGCTATCATTCCTTCATGTGGAACAATTTCTTCAAGCACATTGACATCTCCCCTGAAAACACCCACATTCTTGATGGGAACGCTGCTGATCTTCAAGCAGAATGTGAAGCTTTTGAAGACAAAATCAGAGCAGCTGGAGGGATTGAGCTCTTTGTTGGAGGTGAGCATTTGAGTGAATTGGGAATGAGACTGAGGCACATGTTCATTCATTCCACAGCGGCTTGTGTCTGTAACAGCCTCTGCAGACAAATGACTGTCACACGGAGTGCTCATGTCTCCTCAGGAAGTTTGTGTTATGCTGCAAGTCAGCCTGATAAACCATTGCGGGAAAAGATACCAAATGAAGTACATGCATATGTGGAACCAACAAGACATTCCATAGAGTAAAACCTGTTTTGACAGTGTGTGGTTTGCTACACCTATAGCCCAGAATGGTTTGAACACATTTGTAGGACTGTCACATGCTAAGCTTACTGCAAACTTTCCCAGTATTGTTATGTGTACCTAGTTTTCCCCGTCCCTTTCAGTTTTATGTATTAACACAGTTTTCTGGCTACTTGCTCTTGAAGTAATCTGAGCCCCAAATGAATAAAAGAGCTGCAAATGAGTGTTTTGGAGACTAGTTGGGAGCCAATAGTATCCAAAATGCAGATTTGCAGAAGTCATGGATGGCTTGCAATTTTAATGACACTGGGAGTGTCCAACTAAACTCAGTGAAATAAGCAAATAAAGTTTAACTTCGGCTGAAAGTATCTATGGGAGTCTGGGCTTAAAGTTACCTCCAGACAGAGTGGATATATTTCAAGAACAATGGGTCTAGGAATTATATCCATATTAACTATTAAACATAAGCGAGACCAGGAACAGAATCCAAACAACCACGGAATTTGTTGCTTGAGTACAATTGGATTAGATTTGACTCAGTTCAGACGTAACAGCAATTGCTGATTTGTTTAAGCCAGGAATTGCCATGGCCAAGTGAGTATGTTACTTCACTTGTCACTTCCAGTCAACAACTCAGAACATCTGCAGCACTTGAACTCAAGAACTATGATTTGTTTAACAGTTAAACAGAGACACTATAGGTGATGGTTGGGTTAACTGTGGACTTAACCCCCTAAACACCCCAGAATTCTCAGTTGTTTACTGAAAGTGGCAGCAATTAGCATATAAGAAGCAACATACTTGCTTGCTTACTCTTGCTTGGGCTTGGCAATTCTTGGGTCAATCAATCAATCAGGGCTTTGATTTCCTTGGACAGCATTCCCCATACATCATGGCAAATAGTTTTTGAAACTATGGATAGTTTGCAAAATGTTCTACTGAACTGGAGATATTTCTGTGTGAGCTGAAGCAACTCACATGTCTGTACATGTAAATAAGCTGATAGGGTCCAAAATGAACCTTGTAAATAAGCATTTGGACTATTCCAAAATTTGTCTGAATAGAAAAGGAGCATAGTTCTTCTGAAAGCAAGATGAACTTGGAACTGGCATGGCCTAGTTGTGTTGGAGAGGGCAGTCTCCAATGCAAAAGAACACTTGTAACTCTCTTATTAGGATTATGAGCTTATCATGCTCAAGTACTCTGTCATAAAATATAAACTGGAACTCTCTGCATTACAGGTATCGGCCCAGATGGTCATATTGCTTTCAATGAGCCAGGCTCAAGCTTGGTATCCAGAACTAGAGTGAAGACCTTGGCTATGGACACAATATTGGCTAATGCCAGATTCTTTGATGGAGACCTCTCCAAAGTGCCCACAATGGCTCTTACTGTTGGAGTGGGTACAGTCATGGATGCCAGAGAGGTTAGACGCACAATCAAAACCTGAGAAAGGATGATGGGAGTTGGGACTGGTGGTACATCTGAGCAGATAAATTCTGGACTATCATATATGTGGTGCTATTGCAGGTGTGTGTGTTTAATCCACTGGAGAGAAATTTTGGAGAGAAATCAGAGAACTCCTACAGGTGATTTTAACATGATCTCTGAGGAATGCCTCTAACTAAAAGTTTGCTGAAATACACTGAACTTGGAATACATTTTCTAGCATCCTGAGGAATGATCTTCCTACAATCCAATATCACCTAGAAGGCCACAAGTTGCCCATCCTTGTAGACTAAGGATGTCAGAGAAATTGGCAACAATTCAAATACATTTAATTTCAGTAGATTCAACCTGCAGATGCAATAGCTGACTGGCTTTTTCTGAGTTGCACAGACTTGCAAATCAGTTCACTCTTTAGGAGGATGTGTGCAAGTCTTGTGCTGATGCACATTTGTGACTAAAAAAATATTGTAAATTAAAAAAAATGATTTCAGCAAGGAGCTGATGGCATGAAAGGTACATAACTATCTATCAAAGATGGAATAGAAAAATCAAAATCTACATCTTTTCAAACTTAAAATCTATACATACTTGACAACAGCTAATCACCTTCATGTTTCCTCTGTGTCTTGCATTCAGGTTATGATCCTGATCACAGGCGCCCATAAAGCATTTGCTTTGTACAAAGCTATTGAGGAAGGAGTAAACCACATGTGGACAGTTTCTGCCTTTCAGCAACACCCACGTACTGTCTTTGTGTGTGATGAGGATGCCACACTGGAGCTTAAAGTAAAAACAGTGAAATACTTTCAAGGTAGGTAATGTTGGAGGCTTGGAATGGTCATATAAAGACTGCCTTGCATATAAATGGCCATTAAATGCAAAAACAACCTTCAGTAACTGAAACCTGCTGAAGATTCTATAACAATCTTCCACAGGGCTAGCCTCTATTCTTTTCTCACACTTAAAAAGATATGTAAAGCTTAGCTCATTGGTTTGTTTTTTTGAAGTAGGAAGAGTTTACAAACAAGGAGCACCTCATGAGACTAACTTGCTGTGCAGACTGTCTTGCCATGCACACAAATTCTTAGCATGGAAACTATTAATTCACTGAAGAGCTACTAACTTCCATAGTGGACTTTGGCTTGTTTTAGTGTCCCTCATTCATATTATTGTTGTACCTTTTTAATGTGGTTGAGTGTATGATCAACTGTAGACCGGACATTTTATAACCTAGCACAGCCTTGTCATCCTTGCTGGTCCAAATGTGATGATGTCCCATGCTTTCTTCTCACCACTCTTTTAAAACCTGAGCATACGTATCAAAACAGGGAGCATGTCTTATCTTGCAACCTTCTTTGGCCCAAAACAGATGGAATTAAATAATTCAAGCTCTTAGCTAGTGGTGAAATTCCTAAGTGTAGACCTTAAGTGTAGAATAAATTCCTTTTGTCTGTTCTGAACGAACTGCTAATAACTTTCATCAGGTGATTCCTGGCATTAGAAGAGGAGGAAGAAAACTGTTACTCCATGTAATTCAGTTATGTTAACTTTCATGTGTCACTAGTGATACTATTCTGAACTGACCCCACTCACCACTATTCAGCCTTTTTCTACTGGAAAAGTAATCCTCTAAAACCTTCCCAGGATTCTGCTACCCTTTATTTAGGTAATGGGTAACCAGAACTCTACACAATTGACAAGAATGCAGCTGTATCATACACCTATATGGAAATCCACCCCCTTCCCAGGGATGTTTCCTGTGCCTAATTTAAAACAATAGATGAACTGCAATAATTGATCAGGAGCTATCATCTTGCTAAGCCCACTGCATGGTATGTATACAGTGGTACCTTGGCTCACAAACTTAATCCATTCCACAACTCTGGTCGTGACCCAAATTGGTCGTGAGCCAAGTCAAATTTCCCCATAAGATTCAATGTAAATAAGGTTAATCAGTTCTGTAAATAATTTTTTAAATCACAGGGAAGATGGACATGATCGCGGGCATGCTTGGGGGTGGGGGAGACAAGCACGGTCGCAGGCACATTCAGGGGAGATGGGCACGATTACGATCATCACCTGATGCGGAGTTCGCGAACCGAGAAAATTTTTTTCCTAAATTTCTGTTCACGAACTGAGATGTTTGTGAGCCGAGGTACCACGGTATATTGTAAGGTTTACCTAAGGTGTCATACTTAGCTATTCACATGCTTCAAAGTCATATTCACTGTAAAAAGATGTAAGCATGTACACCAGTGTTAAGTTACAGGGTTGTTTACCTAAAAACACAGAAATAAGAAGGTTTTCCAGTTAGGCTCATATCCCTACACCACTGGTTGAATGAGGCTGGAACAGAACATTTGAGAGTTCTTCATCTGCATGTGATACCACCATTTTTCCCAACTCCCATTTTCTTTCAATGGCTACTCTTATCAGCTGGAGAGGAACTAAATGTAGCATCAGCATGTCAAGCACATCTAAATATGGGGCTTGGTATGGTTGTGGAGAGCAGTAGCCACACCAGTTCTAAGCTGGCATGCTGAACAATTTATTGAGTACTTCATCTTCTAAATAAAATATCTAGTGAATCTGCCACTTACATGACTCTGACATTAACGGCTGTCCTAACCAACCCTACATAAATACTTCAAAACAAGAGAGGAAAGCTCAGAGTAAGAATGGGTATAAATTATTTTGTTCATAAATTTAGTACAATTTGCACTGGAACTAAGTTCCTGTTTTGTTTTGTTTTGACATAATCAGGTTTGATGCTTGTTCACAACAAACTTGTGGATCCACTTTACAGTATTAAAGAAATAGGGGCAGAAAAAAGCCCATCAAAGAAGCCATACAGTGACTAGTCTGTTAGGATGCTGAATAACTGGCTAAGAAGATTGTTCTGTTAAACTGTTTGTGCAAAGCATCCTTTCCTCTTCTCTTGATACAAGTCTACAGCGAAACACATTCTTGGATTCAGTCACAGGAAAAAAATCTCTCCTGCTCCCACCAAGAGGTAGTAGCATTGGATGCAACTACAACAGGCATTCTCCACCAGCAAAGCACACCCATGACACAGTCCATCACTGTGTTAAGCACCAAGACCAAATGTGAAAATTGAGGCTGTCTGTTCTCCTGCCAAATCAAAGTATGTATTTAAGTTCATCATCCTGGTAACCTGTAACATGATCTAGATTTGAGCAACAAATTATGTATTATCAGGAATGGAATCTGTACAATGTGAAGCATTTGCTACTTAGTTTTTACATTAAAGGCATTAATACATGTCTTCCAAAACAGAACTGAGTTGTATTTATTCTGTAATAATTGGGAAGATGGAGCTAAACAGCAGCAGATTTTGAGCCGAGAAAATGGGTAACATTCTCAAGCTGCTATGTCTAATGTAGAAAATGAGTACATCACTGCTTCAATTCCATATGCTTCATCTTTCAAGTCATCCCAGCCACTAGAATACTGTATTTCTGAGAGACTATCCTGCTCTTGATTTCATTTGATGGCAACTACAAATAAAACTTCTAGGAGATGAGGGAGGCGGGCGGTCTCCGACTCATTCACACAGCAAGTCCAGCTGGCTTAGTGAAAACTCTTGGGTTTGCTATATTAGTCTTTAGTTCTTAAAAGATAGCTACTGGCTTTCAGTTTGTGGCCATCATTTTGAAGTGGTAGGATTCACCTATAAAGCCCAGATCAGGGGGCCAGAATCTTCCAGCAGAAGGCTCTGTTCTTTCAGGTGCAATCTGTTGGCCATCAAGTGATCAAGCCAGGAGATGACTAGAGTGCAGGTGGCAAAAAATTCAAGATGAATCCAACCGAGCATGGCTTAGAGCTCATTCAGTCCTATTCCATGGTGATCAAGGTGGCTACTAAGTATTTTTACACTGCCTGCATCACATCCTTGGAATGCCAACCAGTGGAACTTTGCTGGGTGGTTCAGGGTCTTTTACATGGTGGCCCCAAAACAGAACCTGTTGAACCTTCAGCAGCCTGCTGTGAAGAGTTTGCCTAGCATTTCGAAGATAAAATTATTTGTATCTGCTCCGATTTGGATGCCAGAGTTAGTGCAGTGCTGCCTTTGGAGGTGTCCAGTGTGCTGCCTGGTCCATCTGTGCTAGGCGAGTTTGTCTGTGCGATCTAATGATGTGGACAAGATGCTTGGCTTAGTCCTGCCGACCACTTGCTTGTTTGATCATTGCCCATTGTGACTTATTCAAAGATCTAGGGAGAGGAGGCACACATGGGTCCTGAAAGCTGTGAATGCCTCCCTGTGAGAGGGAGTGGTGCCAGCCGCGTTGAAAATGGCAGTGGTTACACCACTCCTTAAAAAATCAAATCTGGACCCAGGTGACATGAATAACTACAGCCCAATAGCCAATGTCCCCTTCCTGGGCAAGGTGACTGAGCAGGGTCATGACCAGGCAACTCCAAGCTCTCTTAGAGGAAACGAATTATCTCAATCTGTTTCAATCAGGTTTCAGACCTGGCTTTGGGATTAAAACTGTCGTGGTTGCCCTGTGGAATGACCTTTGCTGGGAGAGAAACAGGGACTGTAACCCTATTGATTCTCCTGTACCTCTCAGGGGTTTGATAGCATTGGCAATGTATTCTTCTGGAGCAACTAGCCGAGTTGAGAGCTGGAAGCACCACATTACACTGGCTTCACTCCTACCTGGCAAACCATCTCCGGATTATGGTGTTGGGGAATTAACACTCTGCACCGTAGCATTTATGTCATAGAGGGCTCAATTTTATCCCCCATGCTTTTTAACATCTACATGAAACCACTGGGAAAGGTCATCAGCAGGTATGGGCTGAAGTGTCATCAATATGCTGATGACACTAAGCTCTACCTCTTTTTCATCTGACCCAGGTGTGGCAGTCTCTTCCCTTAACCATTTTATGGACTCAGTAATAGATTGGATGAGGGCCAATAAACTCAAGTTCAATCCTGACAAGACTGAAGTACTGTTGGTGAGTAAACCTCCATTTCAAGTGGGAGATTGTAAACCTGTCCTCAATGGGGTTACGCTCCGCATAAAGAACAAGGTTTGTATTCTGGCGGTGCTCCTGAACCCAAGCTTTCCCTGGTTGCCCAGATGGACTTGGTTGCCAGGAGTGCCTTTTCTCAGCTTCAGCTGGCTCACCAACTACACTCCTACTTGGATGAGGGTAGTCTTGCCACGGTCATTCATGCACTGGTACCTCCACTTTGGACTACTGCAATGTATTCTATGTGGGGCTTCCCTTGAAAACAGTACAGACTCTTCAAATGATCTAGAACAGGCACCACAGTTGCTGACGACTATGATATGTAAAGTCCTAAATGGCTTGGGACCACATTATCTTATATATTCCTGTCCATCATTTAAGGTCAACAATGGAGTTCCTCCTATGAGTTTCTCCCCCTAAGTGGGTTAAGGGCGAAGTTGCAAGGAGGGTGCTATTCTGTGGTATGGAATGCGTTACCATCAAAGATTCTTCAGGTGCCTACTCTGCTGAGTTTTAGGTGCCTGACACTTTTCCAGCACATTTATGGCACCATTTAGATAATTTTTACATCAATTTGCACCAGTTTTAATTTATCAACTTAGGTTTTATTGTTGTTGACTATGTGTTATTTTGTGTATTTTAATTTTGAGGGTGAGTAAAAAATTATCTGCACTCTGGTTCTATTAAAACTTCTGTTGGTGGCACTGTCCTATGAGCACTTTCCATTCAAAGCTATTGTCACCCCAGTCACTGCTGTGCAGGTGTGAATGTGTTGCATCAGTTCATCTGTAATTGTGGTGCAAGCAAAAATGGGTGCCCCACTTGTGTTTTTCACAAAAGAGTAGCTTGCAGGGATTTGTTTTTTGTGGCCTGAGGGTGTACCCAGTGCCTTTATTTATTCATTCAAGACTTTGTGCACAGTATGGAGAAAGTGTTTTGTTGCAAAGAAGTGTGTATGAAAGGACAGAAAAGTTCAAGGAAGGCCGCACAAGTGTTAGCCGTCAAGGAGGCGCCAGATGCCTGCCTATGGCTGAGGACAACACTGAGCACAAATCTGAAATGATTCTGTCAAATAGACAAGTGACACTGGATTATGTGGCAAATTATTTGTAAATCAGCCATGGCTCTGCCTAGGAAATAATCCACAACAGACTTAGGGTTCAAAAAGTTTGTGCGAGATGGGTACCCAAACAACTCATGGAAGAGCGGAGGAGGAAGATTCACTTCTGATGAAGAAGTGAAGACAGCGGAGTGGTTCACAGTTCAGCCTAAAACATTTTTTAATGAGGGAATATGAAAGTTTGTTGACAGATGGACAAAGTGTATTGGAGAGCAAAATGTCAAATATGATCTATTTGTCTTTTCCAAAAGTTAATTAAAATAAATTCTACAGCCAGAGTGCGGATAATTTTTTACTTGCCCTTTTTATGTTATCCACTGATTATTTTATTGTAATGACTACCTAGAGAGCATGATGCTAATGGGGAGCCTTTAAACAAATTTAATCTATCAAGCTGCTGGGTGATGGGACTGGAGCAAAAGCTGGCAGGGTCACACCCTCTCCCCGCCATCCACCTAGCAGACTGCTAGAAGGGACTGCATGCTCTTTTCAGACATGGTCTGAACTGATTGCCCAGCTCACAGCCTTTTGCTGTGATTGCACTCCATCTTGGAAATTATTCCCCTAGAGGTATTCAGGTACCTATGCTTTCTTTCAGATGAACACTTGCCTTGACTACTGCTGTAGAAGCTGATTTTAATAGGCTTTGTGGGGAAGGGGGAAGGATAGTTTAAGAAGGGAATACATATTCTATATAGAACTAGAGGGCTCTTTCCAGCTCCTCACTCTCACAGTTGGCTCCACCGCTAGGTTGTCTGAAAGACAGCATACAGGCCAGCCTTGCCCATGGGCAAGGAAAGGGAAAGGAGGACCAGGAACTAACAACTACAGAACACTGGGACCGATTGAAGGGATGCCATGGAAGGGACCAAAAAGTGCTGCTAATGAAATGACCAAACTGTGTTTTACATAGAATCATAGAAGAGTTCGAAGGGGCCGGAAGGCCACTGGGTGGCACTCCCTGCTTAGTGCAGGACCCCAAGTGAAACCAGCCCTCTCAGATGGCTATCCAGTTGCATCCTGAATCCCTTTACTGTAGGAGAGCCCACTACCTCCCCAGACAATTGGTTCCATTGTTGTACTGCTCTAAAAGGCAGGATTTTTTTCCAGATATCTAGCCAGAATCTGGCTTTCTGTAATTTGAGCCTGTTATTCTGTGTCTTGCACTGGGGGTTGATCAAGAAGAGATTCTGTCCTTCCTTTTTGAGTGCTATCTGATCTCCCTTCAGTCTTCTCGTCTCGAAGCTAAATATGCCCAGTTCATTAAACCTGTCCTCATAAGGGTTTTGTTTCCAGTCCTCAGTTCATCTTGTTGCCCTCCTCTGAACCCTTTCCAGCTTGTCTGCATCTTTCTTGATCTGTGGTGTCCAGAACTGGACACAAGATTCCAGATGAGGCTCATACCTGTGGCAGGTTACCAGTAAATGACTAACTGCAGTCATTAGTGGGACCTCCCTCTCTCTCTCTCTCTCTCTCTCTCTCTCTCTCTCTCTCTCTCTCTCTCTCTCTCTCTCTCTCTCTCACACACACACACACACACACACACACACACAATTTTAGAGCATTTGTTGGCCTTGAACAGGATGAGCTAGTAGGATGAGGAAAATGTACACAGTGGCAAAAAGGGTAGCTTCAAAAATGCACATGTAGGGAGTCCAAATACCGATTTCAACCATCTGTGCTGGAAAATCTGAGTCAGCAAGTGAAGAATGGGCTTCCATGAAAGGTGACATTCAGGTGCAACATGCTTTTACCAGAACATACTCATAAGCCTGGAAGAGGCTCCCCTGTCCTGGAAGAGATGCTAGCATAACAGGGTGCTGTTTCTGCAGCATGTGGAACAGTGAGGAATGTCTCATTTTGTAGCAATGCACGTCTGTATCAGGCACCTGCTCCCTAAACAAGGGTTATATTCTATTTTCCACCTGTTCCTGTATCAGTTTCACTGGTGACAGGATCATTTATAAGACGAAGCATATTGTGAAATTTTAGTGCATTTGCTCAACTTTTCAGTGCTGTAGTATTTCACAAGTAGAAGAAAAGATATTAGATCACCTCATCAGGTTAAAGGCTTCTAGTGGCAGCAAACAGAAGCAATTCTATAGACATCGTCAAGTGTTTGCATCTTATCCATCAGTGTTCAAAATGAACTTGAACAAGCATGCATGGCACGACTTCATTTCTTGTTTGATGTTCTTGCCTTAAGACACCGAGTAGGGACTAGTCATCCTCATCAGTATCATTCTGCATAGCGTAAAAAAGCCTGAGACACATAAGAAAACAAACTGAGTTGTGAACAAAATCATAATCCATATTTGACAACATTTAACATCATGCACACTGAGTTTTAGCTCACTCTTTTAATGCAACAGACTCTTCCAACTGACAGCCCTTTCATATAAACAGCAGAGTCATGTGGAAAGCTTTTCTTTGGATTGTAGTACTGCCAGCACAATGGCAGAATGTTTCCACACCAAACAAAATGGGGGAAGGAAGTGGAGGGAAATTCTGCTAATAGAAAGGCAGCAGAGAGAAGGCTGGCTAGAAACCATCTCCCTTTAATTACAG
Source organism: Varanus komodoensis (assembly GCF_004798865.1). Lineage (NCBI taxonomy): Eukaryota > Metazoa > Chordata > Lepidosauria > Squamata > Varanidae > Varanus > Varanus komodoensis. Next base: position 8,169,249 of record NW_025336480.1, read on the forward strand.
TTTATAGTGATCAAGTTACATATATTATGAATGTATAAATACACTTACTATTCTGTGTGCCTAGGTATTTCATATTGTAATGCAATTGAAAAAAAATTATTTTTATTTATTTTCGATTTATATCCTACCTTTTTCCTACAAAGGGCTCAAGGCAGCTTACATCATTCTCCTCCTCCATCTTATCCTCACAACAACAACCCTGTGAGGTAGGTTGGGCTGAGAGTCTGTGACTGGCCCAGAGTCACCCAGTTGGCTCCATGGCCGAGCGGGGAATAGAACCCACATCGTCTGCGTCCCAGTCCCATGCTCTTAACCACACCACCACACTGGCTCTCAAAAATGAGTATAATTTGGTCAAATATGAAAAAGGGTGACAGGATGATCACTCCCTGGTTGATCATACAGATTTAGACAACACAACAATTCATTGTGGGTTCAACAACCCCTACAACAAGCCATGGGTTTTCAGAGTGGCTGTTGCCCTCAAACCACCTATGGGAAATTTTCCAGGACTGAATGACATGAGAACCCACTGTGGCTTGTCACTTATGATGAGTTGTGTTGCTGTTATGACCTGAAACTCTTCAACATTATGTCCCATCCTGCTTGAAAAAAGAAACTTAGCAATCCCAGAGATTTTGTAAAAAAAATACACACTGGGCAGATTCAGAGTCATGCCAGCAAATCCTGGTAATAAGTTACAGTTAGTTTTTGACCAAACAACCCATGGTGCACCCAAACGATGGACTTGCTGAGGGTTTGCCCCTCCCTCCTCAGCCTACCATGGGTATCCTACTGGACTCACAGCAGGACCAATTTGTTCCTTCCTGACCCCATTATGATTCATTTTTTGCTTCCTGAAGCTTTTTTACACTATAGTTTTTTCCTACAGATCATGATCCTCATTTGACCACCATGGAAAGCCCCCACAAAATATCCAAGCAGCACTCTGGAGGGATTGTCAATAGCTGGCAGATCATTTTTTTTTTAAGTTTTTTGTTCACAACATTTTCAGAAATGGGTTTGTTCTTAAATATAAAATAGCTGCAGTTACACAAATGCAGAAGTTCATAGTAGCACATGTGTAAGAATCTGAAGCACATGCCATGACAATAACTACCCTTTGCTCTGTCAAAACTACCCTTGAAAGGGGAGTCTAGGGGGAAAATGTCAAATGTGTTCCAGCCTGTAGAGGTAAAAAAAAAAAAAAAAAAAAAAAGACGAGGATTTTGTGATGGGTGTGCAAGTCATACCACTCCCTTTGTTTGAGCAAAAACAAATTGTGCATCTTTGCTTTCTGGCAGCTTGCCTTCTGGCAGCCTTCAAGAGAAAGCCTAAAAGGAAAAAAACTGTTGTTTGGAGCCTCCCTGTGATTCTGTCCAGGATCAGTACCTGTTGCTCTTTGGTAGCAGGTACCCCCCCCAGGACTTTGCCCAAGCTGAGGCTTCAAATTCCTACACTCACACAACTGCATGATTGCCACCAAATTTTTCTTCTTTTCTTTTCTGAAAAGGAATGAATCTATTTGTACACATTTTGAGCACAATAAAATATACTACAAGGTGCTGCTTGGGCATTCTGAATGAGGTATCAGAACAGGAAACAGCAATCTCAACAATGAAGAAGGCAATGTGCAAAAAACACACAATAAGCTGAAAACTGCTTATGATCATAGTGGGAACTGCAGTAAGCCGGCACCTGCATAAGTCTGGCAAAAGGGGCAAAGGGGCTTGGCTGCTCTTGGCAAGCTTGCTGGCTGTCCCTGATATGTATGGTATCACCCAGTCTGGGAAACAATCCTGGTCCGCACAACACAATAAACCATTGAGGGTAACAAACAACCCATGATGTACTCTTGCGCCATGTGAACTCATTCACCATGAACTGGCCAGTACTGCAACTAGAATCTAGAGCAATCTCCAAAATCGAAAGCTACTTGTTTATTCGCTCATTATTTTGCTACCTTTCTAAAGATAACCCTAATATGCGGTTGTGTTCGGATCACCCTACTAATCTGAAAACTTGAATCAAGAATGTGTGGTAAAAGTTTTCTAGATCTGAGTTCCTCCTAATACAAGTAAATACATCCCAATAGGCAGCCAAAAATTCATTTCTTTTGATATTATCTAAGTATACATACCGATCAAAGCATGGAGAGGCTGCATCATTAAAGTGCATGTATGGTGATGCCCTTGACAAAGGACGCATACAAAGCCAACAGAAATATTGCCTGCAAGCAGTGCATGTCATCTTGTTACATCCATCGAACTTCTGACAATGGAGAGAGGAAGATAAGCACATTGGCAAACAATGTTGTGAATCAATTGTGACGTATGTAACAGAATTAGCAGGTCTACACAGCATGAGGCATTTGCACTGAAAAGTGCATTTCAGAAAATATTACATTTGCTACCTGGAAGTACAGAAAAAAGTTTCTGTGTCCTTTCAAAGGGATTCATACAGATAGGTGATGATATTTTCAGGTACACCTACATTAAAGGCCCAGCATGCAATGCTATTTTTGTTTTGCTCAGAATTGCATACCCATGAAAAAGAGGCTGAATTATTCCAGCCTTCCTATGCAGGACCTCCTGTGGCAGTTTATGGTAGGTATGGAAGTCCCTATTAGTGACAAACAGTTCTTTTTGAAAGGTCACTGTAACAATCTTGCATTCATTTACACTAATGTAGGTGTCACACTCTGTACCTTTTGCACTGCATTTTCAGCCTGACCTCACTATTTAGCTCCCACCACCTCTACAGTCAAATCAAGGGGCATCATCTATAGATTTTTACCATGGGGACAGGCAGTGACCAATTCTAATCACTCCCAACACAAGAGTCTTAACGCTGAAGAGAGCATTTCCCCAGAGTACTATGAAATTTGGGGGATGGGCCTCCCACCTCAGTACTAGAAGAGGCCAGGATACAAGTGATCAGAGCTGCAGCCTTGATACCACATCACTCCTGGCATAACCTTTTATTAGTGATCTCAGACACTTTGAAATATTTCCGCCTAAAATTATCAGGCTGCCCTCTTAGGGCCTTGCTATTTAGCAAGTGGGTATGTAGGCCAAAGGTTTCCAACATAGCATTCGCAAGGCTGGGTGCTATTTATTTTTCCCTTCTGTTAATTTCATTCACTTGTACAGAAGAAAAAAAAGTTTTCCTTGGGAGAAAAAAAGGTTGTAGGAGAGGATGAATTCCACCCCTCTTCAAGGACCAGTAGGGCAAGAAGGTCCTTGGCGGTGGGGTGACCTCTGTACTTGCCTTGGCCAAGTTTCTGGCAAGGGTTTTTTGCCCTGTCCCAGGCAAATCAATGAATGGAAGAAACGCTTCATAGACGTATGTGGATGGGAAGAAGTAAGGATGGACAGACAGATGGATGGATGGATGGATGGACAGGGGAACAGAGAAAGGAACCAAAAAGTAAGTGAAATAAAGGCCAGAGACAGAAGGTAGGTAAATAAGAAGAGTCAGAAAGAGAAGAGGGAGGGAGAAGCAGGAAAGTTAAAGATAGAAAGAAGGAGCCAGAGAAAGAAGGCAGGGAAATAACATGAGTGTGAGCCAAAGAAGGAACAAATGAAAGAACCAGACACTGAGACAGGAGAGGAGCCAAGAAGAAGTAGGGGGCACAGGAGAAAGAGAGAAACCAGAAAAGACAGAAGACAGACAGGCAAGAGGAGTCAGAGAAAAAGGGAGGAAAGAAGCAGAAGCAGACAGAGAAACAGGGATTTGTGATGGTGCCCAGGATCTTTTTTCAAACTCTGAATCATGCTCATGAGTCAAAACAAGCTGGAGATCCCTGATTATATAAGGTTATGCTTTGCACTTAAATACATGTACTGAATGGTGGTTTTTCCACTTTTTACCTTTCCTAATACTAACTCAAGTATCCCCAACTTTCATAAGCCATAGAAAGTAGAGATTCACTTGTGTATAAAAGCAATTTTCGGAAAGTATGCTCCTTACCTGAAGGCCTTAAGCTATGCTCGCAAAGTCTCTCCTGAGTTATCCTTAGGGAAGACTATGCTCTAGTCCATGGGCCCTCAAAATATGGCCCGGGGGCCAGATCTGACCCGCCATGCCCATTTGGACCCGCTGCGCACCTGCCCGCCTGCCACCACCCACCTTGCCCCGCCCACGGGGAGACAGCGGTTTGCTCAGAGAAAACAATCTCCAAGCGAGCAAGCCGCTGCCTCGTGCGCCTGCCTCAAGGTGCGTGCCTGCCCCCGCCGCCCCCGTCTGCCCACGCCTCTCCTCACCTCACCCGCCTCAGTGCGTGTGCCGGCCCGCATGCCGGCCGGCGCACACCACCAATACCACCTTTCTGGCCTGCACCCAGCACTGGCAGTTTTCAACTGACCCCCCTGGTGGAAAAGTTTGAGGACCCCTGCTCTAGTCTACCCTGAGACAAGAAACACACTTGTAATAATCAAATATGGTCACGACATTTCTAGGGTGCCAGCATCTTTTAAACACCATCTGTTAAGGTATAATTAATATAAAAAACAATATAATCCAAGGAACCTAAGACAAGAAATAAAACACTACCTTTCTGCAAAATTGCTTAATGCAGTAAAAACAACATCATAGAACTTGTTTAATCTCATGAGGAAATGTTCCAAGTCTCAAAAATTCAACTGCCCACAGAAAAGGAAGTGCTTCCCTCCACTTTGCAGCTGCTCTTAGAACAGCAGTAATCATTTTCTAGAGAAGCCTGGCTTTGCTTGTGATTAATACCCAAAAGTGGAATTCTGCACAGACACTCCAAGCAGAATCAGACCTTTAAATCATTCATCCAAAAGTAGCTGAATCGTATCCTAAGAGTTCCCCGAACAAATATCTGATTCTCTCATCCAGCCACCTGCCCTAATCTTACCTGTATTGGAGTTCCACAGTGAGGACATGATTTGGAATTCTTTGCAAGCCATTCTGTACTTTCCATCTCCTCAAGTGCTTTTCGAATCACTCCTTTCCCGTAACGTTTTTCTAAAAACTGTTTTGTGACTTCATCAGCTTCAAGGTACTCACGGTTTAAGTCTATTAACTTCTCTAAGAGAAATAATGGACCAAAATGTAAAATGCATTAAACCTTTTAAAATTGTATTATACAAATGCGTCTAACACTAGCTTAACACCAGTCTACTCAGAAGTAAGTTCCATTGATTTCAGTGGGTAAGTGGGCATGGGATTTTAATTCTAACTTTATTTCTTGAACAAATCAAATGTTACTAGACAATATTCTATATGTACTCTATACATTATAAAGCAGTGTTAAGAGCTAAAACATTTTCTATTATTCTTCCACACCTTAAAATTAACTGAGTTCCACAAAGTGCCACTGTAGTTAAGTGCTTATTTTGATAGGAATATTGAATTTACACCAGAAGGGCAGAGCTGTTTCATTCCTTTTTAAAAAACTGAATAAGCCTGTTTCTTTCTATAACGTATAGCAGAGATCTCCAACAACTGGCTGCAGGGCCCAATCCCCCCCCCCCCCAAAAAAAGCTGAAGAATGGTTGGTAGGACAAATCCAGCCCCCATCATCATTGGCGTGTGTGTGGGGGCTTCATCTTCCTCATCACAGCTAATTTTCAGCAGGGAGTCCTTTTCTCATCCCATGCAAATGATTGGAGAAATGTTCAATTCACTTTTATAGCAATGGGGAGGGAGAGGGGGGAGGACTAGGGTGGTTGGTGGGGGCGGGGAAGAGACCAGAGAGAGAATGATGGAAAGGAGGAACCAGAGAGCCAGAAGGAAGCAAAGGAAAAAAACAAAGAGGAGTCAGTGTGAGAAAAGGTGAAAGGCAAATGTGTTAGAGGAAGGCTGCAGAATTAACGGCATCCTTAGAGAATTCCGTATCAGTTATCATATGAATGATATCCTTGAACAATAGACTGCCTACATCTGAACCTTCCAGCAGGAAAAGTTTTCTTGGCTTCAACTCACCAGCAGTGACTTTACAGGGGGAGACACCATGGTAAGTCATCTTACACAATGTACAGAAAGCATAATTGCACCTGGAACAGATGCCCATTGTGCAACTTGGCTCCTGCATCACTGGTGTTTGGCAGCACGGACGTGGGCAATTTACGACATCTGCCATCAGATCCAAACTTGACTGAAGCAGCAGACGATCATAACGGGCAAACAGCTCCTCGTCCACCAGCTCCTTCACCTAGAATAAAAGGCGTCAGTAAAATATAGCACCATTGAATTTTGGTTATCAGAAAATGAGGAAGCCCACAATGGATGCTGTGACCAAGCAACATTTATCCCACAGAATGCTTATAGAAAGAGCCAGAGGCTTTTTGAAAAAAAAAAAAAAGGCTTAAAAAAAAAGTGAAACTATTGATCAGATGTTCTCTTGTAAGAATTATAGGTTTATCATAGAAAATTCAGCTTGCAGTGCTGGCAGGTTAGTTCAAACCTAACCTGGAATTTACCAACTTTGCTTATCAGTATCTAAGTTTGTCTATGTGGCCAAGCTATCAAAGGACCAGGTATTCCAGAAAGCAGGAAAGATTCACAATTGGCTCCAAACAGCACATCCCTTCCAGTTTGGCAAGTGCTTATATTGTAGCCATCTACCCAGTCATCTACTGCAGAAAACTAGTATACACTTACATTAGTGGTTAAATCAAGTGCAAAGTAATTCCACAAATATTAAACATTAAGTAATACACTTTGTTAATGAAGGATCCAGGAATAATATCTGTCTGTTTTAGTGTTACTGATGCAACTGTTCTTTACAACCACAATTCTTTTGTAAGTAAGTGGTTAGATATGAAACTTGGGCTTTCTTTTCTAGAGGCTGCTCTGCCTCCATTGCTTTCATCACACTTACACAAATGGGTGCTGGCATTTCTGTGACCTCTGCTGACCTGTCATTTTGCAGAAACAAGTATTTGGGAGGGTGTCAAAGCCCCTTAACTTAAGTGATGGGTCCTAAGAGCACGCAGGCCCAACAGGCTACTACCAAATATATATATATATATAGATATAAATTTGAAGGAACTGCTCACAAACAATTTTTTTTTTTACCTGACCAGGAGTAGCAACAGAAGGACACTCAGGCTCTGGACAATTCAGGCAGTGGACCTGCCCATCTTTGATTTGAATTTCAAAATAGTCCTTTAAGCAGGACTTACAGTATATATGCCTACAGTTTATAAAGTACATACATTCACTTCCCAGCTTTTCAGAAAAACAGATATTACACATGTACATTTTACTGTTGAAGCACTTTTCTTTTTGGGCCTGATCAAAGTCTAGAATTTCCCTAATCAAACTGGATAGAGACTCAATGTCCTGCACAGCTCTTGTATCAAGGACTTCTTCTGGTGCTGCTGTAGCACCTGATTCGCCAGCACAAGCTGCCTCTTCATCAAGCCTGTAGTGTTCCTTTCCTTGTTCACGTATCTTTGGCTCATATGGTGAGCTGATGTTGAGATATGCAAGTGTTTCTTCCTTCAGAAACTGCATCCAGGCAAACAGGACGACAGAGCCTCTGTTTTCTTCCCATAAGTTGTCTAAACGCTTGCAAAGAACACTGAGCTAGAAGAGAGAGAAAACAGTAGCAACAGAACATCTTCCACAATTCCAGGAACAATCATAATATGCAAAGAGAAAAAAGTATATTCTCAGTGCTGATGAAACTATTTTGTCATGATTTATAGTTCAACACATGTCAAAGGATTAATCTCTCCTTCCTCAATAGCAAGAAGCAAGTGAGGTTGTACAGTCTGTTTGTATATTACTTAAAAGGAGTAGGAAGCACTGCTCAAAATTATTGCTCCTGAGGAGCAAAACATTAATTTTCTGAAATGCGTTGAGCTGTAAATAATGATAATGAGCACTGTTTCATCAGCACCAGGAACAAAAACCACTTTTCCCCTCTTTGGCTATTAGATGCTGTTTTTCCCCCTTCCACTCTTAACAATCATATGATCACCTGGATCAAATTATCAAAATAACCCATCATAGATTATTTAAATTGTAGGGTATGCTGGGTACATGAGGGGCACAATATCCATAATCACAACCTGGGTGTGGCTTATCATGTCATTTGAACTTGGTGGCATGGCTTGTTGGAGAAACAACCCTCCAATAATCCTCCAACAACCAAAGTATAAACCAGCCCTCTTAAGACAGTCAGATTTCAAGTTTGGAGAACAGTTATTAAAATAAGACTGTTCTAATTCAAATTTCTCAAAATAAACAGGAGAAATTCATACCCTAATTCAAAACATACTTATTTCAAGATAATTTATCAATAATATGAATAACTGCTCTACACTTTTATTCAAAACAAAAATCTACTGTGTTGAATAGAACATGCTTCCTCACCAGTATGCCTGGAGCTTTAGCATATGGACCTTTTATTGGATAATTTAGAACTTGAGAAACACTTTTATTAGTGATCTTGAGAAACACTTCAAATAACTGTATGATTTAGCTTTCAACCACAGACCTTTTAGCTTTGAACTACATATATTCTGTGTAAAAGTGCAGGAAATCCAATGCAGTACATATTTAAATGCATAGTTCTGGTTTAAACACTGCATGAAAATCATGTTCCTTTACCATAAAGATAACCATCTTTTTGATCTACCATGTCATATGGATATTGGTATTTAAAGTATTACTGCAAACTCAACCATAACTGAACTGCAAGTAAAAGAACAAGTCCACTGGACAACTATTTCCATTTAGATAGTTATATGGGTATAACATGCTATGTCTAATACTTCCAGCTCAAAGTCATTTGCTATAATGTCATTTATATTTTCGACTTTGGAATTTAGATAAGGGTCTTGGTTGCTTCTGAAGTGATTCAAAATGAGCATCTTTTTTAAAGCACCTCCTAGAATTCACTCCTATTCAAACCATTCACATGAGAAATTGCTGAAGAGAGCAGTAAGTAACTAGTCATTTTGAAAGGGATGTCTCACCCTGGCAAAATCAGAACTCACAACTTTGTTTTCTATGGGAGACTTAACTGAATGGTCTTTCCCAAGAGATGGATACAATCAGATGGACTTCTGAATGCTCTTGGGGATTTTCCAGGGGAGTGAGTGTATAATCCAGCCAAAGCCCTGGGTTTGCTGTGGAATACTGAGATGTGAAGGGAAATCAACTTGAAAGCATCTGGGTGCCCTTATGGCACTCTGCTCCTTGGAATACTGGGGAGGTGCAGACAATGAAACAGGCCACACAGTGGCTAAAGTGCAATTAGAGTAAAACTCAATATGAAGACAACCAAGCATACATACTCTGAAGCACATAACTGGGCTTCCTGAACAGCAGTGTGGACAGACAAAAAGGCTTATTTTGCTGCCTCTGCCAAGTCCTTGAGGAGCCATCCAACAGAATTCTTTTAGGAGGTTCCATGGCTAACACTCTTTTCAACGATCCTCTGTGACCTTTTCGTATCACACTTGAAAGACAAAACTGTTCATCTCCACACAGAACTTGCGGGAGTTGCTAGCACAACTCTTGCCAAGATATCTGACACCACCATCTGCCCAATCTGTGGTTCCTGCTCCCTTTAAACAAGTCCATGATTTAATTATCTAATTTTAAATAATTTAATTTTGCATTTTGATTCTGCTTACTCTTTTTATTGTTCATTACTCATAAATACTTCTGCATGGAGAGCACTATATACATTTTGTAAATACATAAATAATCTCACATCCCCTGAAAGCTGATACAATTGACAAGATACTCCACCACTTAAAACACAGAACCACTGGAAAGCATGACATAAAGGTAAGGTCATTGTACAAAGTGCAATCCTGGAACCAATTAGGTGTACTCAAAAATGATAAAAGTGCTTTAAGACTAGTGAAAATTTGGGTGAAGCTTCTAAAACGAAAGCAAGAAAGGCATTTAATTTGATAACCTAACTTCTTGAATTGACACATCTATTGTTTCATCAATAATTTGTGAGCATCCTTATTTTCCCACAGAAAATATACACACTCCTCTCACTCTCTGGCAATATGCAACTGAAATAAAGTTGCAGTAAAGACACTGAAAGCCAGATAGATCCACACGTGTAAGATTTTAATATTTTGAAGAATATGTTTCTTTAATGGATTATGAGGGGATCTTCAGCCTTCTCTTTCATGAAGCAATTTTTGCATCACAGATGCCGAACACTGAATTTTTATTATTCACTAATTAAAGCCCTCAAAACATACTTTGAAAACACATGTTCAAAGAATGGGAGTATCAGTAATTTCCTAGTTTGGATAACTAGGATAATCATTTAGATTTAGAGCAGCCTTTAGAACAATTTAAAAAGTCTTCTGGTTACATCATTTAATTTTAGGAACAATACAATTAGGCACTCCCATCTTACATGTCAGATTTATCAGATATATTATTTTCTCCAGTTAAATCTGGCTTTTTGTTATTATTGTATGTAATATTCCATTGGCTGTCTACGAATAACAATCAACCAGAGTGTTAATCGTTTTAAAAAAATATTTTCCATTTCGGACAACACAAATAATAATTTGGCCAAACCTGAGCCCGGGAGAGCCACTTGCTACTGAGGGTAAATACAGGTGGAGAAGCTGATGGATAGTTTGCTGGGAATTCAAAATTCAACACAATTGGAGGTAAGAAGCTGACTGTGCACTGAAACTTGCTGTTCTGCAGATTCTCTGCCAGGTGGTCTGAAACAAAATAAATCTGATAGTGTCAGGGAGATGCAACTATAAACGATTCTATGTAACTTTTCTGGGCAGAATTCAATGAAGCATTTACACTGCTGCTGATCCTTTGACCTTCCAACTGTATTGCCTAAGTGGCCTCCACCAGTTGTGCAACAGCGATAAAGAGCTTCCATGAAGAAATAGGGAGAAGCACTGAATTCTGGAAGGAGGCAAATCAGCACAGCTTGTATAAGGGAGTTTTGCTGCCCTGCCTCGGTCCAGAAAGAAGCATTCCTCTATGAAGTGCTGACTCTCCCTTAAGTATGCACAATGTATTGCTTACTGAAGCGGGTCAGCAGGGCAGAACAAAATGAGCAGATGTAGGTGAGCCATGTTGCGTTCCGCCCTATGAAATGATTCCCATAAACTTGTCCACTATCTGAAAACATTTACAGGTGATTATTAAGAATACTAATCTGGTTCAGACACATCTGACTGTTGACTTGCAGGCTGCCACTCAACATGCATGCTAATTAACTCCTCCATTTCCTGGCTTGCCATTTCCATTGTTTGCCATGATTTCAGGCTAACTATTGGTGCCCCTCTGAGATTATCACGGCTCTTGTTCAGTGACAGGATCACATCAGCGTAATCCTACATTATAGCAAGACTCATCAATATTAGATGCAGAGCTGCACCAAAACAGTTGAGTTTCAGGGTTGGAAAGAGATGATTATTTTGTAGCATATTTTAAATATGTACCTATTTCTGAAATCGGAAGGTATAGATTGCTGTTCAATGACATTTCTTGTTCCATTTTTAACACTGGCTTAGAGCTTACTGGCACAGAATCTTAATTATCATTGAAGCAGTATACACACACACGTTCTGATATTAAATGTGGGCTAAGCTATGCAAATACTAATATTATGTGCTATTAAGCTTTTTATTGAATACAGATAATCTTAAAAATTTACTACTTTTAAAATTAAAAAGTAGTAAAAAAGAGGCAGAGATGAGGGTAAGACCACTCTGAAAGCTAGCAACTGTCCACATGCAAGGTGTTCTAAAGCCATTCTGCCATGTTGGGGTTACCTGTGCTGTCAACAAGATTTCACATCACGTATGTGGAATAAGTTGTGTCAGTACAACTGGATGCATTCTAGAATGATTTAGTTTCTGTGACACACAAAACTGAGTCATGACAAGGATCTCTACAACCCATAAAAGTTTCATAAAGGTTTAAAATCTGGGATCATCATCACCACCACCACCGCTATCAGTTTCATTTCTGTTTTGCTGTTGTTGTTTAGTCGCAAAGTCATGTCCGACCCATCGCGACCCCATGGACAACATTCCTCCAGGCTCTCCTGTCCTCTGCCATCCCCCAGAGTCCACCCAAGCCCACACCCACTGCCCCAGTGACTCCATCTAGCCACCTCATCCTCTGCCATTCCCTTCTCTTTTTGCCATCTATTGTTCCCAGCATTAGGCTCTTCTCCACGGAGTCCTTCCTTCTCATCAGGTGGCCAAAGTATTTGAGTTTCATCTTCAGTATCTGGCCTTCTAAAGAGCAGTCAGGGTTGATCTCCTCTAGGACTGACCGGTTTGATCGCCTTGCAGTCCAAGGGACTCGCAGGAGTCTCCTCCAGCACCACAATTCAAAGGCCTCAATCCTTTGGCGCTCAGCCTTCCTTATGGCCCAACTTTCACAGCCATACATTGCAACTGGGAAAACCATGGCCTTGACTATACGCAGTTTTGTTGGCAGGGTGATGTCCCTGCTTTTTAGTGTGCTGTCTGGATTTGCCATAGCTTTCCTCCCCAGGAGCAAGCACCTTTTAATTTCTTGGCTGCAGTCATTGTCTGCAGTGATCTTGGAGCTCAAGAAAATAAAGTCTGTCACTACCCCCATTTCTTCCCCATCTATTTTCCAGGAAGTGATGGGACCAGATGCTATGATCTTAGTTTTGTTAATGTTGAATTTCAAGCCAACTTTTGCACTCTCCTCCTTCACCCACATCAAGAGGCTCTCTAGTTCCTCTTCACTTTCTGCCATGAGAGTGGTATCATCTGCATATCTGAGGTTACTGATATTTCTCTCAGCGATCTTAATTCCGGCTTGTGATTCATCTAGCCTGGCCTTTTGCATGATGTGCTCTGCATATAAGTTAAATAGGCAAGGGGGCAATATACAGCCTTGCCATACTACTTTCCCAATTTTGAACCAATCAGTAGTTCTGTGTCCAGTTCTCACTGTTGTTTCTTGACCCACATACAGGTTTCTCAAGAGACAAATAAGATGGTCTGGTACTCCCATCTCTTTAAGAACCTGCCACAATTTGTTGCAATCCACACAATCAAAGGCTTTAGCATGGTCAATGAAGCAGAAGTAGATGTTTTTCTGGAACTCCCTAGCTTTCTCCATGATCCAGCGTATGTTGGCAATTTAATCTCTAGTTCCTCTGCCTCTTCGAAACCCTGACTGTACTTCTGATAGTTCTCGGTCCACATAATGCTGGAGTCTACCTTGTAGGATTTTGAGCGTAACTTTGCTAGCATGCAAAATGAGTGCAATGGTGCGGTAGTTTGAACATTCTTCGGCATTGCCCCTCTTTGGGATGGGAATCTAAACTGACCTTTTCCAATCCTGTGGCCACTGCTGAGTTTTCCAAATTTGCTGGCATATTGACTGTAACACCCATAGCTCTGGGCAATTTACAACAATCCAGAAAAACAAAACAATGACATACAATTCTAACACCATAAAATAAAAGCAGATTTTAAAAATTAAAACAGCTAAAATTTACAGTTAAAAATGACCCTATTAAAAAGTGAAATACCTGGGAGGGGAAAGCGCAGTGGTCAAGTAAATGTATAAAGGCCGCTGTATAAATGACTGTCTTAAGTAGGTGCTGAAAATATGAAACGGTTGGTGCAAGTGGGCCACAGGGAGGAGGTTGTTCTACAGATGCACCACCACAGAGAAAGCCCTCCCCCTTGTTGCCATCTTCCAAGCCTCCCTTGGCGTTGGCACTCAAAGGAAGGCCCCAGAGATTGAGTGTACTGTCTGGATAGACTGTGGTTGGGAGAGGTGCTCCAAAAGGTATTATGGTCCCTTGCCATGGAAAACTTTATAGATTAAAACCAGCACCTTGAAGGGGGCCTGGAAGCATACAGGCAGAGAATGCAAGCATATTAAAGCATATCTTCTTCAGCAAGAAGTAGTCCTTCTAGGATTTGTGACCAACTAAAAGTTTCAGCAGCACAGCATACAGGCTTCTGTCTGGAGAGGTGGCGAAAGAATATTTTAACTAAAAATATGTACAGCATGTCCCACTCACACAACCTGTGCACAAAAAAAAAAAGTGTTACCTGACCTGGGACATAAATACAACAGATCTATCTTTTGGTGTGGCACAGCAACCTGATCATACCCCACATTATCAAGACAATGAATGTGGAGCCTTTGCTACATATCCACACTGGGCCACTGGGTGAACCAGCTCCTACCAGCTGAGGAACACAAACTGGACAATGTGCAACATATGGCAGTAGTACAGTAGATTTCAAGAAGCATTTCCTTCTACCTCACACCAAAAGAAAAAATCTTGACTCACCATTCACACATACAGTAAAGTTTGGAGGCAGGTCAACCGAAATTCTAGTTTCTCCTCCCTGCACAGACTGTGCTCTCTTGAATTCATCTTCATCATAAATACTTGCCAATGCAAGAAGCTCATCTTCCTGAGCTTCTTTGTCCTCTGAAGACATTTAAAGTTCCTGTGAATAGTAAAAACATCCCCAGAATGACAACTTTATTCTTACTATAATTAGAAGTTTCTATTAGAGTATTGATTCAGGTCACAACTATTTAGATTGCAGTTAGGTGCAGATGTCTGGAAGCTTTCATTTCCATTTTAATGCACATGTAGTTAAGCATTATAGCTAAAACCAAACAAAATGTGTGCAAGACTCATGAAAGACTTAATGAAATATCATTGTGTACTGTTAAACTGGAACCTGATCACTGTAAAAAAAAAAAAGCTCTTCTTCTCTTGTATGAAACTGTGCACTACACTATTTCCCCTCTCCATAGCTGCTAGGGACCAAGCTTTCCCATTACAGCCCACAGCTATGGAATGCCCTCTCTAGAAAACATTTCCTTGCTGCCCAGTCAGACTGTTTAACCTCTTAAGGTTTTGCAAGTTGTAAGTGTAGACACTATCATTCTGTTTATTTAGTTGCCATCTGCTCTGCTGCTGCTGGACTTGTATTAAAAAAGCAATCTTTTAAAGTTTTAACTTTCATAATTTATTTTGAACTTCTAAGAACAATTGTATGGTATCAAAACCACCTTGAAACTCTTATGATAGCAAAGCAAGGTATATATATGTAAATAATAATGAGTCAACATGACAAGTCAACATTAACACAACTTGAAATAAAAGTAGTTACATAAAAGGTGTGTAATATCATTGATCAATTGTATCCTTTCCTTCCTTCAAAGAGATTTGGTTGTGAAAGAACTTACCCAACAACCCTGTATGGTAAGGTAGATGGATGGCTGCTAAATGGCGTTGGTTTCCCAATGATCTTCATGACTAAATGGGTTTTGGAACCCAAGTGTTTTTAGGCTAATACAAGGGGCATTCAATGTATTCTTGGTATTAGCATGAAGAAAATGAAATAATAAATTGAAATAATTTTTATTTTTCAATGTAATCCCCCATAACTTCAATACACTTATTACATCTAGAAATTAACTTTTCAATCCCCAGTAAAAATTACCCTTCCTTCTTGTCTAAAAGATGTGCGTTAATTGCCACCTTGAGCTCTTCATCATCAGAAAATCGCTTTCCATGAAGATCTTTTTTTAAATTTGGGAATAGGTAGTAGTCACTGGGGGGCAGGTCCAGGCTAAAGGACGGGTGGCTTATTTCTTCAAAACCACAGTCTCACACAGCAGCCTTCGAAACACGCACCGTGTGAACGGGTGCATTGTCATGAAGCAGCAACACATCTGCGTTCAGTTTTCCCTTTTTTCTTTAATTGCTTCTCTTAAATTATGCAGAGTGGTTGCATAAGATGCTGTGTTTATGCTTTCACCTTTTTTTGTGTACTCAATCAATAAAATTCCCTTTGTGTCCCAAAACACTGTGGCCATTTTTCCAGCCAATGGAGTGACTTTGAATTTCTGCAGAGGGTCAGCATCTTTTTATGCCACTTGCATGGACTCCTGCTTACTTTCAGGGTCATAGTGATGAACCCAAGTTTCATCTCCAGTAACAATCCGGTCGAAAATACTCGATGGATCTTCAGCACAGAGCTCTAAAAACTCCCTACAGCACTCGACTCACACTTGTTTCTGAGGTGCCATGAGCATTCGCGGCACCCATCTTGCACAGACCTTGGAAAGGTTAAGATGGTCATGAAGAATAGTAATGGTACCAACGGGTAGGTTTGTTATCTCTGCTAACATTTTGATTTTTATTCGGGCATCTTCCAATACAAGTTTCTCAATTTTTTTCACATTTTCTTTCATAGTGGCAGAAACTGGCCCGCCTGAGCGGGTTAAATTACCCACATCAGTAGCAAATCAACCCGATACCAAGAATACATTGAACGCCCCTCGTATGTCACCCACTAAAACAGATTGCTGCCTTATCCATCCATAAAAGTATTCCACATGACTGTAGAAATATCTTCAACATACTACAATTATATAGTAGTAGTATATACAACTACATTTTCTGGATACACTGTGCAAAGATGCCCCTTACCCACATCAGTTTTGTTTTACTATTTCAGCCTAATGAGCACATGAAGATCATCTTTTCGGTTCTATTTGTCAAGCTATTCCTTTCCTTCAAACACTTTCTCAAATCCACTTCTCTTCTGGGTCATTATGGCTTTTATTCCTTTACACTTCCTACAACCATTTAGCTCTTCCTATTCCATCCATTCTCACTTCCCTCCGAAGAATCTCTAATCCTCACCATGTATCCACTTTAGGCAAGATTTAATACCTTGAACTCTGCACAGTACTTAATATAACTCTGGCACAAAATAAATGTCAAAGAGCAATAGGAGGGATAGACTGGGAAAAGAAAACAATGGGCCTGTATCAAATGGCAGACAAATGTAATCACATTCATTTCTATGGTGCTACCTTATGTTAAATATTGGATACAACCCAACAGTCCTCTTGTCTTCTGTAAAACGCCATGTACGATGCTATATAAATAACTTAAAAGTAATGGTAGTATACATACAATATATTTTCTTCCATTTTAATCCTTTTTCCTCTGGTTACACACAAGAAAACACAAGCTGCTCCAATTCATAACATGCTTAAGTTTCATTTTAGTGAGAAACACCAGAAACAAAAATTATGCAGAAATTACTAGTCCATAACATTCCTAAGACATTACCCTCTGAATAATGAAGCTGTGACGATATAAATTTTTGCTGAAGACAAAAACCATAGTGACTTATGTTGCCTACACAGAACCGGTGTGGTATAATATTTATTTATTAAAAGGAAATGTAAAAATCAGCATCTTACCCCCATTTTTACAAATACACATGGCACCCTACTAAAATACACTGATGACAATCTTGAGCTCTGCTTTCAGTTCCAAACAAGAATTGACTTTAGTAAGCACCACCTCACTAAGTTTGACGTTTATGTATGTGACTTTACAAGATGACAACCAAATTCAGATACTAATGGAAAAGATGTTTATCTACACAAAGCAAGAAATACAAGCATATTAACAAGGCAACAAATGATCTATTGCAAATCTTTATCCCATGTCAAAAGTTATTAGGAGCGAAGCTTCCCTCACAAATATTTACCAAGATTCTGAAACATACTTAATTAAAAGAAGACTAATATGAAAAATATGGCTGCTTCTTGCTAGATAAGCTTGACTGCACTGCAATCCACCTCATGACAGCTTACTGGAAGATGCCTCACAACAAATGAGGAATGGCCTTCACTTTGTTTTCAAAAAAGCTGTCAAATCTCACCTCTTTAACCTGGTGCTTTAAAATTCCTTCTAGTGTTTTCTGTGGTGTTAATATTTTTAAATGGTGTTATTGATTATTCTGCATTGCTGGGAACTATCTTGATGGTTTTTAGTAAAAAGGTGAGACACAGAGATATACCGAGGTATAAATAGGTCTATAAATATATACTGGAGTGCAAAATAAACTACATGTTTGCAATAGCAGTAATAGTGATAATGAAGATGATAATAACATTTAGCTTTTTCCTTGATACTCAAGATACATCAAAATTATTGTAAAACATAAAATCAACATTGTGTTTAGGAACAATTCCTCCTTGAATCAAGTCAGATTTCCTCAACACAGCCTTTCCCAGCTTGCTGTTTTCCAGATTTTTTAGACTACAACTCACAAGATTCCTGACCAGGAACAATGCTAGGTACTGAAAAGATCTAGGGCTCAGGCCTGTAGACAAAAAAATTGCATGAATCTGCAAATATGCAAACATAATTAGAAATATTCCTATAGTTTGAATTTTATAATAAACACACTAATTAATATAGAATATGATTTCAGCACAAAATTCTGCAAGTTCCAAATTGTGCTTGCTTAAGACAATGAGCCAACACTTTGTTTGGGTCTTTCAAGATCAAAATGTGGTAAGGCCCACTTAAAGTGCCTAGTAGTCAGCAAAGCTATTCAAGTTGCTTCAGCCTCTGAGGTAGAAAATCTCATGAACACCTATATTTTCCTGGCAGAGAAAATAAATGAATATTTGCTACCTTTTCAGGTTGTCCCAAATTAGCTATGTCTGAGGCTGCTGTCTAGAGCAGCAGTTCCCAAACTGTGTTCCATGGAACCTTAGGGAGCCACAAAAGCCTCATAGGGGTTCTCCAAAAAAACTCAAAACTCAAATTTAAAATGGATTTTAAAATCAAACCACACAGGGCCAACTATTCAATTGCCAATTGGTATCCAAGCAGTAAACAAGGAAAGGCATCACTTCATTTGGTTCCTAGGACTCTTTTGGGAATAACTGAAAGAATTCATTTGGGATATTACCATATAATTGCTTTATTCATTTGTTCTATTTAAAATGTTTTCTTTTTATTTCCAAACCTACTATGTTATGCAAAGCACTCAGGCAATAGGAGCAGAAGAAAGAAGGAAGAACATTGCGGGTTCACAATGCCTAGTAAAAAATCTGGGATAAAGTTAGGGTTCCATGGGGGGAAAATGTCTTCAGAAAAGTTCCATGACTGAAAAAGTTTGAAACTGCTGATCTAGAGAATGAAGTGTATGTGCACGTCTCTCTCTTGGACCCTTTCTTCCATGGGCACCCATATTTTAACAAGGGATGTGTGGTCAGGTGAGAGAACAGCATTTGATCACAGAAATAAACTTCAGGAAGATTAAAGGGATACAGCAGGAGAAGCACACATGGAGAAAGTGCCAAGAGAGTTATAGGGTAAAGAAATATATTGCAAGCCTGTTAGTGTGCTTTGCTCTTTTCCTGCCGTTTTCCTGATGAGTGCAAAAATATGTGTAAACTGCACAGAGAGGCTTCAGGCTATGGGGAAATACAGAAATAAAATTAATAAACTAATCATCAGAGATCATCAGCATCCCCACACATTTCAGCACATGTTACATTTCTCCATTCCATGAAAAGCAGTATCTTTCAAATAACTTTTTATTCAGTGAGCTCCTGCCCCTGAAAAAGTATTATGCCACAGTAAATTAGTGAATGACTTCTGTGATATTTAGCTTCTGATATTTAGCTTATATATTCTCCTCCCATATATATTCCAATTTCTCTAGCCTAGAGAAATCACTACATGCACTGTGGAAAGATTACATCCCAGCAAGATGACTGCAGAGCCAAGGCACTCCAGACACATTCATTAAGCTGTAAGCTGTACACTCATACATTAGTTTGCCCTAACTCAAACTTTGCTTCTTATTCATACCCTTTATGCAAGCAAATCTGTCTATTTGCTCCGAATATAAAGGGCCTGGGCCACCTTGGAGGAAGCAACAGGTGAGGAAGCTCTCTGGTATTCAACTCAGTATGTGAACAGCCAATGCACCAACTGTTTCTCTTGTCCAGGCCTCACTAGCTAAAGACCCAGGGAATAATTACAATTGCCCAGAACCAAGTGGCTGGGCAGATCTCTGCAAGCCAGGCACTTTGATAAAGTCAGTTAACAAGTGATGCTTTGGGCAATTTAGACTTTAGATTTAATGAAAATAATGAGCAGACCACGGAGGTAAATCTCACGCTAGTTTAAGACTGCTTATCTCTGTTACACTCCTTACTAGTCTGCTACGAGAGCCAGTCTAATGTCTCCCAGTAACCAAGTTCAGGGGGTAGACGCAAACTTGTATTAGGGCAGGTGAGAGCAATTGGGAAACCTCTAAATATTATGAGCATTAATCAAAAGGTCCACGGCCCTTGCCTGGGCGAACTATGAACTCAAACCGCGTCTACCCCCTGGTCATTAGCCATACTAGTCAGGGCTGATGTGAGCTGTAGTCCAAAGCTGGGGAAGGCTGCCCGGGGCGGTACCAAGTTGTCCATCACGTCAGGCGCCGAAGAGCCGCAAAACCTGAGGAGCGGCCCCAAAGGTGCACCACGCCCTGCCGCTCGATACGCTTCCAACCGCCCTGCCATGCCTCTTCTGAGGCTTAAACCGCGCGGCTCGGTGTACGGTCTCTTTCGGCACACGGGACTCCCCCTGTGCCGACATCCAGCCTGCCTGCAGCTCGTCCCACGGGCTTCTTCCTCCCAGGAGCCCCTGGAGCGGCCGCCCAGCTCGCCGCCCGCGCCCTGCCCGGCGCCCCCACTCACCCACCGAAACCGCCAGCCCCTCCCTCGAGTGCCCGGGCGCTCCGACTCCAGCGACGACTTCCGCCACGCGCTCCTAAAGCGGCCGGAAAAAGGGCGGGAGGGAAAGTCACGTGAGCGCCGCGGCTTCCGGCTTGTTGTCCGCGAGAGATTTCATGGAGCGCTGCCAGATTTGCATTCCTTTGAGCGCTGGCTTTGGCTGGCGTTCCTGGAAGTAATTTGAATAATCGGAGCCTAGCGAAAGATTGGTGGGAGGCGGCGCATTCGCAGGCTATCTTGAACACAAATGTGTGTTGATTCAAGTGTAGTAGACAAAAGGGCCCTGTTAGAAAAAATGAAATGTTTTATTGTGTACGAGTAAATGTCCTACTTTTGTTCTGCATTTTGATAACGAATGGAGAGCTGTTTCGGTGACGTGTGTTTTACCCATAAAGAAGGGATAGCCTAAGATTTTAGGAGGGCTAGCGTAAGTCTTTCTCGTCCTCCGCCCCGCCCAGGACTGCAAGCGTTACAAAATGCCTGAGTTCACCACTGCCACCCCCGAATATGCCATGTGAGAGTGACATGGGAGTGCATTACATCACAGGTTTATCATCAATCACACACAGTGTGATAGGACATTACCTTAAATAGTAGAAGTGGTATCTCGCAATAGTTATCATCTGTAACATGCACTTGTCCTTATACTGTCTCACCCACCTTTCTGCAAAATGGAGACACTATGGGATAGTTTATTCTACCACAGAGAACTGTCCATCAGGTTTTTTTAATATTGAAAATTGTATTAAATTTTCCCTCAGGACACTATCAAGGTTTGGAAAAGCATGACAGAACCAGTTGAATTATGCATGAAAAGAAACAGCAGTGCTGGAAATCAGTGTGTGAGTTGCACTGTACTGCACAGAGAGCAAAAAGAATATCAGTATAATTTCTTCATGTGATCAGTAAAGCAGCAAGATTCCATACTTAATTTTTTTTCCAAAGTTCGACAAGGGGGCACATCAGAAGCATTATGTATGGAAAACTGTTACATATGAAAGACAGAATTTTCATTAGATTTCAACAAGCAAACTCAATCTTTCAAAGCAGGAGGGGGCACTCAGATGCCTTCAAAATCTGACCCAGATGGCTAGGAAACCTCACAGAGTAGATGTCAAAATTACAGGGCCAGGAGGAGAAAACGGGGAAAGCCCCATCCCACTAACTTCAATTAGCACAATTCTAGATTCAACCCATTTAAATTTACAGGTTTAGGAAGCTGTGTGGATACCTTATTAAAAGTCATTGAATGGCATAGTCTTAATATGAAAATCAGAGCACGTAGTTAATCACATTGGCTTCAGTAATTTTAAAATATTAAATATATCAGAAATAAGGATCAAGCTATTGGATAACACGCACCCTAAATGAGATGTAAAAATTATTTGCATCTACTGAAGGTGTGCTGCAAATACCAATATGTCTGAATTTATACTTTCAGAATGGGAAGTAAATGTTAATAAAGTTATGAAGATAAAATGAAGACAGAGTATAAATGAAGGACAATCATGTGAGCTGCCTTGGGTTTCT
This sequence comes from Varanus komodoensis, assembly GCF_004798865.1. Classification (NCBI taxonomy): domain Eukaryota; kingdom Metazoa; phylum Chordata; class Lepidosauria; order Squamata; family Varanidae; genus Varanus; species Varanus komodoensis. Next base: position 8,191,350 of record NW_025336480.1, read on the forward strand.
TTCAAGAGGAAAAATGGTGTGATACATTCTAGATGTTTACAATTTGAAAGCTAACAAAATGATTACTAGCACTTTAGAAATACCAACCATAACTGGAAATATGAACCAAGTTGAATGTTTAAATTGCTGATACTTTAATTCAGGGAATAAGAAGTCTGAAAAAGCTGAAACTATGCATCTCCTATCTTACTTCTGCAATTTAAATTGTCACAGTGACAATCATATTATGCACACATGCATAACCCAGGGATGGGCATATAAAGTGGAAATTCCAAATGCTCTCTGTGCTTACTAGAATAAGAGTAATTAAATGCACAGAGTATGATCCTGAAAAGTACAATAACACAAAGCCCAAATGGAAAAGATGCTATATGTACTATACATAAAAGCAATCATAAGCTATGATAATTGGTGACAATGATGTATTCATATTGAAGACTTGAGCAAATCCTGTATCAGAGGTCAAACCTTTAGGAATAAAATTTTAAAAGACCCAATTAAGTTGCGACAATCCAGAGGCTGGACATCAGGAAAAGCTTCCTCACTGTTAGAACAATACGACAGTGGAACCAGCTGCATAGAGGCGGTGGGCTCTCCCACACCAGAGACATTCAAAAAGAAACTGGACAGCCACCTGAGTGGGATGGTGTAACTTGGTGTCCTGCAACAGCAGGGGGTTGGACCCAATGGCCCCTCTCAACTTTACTATTCTATGCATTTTATGATTCAATTATACTCCATATGGAATGTAACAATGTGCAAGTCAACAGGTTGAACCAGCAGAGCACTAACAAATCTTGATCTGATAATGAAGAGTGCAGTGGCACAGAAAAAAAACTACAGGAATCTGAGTGAAATTTCAGGAAAAGTTTTGGATTACTTTGATTACTTTAATTAAAGTAATTAAAATGTATTGTTATAGCTATATGAAACATCAGTGTGGAGGAAGCAATTTTGGGTAATGACAGAGAACTAAAAGTACAGGCCACTAGTCACCTGAAGATCAGTTGAACAGAGTTGCAGTGCTCAAGTTTGTTTCATCTTCAGGTCTCCTGACACGTTAATTTTACAATTTGCATCAGCAACTGTTAAAACACTTAAATTGTCTAGTAGTTACAACAATAATGCAAATAAGCGGTTTAAGCTTTTGTTACTTAAGCAGAAGTAGCCTAAAAGAATTTCCAATTCCATCAGTTAAGCACTGATTGACATTTTATATGAAGCATTTGTTCGCAATCTAGGATGAGGGAAGGGGCAGGGATTCACATGGAGATGAATCATGCTACAGCAGTCAGTCAAGAGACAGAAATGAGAAGCTGTGCTCTCAATGAATTACTGGAAGCCCCGTTCAAAACCTTTAGGTAGGCATTTGCTATGCAATCCTGTACTGCCCATTTAATTTAAGAATGGTGGGAAATGACTATATATGAAAAGTGCCTATAGGATTTTCTCCAGTTTCACTAGAACTAGTGTATTCCATCATCCCTGTACCTAAGAACACTTAGGAAGGGCATCTGCTTATTTGCTCCTTCAGTTATCATAAGCAGCAATCTGAAATCAACATGCCATGCCACAAATAATTTTCCACCTTACTGATTTTTTTAATTTTTACTATTGCAGCATGTAGATGAGTTCCTCTACTTTCACTGCCTTTACCAGCACCATGTTTAAATTTCTACCTGTTGTTTCATCCCTGGCTACATTTTTCTCACGCTGATTTGTCTCTTTATTCTAGATAGTTCTATCTTCCATTTTCAATATCTGAAACACCCTCGGTAACATGCTATTTAAATCTAGTTTGACACACAGAATTCATACATGATAAATAAGATAGCAGTTTATAGAAATGCATTTAAGATCAATACAGCAAGAACAGAGCCCTTCCTCTAGTAACTGTATAACAGTTATTCCATCCAAATAATGACACTTTTTGGATTTAAAGAAACTAGCACTGTTTTCAGAAGAAAAAAGCTGACAAAACATTGGGGCTTGCGAGAGCTAAATAATTTATTTCATTTGAAGGAAAGGGTTGGAGCTATCCTTAACAGACAGCAGTTGAAGAACAGATAGAACATGCCCCCCACAACAGCAATAATATTCTGAGTTGTCATTTAAACTTAAGGTATTCTTGGAAAGCTCTTCCAACACATAAGCATTGTTTTTTCTTTTGACTGAAATCTGACGATTTATGGAGGGAAGAATAACTCTTTGAAATTTCCGTACACCATCAGTCCCGTGTATATTAGCACTTAACTGGATCCAAGCACTAGCTTGAGGTCTAAGGTAAAAGCTGTAAGGCAGAACAAAAATGGCGTAACTCATGTGTGATTGTAATATGCGATAGATATATTAAAAAATTCAGTTTTCTAAACAAGTCCATTTCAGGTTGTTTGGGTTTTTCTTAAGATACACTATTGCAAAAGAAAGATTCTGAATTTCTTTTCCACTCTCAAGAATTTGATGTCTTTCACCCATAATCAACAGTTTAAAAATCCAGTCCAGTCCAGTGCATTTATTTCTTGCAATGTGTATGGATGTTTCCAATTTGATTTCAACACATACAAGTTTATAACAATTATCAATACTAGAAGAAACACAGCCAAAGTGTCAAGAAGCACAGGAGAAAACTGCCAGACTTGTTCTTTTGTTGGAAGTTAAAGATGAGCACTTCAAATGTAGGAAGCAAATATTCTCTTCAAGGTTAGCAACTAATCAGAATCATCCATAAGTGCAGACAGATAGCAGTATTTCTTCTTTTTCCTACAAGCAACTACTTAAACTAGAGACAAAAATTTACACAGCATTTCATATAGTTGGGGAGAATTTACCATTGGCATACATATTTGCATCTAATGGCAGATTTTAGGTATATACTGGCTACTCAGCATATCAGAAACGATTTGATAGAATGTCCAAAGACATTAATATTCATTATGGAGTGTGGACATGAACTGGAAAAAGTATTCCAGCCATTTCACTTCTTTCCATTTAGCACAAACATGTAATCTGACCTAAGGTGCCATATACCTCACATAACTATGAATAGTACAATGTGAAATGAATTAAACTTCCAGCTAGAAAACATGCCATTATTGTTTCTGTAATTGCAAAAAGATCAAAAACTTGTACTTTTATTATGCTCCTGTGCAACAAAACCAGAACTTCAAACATCTCTTGCACTTTTCTGTCAATGGATACTTATAATGCAGCAGTTGAAATCCACAATAGCAATCTAGTGGTAAATTAAAAGAACAAAATTACTTTCCAGTTGCCCTCGCTCTTTTCAAAAGGGGACTCACCGCAGGTACAAGATTAAACTGAGGAGTAAAAAGCTATGACTTTTTGCAAATCTATTAATTACCTGGGGAGTCTAATATCATATGAAAAAATACTGAACTTATCCAACTGAAGAGTTCGCTACCAAAGAGTTAAGATGCTTCATACTGACCAATCCCATCCCAAAAGCACACTGTGAGAAAGTTGCAGTTCTCACTTGGCTCCCATTTATATTCAAAACATGAAGTTGACCACTTAAAGCTTTATTGTAGTTTCTAATATAAACAAGAGCTGGAATTCAATCAATGTCCATTTCAGGGAGTTTCTTTTCTGTAGATGATGGGGCTGGTGAATCAGTACTCTGTTCAGCAGTCTTAGATCCTCTGTTGCCATCACCCTGCCCTTCTACTGGCCCATTCTGTTCTGCTGGTTGCTGATCTTCTTTTGGAGGTTCCACCTTGGGTTTCGGTTTGGTGATTACAGGATTACACATGTTTATCAGTTCCTAAAACAAACATGTTAGAAATCCTTAAAATATTAGGAAATAAGTACTTTCATTAATAGATTGCTATCCAATAGATTATTAAGGAAGCAGATAAAAGCATATGTGCATGGATGAACTCATTAAAAATAGCTTGTGACCTATTTTAAATAGCTTTGTAAAACTCAGTACCACAAATAGGCTAACAGAAGGCATCATGCAACACTCTCAGCTTCAATGCTCTCTCCCTCCACCTCCCCACAAGGTGAAAGATTTATTTACTTTTGTTTTTGCATCGATCTCCTTAGCTGTGATAACAGGGTCCAAAGTAAGACTTCGTTTGTTCTGGAGATTGAGCTTGTTGTTCATCCATTCCATTGCCTCATTGACACTCTTCTCCACTTTGGCCACTTCTGCAGGGTCTAAGTGGTCATACTGCTCTTCCTAACAAAAAAGTAGAGTATGAATTTGTATAGAAATACAGTTCTAAACTTCATTCTTTTAATTAAAACAAAAATGTCAGACTTGGCCTGGCATTCTGAACTGAATGAATGAAACATGACATGATACTAAGCAAACAGGAACAACATGAAAGATTACTATCACATGGTATTGACCATAATGGGTTAAATTAAGAAAGGATAAATAGCAAAACTCTCTCCTCTCAAAAGCAAACAAAGTGTCTGAGCATAACTGCCCATCACTTGGAAAGCCAATATCTCCCTGAAAAGGAACATTTATTCTTTAAAACTTTGTCACTGAAAATGTTCAAGATAATTTTAAACCTTTTGTAAATAAGAAAAACAACGTGATGTAAAAATACCTTTGCTTTAAACGAAAGAACAGCTTTCATATATTGTTGGATTTGCTTTCCAAGCTCTTCAAAGGCTTTTGGTCTTTCTTCAGATTCTTGAAATCGCACTTGAATAGGCTGTCCCACAGTCTGAATTGAAGAAAAGTTGTGAAATGACACATTAATTGCCCCATCTTTGCAACTTTGATTCCATGGCATATTAATTTAAAACTCTTTGTTGAATCCATCCTCCTGCGTTTAAATTGGATAATAATCAACTTCAGAGCAGTGATATGCACATGTGAGCAGAAGGACTTCTTTGTACCTCAGCAGTTTTCTCTAAGATCACTTATCTGAAATTCTTTTTCAAAGCAGTTTGTCTTTAGCAGCAAGGAACTATTGCAGCAGCAAAATATAATTAAGCCTCATATATGCTATGGGGTTTTTTTGCATTTTTTCTTCCTAATTGTTTACATCATAAACATTACCAATTAACATAATTAAACAATATATTAATATCAGTACTACCTCCACGAGCACCAACAACTCAGTTACTTAATGTAAGATCATTTATTCATTCAGGTTGCCCCACTTCCCCTTCCAGAACTGCACTGACTCTTGTAGTGATTCACTCCTCCTTCCTTTTATTAAAACGTATTCAATAGAAGATCTCCAAATACTTTCAAATTTGTTTCCATTTATCAAACCTTTTTTCCATTATTCCACATTAACAGCTATATTCCAGACTTCTTTATACCAATCAACTATATGATATTCACATTTTATTGTCCAATTCCTTGGTATTACTAGTCTTACTGCAGTTAATACATTTTTCATCAATTCTTTAGTATTTTGTCCCATCTGTTCTCTAAATAATGCTAATCCAGGATTAACTTCAATATGTAACTTCAATATTTTACCAATTTCTTTAAAGATTCTTTCCCAAAACTCATTTATATATTTACACTTCCACCACATATGGAAATATGTACCCACTTACTGGTGGCATCTACAAAAGACACTGAATATTCATTATTCATGTATTTCAATTTAACTGGCGTTAATTACCATATCCAAACCAGTTTATAAAAATTCTCTTTAATTCTTACTGTCATAAATTTTAAAATTCTCTTGTCCCACATGTTAGTCCATTCTTCAGCACGAATATTTCTTTTTAAATCTATTTCCCAAGACTCTTTAAGAGGATCATATCAATCTTCCTCTTCTAGTAATATGTTGTAAATTTTACTTATTCCTTTCATCCACATATAATTTTGCATAAAGAAAAACAAGATAATATCTTCAAATTTAGTATACTCTGCATTTACAATTTTTCTTCAAACAATTTTTAGTAATCTAATTGAAGTATATCAATTTATTTTACTCTGCCCCAGTGTTGCTTGTATCATTTCTTTACTCTTCATTTTCTCTTGCCAATCTTTCAACCTAGTAACATGTTTACTCTTCAGTACTTCCTCAGATTCGCTGAGAATCTTTCTAATTCCATAATTGGATATAACAGTGAAATCAATGGGATAGATACCTCTAGGAGGTGTGTCCAGAAAGTAATGAGAATGTTATTTTAAAAATTCTTTTACTGAAAAATTTTACAATTGAACATTGTCTCCTTCTAAGTATGCACCCTGTGAGTGTACACAACACTTCCAGAGATTTTTCCATTCTTCATAGCATCCCTGGAAGTCTTCAAATGAATGTTATCCACACTAACAAAATTCAGTCCTTTCAAACCATTCTTCTTTGGGAGTATGAAAAAGTCGCAAGGAGCCAAGTTGGGGCTGTAGGGTGAATGAGGAAGCACTGTGATGTGTTTTTCAGCGAAAAACTCTCTGGCAGCCAAAGCACTGTGACTCGGTGCATTGATGTGATGAAAGATCCAAGTTGAGCCGATCTCAGGACACACACAAAACACTGTCTCAAGCAACCAAGACCTTCCAGGGGAAATCTTTGATTCACAGTTTGACCAGTAGGTACAAATTCCTTATGGACAATTCCACGTTATTTAAAAAAAAAAATCCCAGTGACCACTGATGTGACTTTTGATTTGCTCATTTAAGCTTTCTTGGGGTGAGGTGATGAGGATGTGTGCCATTCTCAACTTCATTTCTTCATCTTGGGATCGTACTCAAGCACCCAAGATTCATCTCCTTTGATCACTCAACTCAAAATATCAGGCTCTCTTTCCAAACTGGGCAATAGGTCTTGGCAAATGATGGCATTCCTTCTGATCAGGTGACAAGTTCTGTGGAACAAGTTTTGCACACACTTTTCTCATGTTCAAATCCTGAGTCATGATTTCATGAACGGGAATGACTTGGTAATTGCTGTTTCCTCTGCAATCATTCTGATAGTGAGCCATCAATCACAATTGAGAACAGACTTCATTGCACTCACATTCTTTTTAGACAAAGGGGGGTCCTGATCAATGTTCATCTTCAACACCTTCTCGTCCTTCCCTGAAGGCCTTGTGCCATCAGTATGCTTCTGCAGATGATAGCACAACTTCTCCATAAGCTCTTTTTACCAATTCCAAAGTTTCTGATGCACTTTTAGCCAATTTTACACAAAATTTTATCACTTACCACTGTTCCAAACTCACTTGCATTTTTCTTAAAACAAGGCACTTGAAAAAGGTGTCACAAAGAAGAATGGCCCAACTCTGACAGGGCTGGAATACAACTGATCAGTGTTCTAACATATGCCTGGCACCCCACCCCATGTGACCTTGGCCAGCTTCTCCCTTCACAGAGCCCTTCTAGAGTGTAGGAACTTCATTCTCATTACTTTCTGGACACACCCTATATTTATTCCAAATTCTGACCATATGCTTAAAAAAGGGTTTCCTATCTTCAATAATCTTATTGAAGAAGGATACTTAATAAGGATCCCTCTATATGTTGATATTCTAATTTATCCCATATTATCTTAACCGGCTGCAGTATAATATCTGGAATATGCCTCATTTGATTAGCTATGTAATAAAATTTCACATTGGGAATACCTAAACCCCATTTTCTGGGGCATATACCATCTTTTTAAAAAATTAATCTTTGCTTTATCCCCATTACAAAATGTATTAATGTCATTTAATATGCTGATGACACCCAGCTCTACCTCTTGTTTACATCTAATCCAGGTGAGGCAGTGGCTGTCCTGAACTGGTGCCTGGCGGAGGTAATGGGCTGGATGAGGGCCAACAACTGAGACTCAATCCAGATCAGACAGACGTCCTTTTGGTAGGTGGTTCGGGTTTTCAGGTAAGTGATATTGGTCCTGTCCTGGATGGGGCTGCACTCCCTCTAAAGGACAGGGTCTGCAGCCTAGGAGTGCTCCTCGACCTGGAGCTCTCCCTGGAGGCTTAGGTGATAGCGTTGATGAGGAGTGCTTTCCTTCAGCTTTGGCTGATCCAACAGCTGCGTCCTTACCTGGACGAGCACTGCCTGGCAACAGTGAAATATGCTCTGGTAACTTCCCAGTTGAATTATTGTAGCATGCTCTACATGGGGCTGCCCTTGGTTCAAAATAGAGCTGCCAGGTTGCTGACGGGGGCCAGCCATTATTCTCATATAACGCTGGTCCTCTACCAGCTTCACTGGCTCCCAATTGAAGTCCAGGCCCAATTAAAGGTGCTGGCTCTAACCTATAAAGCCCTAAACAGCTTGGGACCAGGATACCTTAAGAAACATCTCCTTTCCTACATGCCCTCACGGTCCTCAAGATCAGCAGGAGAGGCCTTGCTCTGGGAACGCTCTTTGAAGGAAGTACAGAGGGTATTTACCTGGAGGTGGATGTTCTCTGCAGTGGCGCCTAGACTATGGAATGCGCTCCCCAGAGAGGTCCGCTCGGCGCCAACTCTCCACTCTTTCCAGTACCAGGTAAAGTTAGCCATCATTTTAATAATTAAGGATTTTAGATCACAGTCGCATTTTCTTTTTTTCTTCCTTTCCTCCTTTTCTTTGGTTTTTGAAAGTGTTGTTTCAGTGTTTTCAAGTGTTGAATGTTTTAAATATTGGTATTGTATTATTATATTACTATTTTAACCTTTTGTAAGCTGTCCTGTGGTGTATTTTTTTTTGCAAAGGATGGGGTAAAAAAATGTTTTAAATAAATAAATATTGATCATGTTCTGCCATTCATTCAAATCTTTTTCTGTTAACTTAATTGGTAACATCATAAACAAAAAAAAAATTTTATGCTATTCTATTAAACTATGATAAACCAATCTTGTAAAATTAATTCATCTTCTCTTTCACGTCATATTTTAACTTACCAAAATTATTCTCTTTTGAACATTACAAATTTTTGTATTATTTACTCCTAAATACTTAGGGGCGGCATAGAAATGTTATAATAATAATAATAATACATATCTTATTTCTTTTAATCTCATCCTTTTCTACTTTATTACAATAACATCATTTCTGATTTATCCCAATTTACTTGTAAACCCATTATTTCTCCAAATTCTGTTAAATGTATTTTAATGTGATCCATAAGCTTAACTGGGTCCTTTATTGTTAATAATGTATCATCTGCAAATAAGCTAATCTTAATTTTATTCCCAGATCCTATTCCTTCTATTAAAATTATCATTCCTAATACTATTTGCCAGCAGTCCTATAACTAAAGCAAACAAAATTGGAGAAATAGGGCAACCCTGTCTAGGACATTGGCCTAGGGATATTTGGTTTGTTATACCATTATTTATTATTACTGTTGTAAAATTCCTTGAGTATAACTGATTATATTTCTAAATTGTTTATCAAATCCCATTAATTCTATTAATATCTTTATTTGTTGACCATTCCACACAATCAAAAGCTTTAACAATATCTAATGCTATTATACCAGCTTTTAAGTTTTTCCTGTATATATATTCAATTATGTTTAATACTCTTCTAGTCAAAGTGTATATGAAGGTTAAGGGCTATACACAATGGTTCACTTAATTAGGAAGCTGCTTTCAAACTCTGCCAAAGTTGGTAGGCTAAAGAGTTGCATAACTCTTAAGTGAACGGAGCTTGGGTGTTTATGATGCTCATGCAAACCTCACATATTTAAAGCAACCATGGTAATGTCAACATTTATAGCATAAGCAATTAGGATAACGTGAATAATCATCTATCATCCCAACCTCCATAATAGCTGGTTTACATTTTCTTGAGAATTTTCCCAGAGCAGCTTTTTAAAATGCAAGGAACTTCCTTCCATGCAGCAGACACAGATTCCTCATGTGAAAAGTTTAGACAATTGTGAAGTACCACTTACTTTCAGTTCTGCCAGTTTATCAATGTATACTTGTTTGGGCTGGTCTTCACCCTCTTCATATAACCAATTTTCTGTATCTTCCAACTTCAGAGTAAAAGTATTACGATCCTGAAGAAAAGTAAACAAAATACAGATCAAAGATTTTTCAATAAATTATGCATTCAAATATGATTGCAGTAACATGAATTTTCAGTTCTAATCCTCTAGAACTAAATACATTTTCATGTTAGTGCATAATTTAAACTCACTCAAAGAATTGCAAATGCTTACTGATCCCCAAAGCTTTAAATGCAACTTGAAAGCATGTATGCAGGTTGAAAAATTGTAGATAGCGAGTAAGCAGGCAAAGCAGCTTTGGATTCCTGGGAGCAGTGAGTCAAGTAAAACAAGGGGTGCAGGGGAAGAACAGAGCACAATCATGGTTCTTCTAGTACTTGGCTATACATCTTTAGTATGAAAGTGTGAAGTTCTATTATATATTGGGTATACGATGAGGAAACTGAACAGAGGATGGACAGAACAACATGTTCAAATATCTGTATGAGTGCCTTATTAATGTTTCAATTTACATAGTGTTCTGTGGTCAGTGAACTGTGGAAGCTACTGATGCTGACATTAGATACTCTGAGAGTAAGACTTGTCTTTCTTATCTATGAAAATTGTCATAAACAATACCTACCTCTTCACTAATAAATTTTTCATACACGCTACAAAGCTTGTCTCGCATTTCATAAACATACTCCTCAACTGCATTCTTGGCATCATTCCGTTCCTTCTCCAGTTTATCCTGCATGATCATTTTACCCTACAGGAAACATATTTGTTATACCATTTTTCAGTTAAGCAGAGATTGTAACTGAGTACTTTTGTACATGCATTATAGGCACCCCTAATTTAAGCATCAGCCACCTATAATTTGTAAAAAGTATTCCTCTATTCCCTTTAAGTGCATTAGACTGACTTACCTCATTCTCAATAAATAAGTTTAGCATGTCCTTTCCTATCTGCCACACCAACTGATTCTCTATAGGAAGGTCAACTGTTGTTGTCTTTACTTTAGCTTTCTTGGCTTGAGGAGGTTGATCTGTTTTCTTCTCTTTTGATCCAGCTTGAGATGTCTGCATTAAAACAGGGTTCAGAATACACACACAAAATGTGACAAATTCTGTTTTGTAGAATTCTCTGACTCCCACCCACACTAAGGCTATCACTAATTTCACTAACAGATCGAGCATAGTAACAACTACACTTAAGCAAGTGCCACCAATTTTACTAGGGCTTAGGCTTTGGTGGACATTTTTTCTTGAAGAGATGTAACGCTGCTTAGACTAGTGTATGTTATTTTAGCTTCTTATAGTGAGGTTATAGGGCCTTTTGTTTGTGTAAAAGTATTTAACTGTAAACAAGCATAGCACATAATTTTTACCTCCATTTCCTCAGATTCAGTCTTGTTTTCTGCTTGAGCTGGCTGCTGATGTTCCTCAGTCTTCTGTTGCTCTTCCTGGTCAACTTGCATTTTCTGAAATAATAAATGCAAGTATTAATATGGGTTTTCTCATCTATACTCCTTAATTATGATCAACTAAAAGACAATTTCCTCTATACTTGGACTTCAGAGTCCTCACCCTACCATATTCTAATTACCAAGCTGTACAAACTGTTAAGGAAAGAGTAACTCTTAATTTCAGGATGGAAGAGAAATGCTGAGTCTCCAGATGCTACTTGTCATAGTTCTACTGCAATTAGCTCTCTGAGCACTTCAGCACTCCAAGGGTATTATAGAACAGGGCAACTCAACTGCCACTGGTTCCACTGTCCTTGCAGGATCCAGTGTGCGCGCCAAAGGAAAGTAATGCTTCTTGATGTAAGCCAGGAAATGAGCTGGAATGCTTGCTTCTGAAATCTTAATGGGCAGTAATGCTCCATTGATCTGCATGCTTTTGGAAATGAGTGTTTTGACCCATTTGTTTACTTTAGGAGCTGCTGGGTTTCCACTGTGGAAGCAGGGATTTCCCCTAGAGGCTCGGTAGTATTGGGTGCGGCTGAAAAAAAGTAGCTCAGAACCCTAGTGGTGTTGTTCAGCAGGGATACTTTAGTGGCAGCTAAATTGTATACTCCTTCAACTTTTGAAGAATATTAATAGATAGTGAACCAACAGAAGAGGGGGAATGATGGTCAGAAATACAGGCTGCCATTTGCAGAGGATCAGCTCGTACAGGTTTACTTTCTTGAATCTACATTTTTGTAATGATTATCAAAAAGTTCTACATAGCCTGCTTCCATATACATTGTAAATATATGATTGAAGCTAATCATTAGTAAATATATATAACCTTTGCTAAAAGGATTGTTTAAAACCAACAGCATATATAGACCTTAACCTACAAAATTCTGTACGTTAATCATTCAAATCAGTCAGGCTAGATTAGTAATACACTGCTATAGTAGATTAGCAATAGCATCCAGCAAACCCAAATTACCTCTTCCTCTTTTGCTTGCTGATCTGTTTCCATGGGCTCCTCATTGTCTTCTGATTTATGAACTTCCACCAGTGATGCACTTGAAACACTGAAAATGCCGTGGATGTTTACTCTGACTTTTACTTTAACTTTTGAACTGGATCCATCAGCTTGTGGCATTACCTTCTGAACTAAAAACTGAGCTAAATAAGAAAATCAGGCAATATTTTCATTAAAAAGAACTCAGAAAGCTCCATGTGGATTAACAGAAAGCAATTGACTGAAACTAGCTTTTCCATTATCAATATTTAAATTGCTTTGTTTTAATATTGGTAGCTTAAAGTTTGCTAATTTAAAATTACACCCATCATTCTGAGATTCAATTCAACAAAAGAAACAACTGTTAAATCATTTCATTGATTACTTACTAAATGTCATATTTAATCCAAGCATGTAATCTTTGGGGTTTTTTTTAGTAGGTACCAGTTTATCAGCATAAATTTTACAGAGACACACACATGCACACACTAAGTAAGTATGCACTATCACAGCAGCTCACGGTGGCTTAAGACATGGTGGGTCGCAACACATATCAGTGGCACTTCAACATTCAAACTGTGGTAGGCTAATAAGGTTCCATTCCTTATTGTGCCATCCAACACTGATGAGACTGGTTTATGTGAGAGTTAAACAATATTTGCAGAACCCTAAAGCAGCTCGTGGGTTAGGCAACTGTTGTTTGGATCTGTATCCAAATTTACACAACACAATTAGTCATGGTAACTACCCATTTTAACTGAAATATTAGAGATAGCCATCACAACACACCAAAATCCACCATGGCTTAAATTTATTTATTTGTATTCCCTTTTTTTTCTTAAAAGAAACTCAAAGCGGCTTACATTATTCTTCTCCTGCTGCTCTCAATCCTATCCCCACAACAACCCTATGATATATGCTTGGTGAGAACCTGACTGGCCCAGAGTCACCTAGTTGGCTCCAAGCCAAGTGGGGACTAGAACCTAGATTGCCTGAGTCCCAGTCCCATGCTCTTAACCACTAAACAGTGGCAAGCATGTGAACCAGTCCACTAAGACAGCATCGCTTTTTTATCATTACATACCTATGGCAGGATTTGGATAAGGCAATTCCTTAGGACAACTATAATAAGCTTCCAGAGTGAAAGGTTCCTTCCTGTAGAATGTGAGAACCTTGGAGAATGGAGCAGCATGATTCTTTGGGAAAACTTCACAATCACTATAGAAAGCAAGAATAAATTTTACTTCAACTAGATAAGACCATTTTTTCCTACAGTTCAGATACAAGTTCTGTTTAGTGAGCCCAGAAAATTATGGGCTCACTAAACCACAACAAGATGTCTCATACAACAGTAGCAGCAGTTAAGAGGAACACATTGGCAAGTTATCAATAATAATATTCAAGTATTTTCATATGCAAATGTTTACAGAATGATAAATTAACGACCACTATCAGCTGTAATTAAGTCTTCACAAATGCATTTAGTGTTGAAGGTTTTACCTTATTCCTTCTTCTGCTGGGGAATTCCATTTCAAAGAAATAGGATACGGTACTAAATCTGTGATAGAAAATTCTCTCACTTTAAAAGCTGGGGATAGAATAGCACACTGTAAGAAACAAAATATTAAGTTAAGTCATGCAAAAATCAAACTACAAGTCAGCTATAATCTCAAAAAAGGATGATTTAATATATATTGGAGGCTTGAACTTCAAAGCACTGTGGGTTTTTTAATTAATATAGTACATTTCTGTAGAAGCTTCTTAGAAGTAAATCCCATTGAAGTCAATTAAAGGAGTACTCCAGTTGTCTGTGAAACCATAAGGTACTGGGGACCCCCTCTGAGGTCAGAGACAGTGTTTCAACTTCAGGGGAGAGAAGTCATACATCCACCCGATTTCCTTAGAACTGGTGGGGACATAAGAGCACTGGCTGTGTTTGGAGGTAGGAAAATCAACCTTAGAGGAAAAAAAGGGGGAGATTTCATTGTAAAAGATTAGCTTAGGTATTGTTATAGATTCTGTGGGCAAGATAGCTGCAATTCTTGTACTGATTAGTCCAGGAATTGAGAACCTTTAGTCCATAGGCCAATCTGGAATACGAGACTGGGCTATTTGGTTCCCTGGGCCTTAGACAAGGCCCAGTCATAAAGGTCTATTGCCTACTGAATCTCTGCTTTTACCTCCTATGGGACATTCCACTCCTGCTTCTGACTGGGAGGCAGAAGAGCTTCGAAAGGAATTGCTGTTTTGTCTGATTAACGGTAACAGTAGTTACTCATTTCCCCATTAGTTTCTCTTGTCCTGTATTCTTCTCAAAAGTAAGTCTACCATGGCAAAGCCAACCCCCCACCTAAGGTGTCAGCTAGAGGAGATTCTAGCCAGTGCCCTGATCAGAGCAGCTTTGCCAGTTCTATGTCCTCCCCAAACTGGCAAACCAAAGTCTTAGCTGAAGACACTCTAATAGGCACATTGGCCAGGAGGCAGATGACCTCAGTGATTGTGGCTACATCCACATGTCATCTAGTCCAACACTGTCTGAGGATTCTTGATTGACTGAACAAATTATCTATTGAGCTTGCAAAGGTCCTTTGGTAGCCATTTTACCCTAACCAGAAGATAGGCTATAAAGATTGGCTTTAAATGGGTCTATGGGATTAGTACTGGTACCCTCCCTGAAGGAGGTAAAGAGGTAAAAAGGACATCTATTCGGAGTAGGGCCTTCTCTGTGGTGGCACCCAGATTGTGGAATGCGCTCCCCAGAGAGGTTTGCCTGGAGCCGAGCCTATATTTTTTGGCACCAGGTCAAAACTTTTTTATTCAAGCGTTATTTTAAAAATTAACATATTAATGGTTTTAACAGCCACTTTTGATTTATTTTTATTGGTTATATATTGTTTTATTATATTGTGGTATTGATTGGTTTATTATATTCTGATTTTAATGTTGAAAGCCATCCTGAGATGTTATACATGAAGGATGGCATATAAATGTTTTAAATAAATAAATAAATAAATACTACTACTACTACTACTACTACGCAGAAAACTACAAAAATGCATTCCTTTCCAATCACTTAATACCTTTTTCAAATCAGCCACATTACCCTCATTAGAAGCTCTCAAGAAACTAGAATGAAATTAACATTGAACAGAGAGTTAAATTCTAAGCTTACAAGCGATCATTATTACCTGCAGTGCACAGCCTCGTGTGACAGCTTCATCAGCATTCAGAGTTGTACTGACTTCTTTACCAAAAAATTTACTGACTCGCTCTTTTACAGCAGGTATTCTTGTAGTTCCTCCTACAATTTCTACTGCATAGATGTCCTCCTTCTTTAATTCTACACAAATTTAGATAAATATTTGAGACATTCCAAGGCTAAAACTCACATGCATAAGGAAAATTCCGCTATCTTCAATGCTATTTGTAAGAACATTTTAGCACTAAAACCAGAAGCAACATACATTAGGTTAGAAACATGGTGCTCAAATTACCATTAAAAAATTTCAAGAGTGTATAACAGTTTCAAAGCAGAGGGTGAAGTCTACCAGTTGGATTTAAAAAGACCAAAGTCTTTGGAATGATTCTCCAAGTCAAGAAGAATACCATGCTATAAGTCAGGGGTCCTCAAATTTTTTGAATAGGGGGCCAGTTGAAAGGTGCCAGCGATAGGCACGGGCCGCCAAGATGGTGCAGGTGGGGGGTGTGGGCCGGAGGGGGGGCACGTGCATGCGCGCAGAATTGCAGGGGTATGAGTGCGCAAAGATCATTTTCTCCCAATGAGTCCAAAACAATCTCCTTGTGAGCAAGCTGGTGCCTTGGGGCTGGCTTGCTCGCAAGTAGATCGTTTTGGACTAGCTCAGAGAAAAGGATCTCCCATCAAGGCACCCGCTTGTTCGCTAGGAGATCCTTTTCTCCAAGCCAGTTCAAAAATGATCTCCTTGCGAGCAAGCTGGCACCTCACCACACACGTGCACGCGTGGCGAACTATGGAGGGTCGGATTCAGCCCCCAGGCCATAGTTT
Organism: Varanus komodoensis; assembly: GCF_004798865.1. NCBI lineage: Eukaryota > Metazoa > Chordata > Lepidosauria > Squamata > Varanidae > Varanus > Varanus komodoensis. The sequence goes on from NW_025336480.1 coordinate 8,207,708, forward strand.
GAGGACCCATGCTCTACATACTCAGTGGCACTAAAAAGCCTCTAATTCACACAATATAGGCAGCATTTTTCAACTGGAGCATACTTAATTGCTAGCCAGTTATTGCATCAGCAATTAAGAAGTGAGCTTACATTAGGCTTAGCTTTGTTTTAGCCAATCTAAAATAGTATATTGCTACTTAAGGTATGAATGTTTTTGTAAATATTAGCAATGCGTATAAGGAAACAATCTGTATACAATCCTGAACAGGACACAATCCGAATTTATACTATTTTGTTTAAAATATTTGTAAGGTGCCTTTTAAGACAATGGCAACAAGACAATGGCCTCCCACAGTGGCCAACAATCTGGAAAAAAATCAGTATCAAACAAATAGTATAAGGCTTTAAAGTGGACTATTTATAATGCATATATTTTCAGGTATCTTTCATCAGTAAATACTGTGAGCCAATAAACCTTTTTAATTTTAATTTTTTTTGCAAATTGATAGTGCTGGTACAGAGTTGCCACACCTAAAAGTAATTACTGCTTCTTGTTTTATATAGCACTTTGAGTGTATTAATTCTTTTAGAATTCCTTGGGTTATTATGTTTACCAATACTATACTGCATTCCAAGTAACAAAATCTGCACTTACTAGCTTGCTCCAATACACTGCGAAGTGGTGGTTCAACTCTAGCTAACAGGTCATCACACATCTCTAAAAATTTGCTCCTGTGGGTGGGTAGAAATGTAAAATTATATGACTAAGCAAAAGGATGAAGAACAATGAAATAATTATGTTTGTAGGTATGTCTTAAATTTTCATCCCTAAAATTTACAATGTTTGATTTAATGTAGTTAGATGGCAGTACATTGTGTAAAAGCTGCTAATTAATAATTCTGAAGTGTTGCAATTCTTCAGTTGAATTGTATATTTTTAGCCAAGATGTCTCCTGTCTCAACAGATACCAACCTCATTAATTCTCCTCCATTTTGTTTCCAAGGGCTTTCTTAAAATGTGTACAAAGCAGAAGTTCTGAGTCACCTCATACCAAGAATAACCTCACAGAAGTTAAGTGCACTGACCCCCTCCAACTGCAGAAACATTTATTTGTACAAGAATCTCTCACTCACACCTTTCCCATCTTTCTCACAGATAATACACAGATTTATAGAAAAGATATGAACAAGGCAAATTGCTTATTTTCCTTATAAAGCTGAGCAGTTTATAGGCAGAGGTTAAACTACAGACAAAATTAAACTAGGATACCTGTTCATTGTCCCAGAGACATCAATGTCATTCATGAAGCATTCTATGTTCATTGGTAGATCAGAGGCATTTGCACTCATTAACTTCTTCAGTTTTTCACATTCCTGAGATAATCTCAACAGTGCACGAATTTTGGACTTTATGTCTAATTTATATTTCTTCCCAAATTCTTCACAAAAATAATTTACTAATACTTCATCAAATTTCTTGCCACCAAGTATTGTGTCAAACGCTGTTGCAAGAACCTTTATAATAGAAGAAATAAATTATCTCCATTACACAGATTTCTTCTCAAGATCTCGACTTCCTAGTATATTGAATAACCCAAACAACTGGTGTTTTGCTCAACTTAGTGAAATCAAAGGCTCTGGATTTCAAACCACTGTAAATCTGTTACACAAAGTTGTATGCTGCAGCCAGCAGTACTATATCCACAAATAAAAGGCAATCCACAGATTAGTAATAGGACACTAGTAACGTACTAAAGTAGAGGGAAAAATTACCAGGCTGCAAAATCTCAAAGTCTAGCTGCCTACTTTCCTGTTCTCATGTATTATCATGGAATATTTATTTGTTTAGGGAATAGAGGGATGGCCAAAACGTGAACAATCACAAAGCTGTCATTCACAGTTAGTATAGCTACCATCATTTCAAAGGACTGTCGTCTTTCAAAGGACAGAGAGAGCAATTATATGGGCCCTAGTCAGCAACTAAGAGTCCAAATTACCTTTTGCATTCCTCAATTCAAGGTTGGAGACAGTTCTGACATTAGGTGAGTGAATCAGAGCTCCAAGCTGCTCTCTGAGGAACTTGAACTTCCGAGCAGGGGTAAAAGGAGTGTTTCAGCATGCATGGAAAGGATACTGAGGAGCCAAATGTGGGAGTTATCCCAAGGCCTCTACAGTCTTCTTCCTTCCCCCTCCAACAAAGTGTATGAACAAAGAATCTGTCTAGCAATAAACACATGGCAGAAGAACAGGAAGGCAAAGGTGATCTACACCATTCCTCCTGCATAGGATACCCATACATTTCCAAATTCAGGGCCTTATGATCAAAGGCATGCCCATAGGAATAAATCTATAGCAAGTTTTGGTGCTTTCACTGAAGAGATGTAAGTTGGGCATTCTATTAGTCAATATGTTGCTTATGTTTATATTTGGTATGTGAATGTTATGCAATAGTTGCCCAGTTGCAATAAAGCTTGCAAATTCCTTAACTCTAGTACTTTCTGTGTTGCAAATGCAGCAGTAACTTTTGGAATTAAAATGAACGCAACTATATACTTACCTTCAGTTTTCCCTTGTTAAATGCACATACTGAAACTTGATAAGCTGAATGCCCTATGTCAACAAATACAACATTTCTTGGTTTCTCTTCTAATGCAGGAAGATCTTGTTTATATATGCCATATGCAAGAGCAACTAGAAAAAAAATTCAGTCCAGTATAAGTAAAAACCATTTTCTTCTTGGTTAGCTATACAATTTGTTTTCAAACAAATTTCCTTCCTCTGAGCAGTATCCAATGGTGCCATTCTACAAACTTAAATCGTGCCATAATTTTTTTCAATTGCAGAGCCTTGCTTATGCAGACAAGTTTAGCTGAATTTTTTCCTCTTCAATATTGTCTGGATCTGCCAGTGCAATGTCATTTCCACTAGCAGAATGATACACCTGAATACTTTCCTCTGAGTAAGAAATATTTAACAAAGTTGCACATAATTATTACAAATGCAGGACATCAGAGCACAGTGCTATATAGAAGTTTTGAGAAATGTTGTAATGTCACCTTGAGATTTTTGAAGTCTGAGGTTACATGCTTTGCAAAGGCAACATGAAACTACAGAATAGAAGGACATTCACCTTTTGCAGAATCAAGGTTACTCAAGCATGCTCATGATGCATGAATCATGAATCAAATAACCATGCATGAATCAAAACTCTTTGTCAGAGAATGAACACTCATCCAAAAATATATTTATGAAAATATATATTTTCATACACCAAATTATGAAGTGAGAGTAAATATATAACATTTGTAAAATTTTTGAAGAAAATCTGCATTTCATCAGATAAAAATTGAGTAAGATTTAAATATATGCAATACTTTGGGGAAATCAAATATTGTGTAAACAGATTTTTGCAATGGTAGTTCCCCTTACCTCCCCTTCCCTGAAGACCCCACACTCAAGATGTACACAGCATATGAGGAGGTGCAGGGGGAGAAGGAATGGTCTGTTCAACTGATGGAAACCAGTTATATGGATACAAGCCTGTCTTTCTAATCAACCCTAAACCTATTTTGCTGTAAAACAAGAGTGGGCAACTTAGAATGTAGCATCATCTGGAGGGTCGCAAATTGCCCACTCCTGATTGAGCATATAAAACTGAACTATTTGGCATATTTATAAAATTGTCAGAATGATCCTATGCACACTTACTCAGAAGAAAAATCCTTCTTTTTAATGAAGCTTACGCCAAGGTAAGTCCAAATAGCATCCACTGTAAAAATGCCTTAATTTTGAACAAACAAAATTACAAGTGTACTCCATACTAGTCAACTGTAACCTGCTACACATTGTGCCATTTAAGCACATGTATCCTTCCTTATGCTAAGTAGAAAGAAGAAATAAATGAAACGGTATTTGGACAGAAGTCTCATACTGTCTACAGTATACATAGGAATCATTCTCAAATACTGCAGATTGCTTGCTTTAAAATTTTCATACTATCGATTTTGACTGACCTAGGAAAACAATCATATGGTCCCTTGGAAATATCTTAGGGACCACAGGAGATTGTAGTTTCCTCTGCAAAGCTTGTAGCTACTGCTGCATCCTTGGGAGGGGGAATCTTACAGAGATATCCCCCAGCCCACATCTCCCAGCTATATGGGTAGAAAGCACCCTCATCCAAGCTTCAAGATGAAGATGTAAATGAAGAACAAGTAGGGGGATGCTGAGAATCTGCAGCATTCTAGGGCCTTCCTGTTCTTATCCCTATGACTTGACCACATATACTCAAAAGTTTATCAGCAAAGAGAAGAGAAGCAAATGTTGTCTCTGTCATTCTTCTTGTACCACCAGGATTTGTTTGATCACTTCAATGTTAGAGTGCTACCTGGACACCCATAGAAGTGCACTGCACTGCACCATTTCACTCAAATATTCCACAGGAGGTTATTTTAGAGATTCCTGAATTCCTAATTTTCTAGTAAAAAGGGGGGAACTTCTAGGGGAAAATGCTTTAATCTTTTTGAAGGGCTTCCAAGCCTTCATATAAGAGTCAGAGAAATTAAATTTCAATTTTTATCTGGATAAATCTTCCCTTTTCCTTACTAGCACTACAGTAGACAAACATTTTTGAGCCTGAATTATGTCTAATTTTTGGAAGGAAAAAATCATACTCTATATTAGAGTTGGGAGAAACTATAGTGGAATCCATCCCTCTAGCATTTGAGGACTCCTCCTTGTGTCTGGCCTGATCTTACAAAACGAACTGCGCCACGATCAAGTCTGCAAATGACTGTAAAGCAAAGATGTGCACCAGTAACCTTCTTCTACCCAAACAGCGCCTGCACATGGCACAGAAGAGGCATGCTGTTTGTGCTGTGCATGGGGCTCAATTCCTTGCAAGTGCCCTGTAAATGCTAAGTCACCTGGTACTCAGACTCAGGAGTGCAGCAGAGCAGACTGGAGACTGGGAAGCTGAGCCTAGGGAATCTGAAAGATTCCCATCCCCAACAGATTCCCCACAGATCCCTACCCTATGCTCTTTGCAGTTAGCTAGCTACCTGCAGTAGTTTCATTAATCAATCGCAAGCAGTTGAGTCCAGCAATTTGTGTAGCATCCATCACAGATCTCCTCTCTGCATCAGTATAGAAACACGGAACCTACAAGACACAAACAAAACCATAATTTTTCATAAATCCACAATTAGAATAGGAAAAGAAGGTTAGATGTGAGTCATCTCTTTGGAATGTCTTCTGCATACTAACATAGATGCTCCACAGCACACACACATACTTGTTTACTACAAAACTGAGGGCACACTGCAACTCATAAGTGAAGGTCTGCACATACAAGCCATTCTTCATGGCCAACAGAAAGATTGTAGTAACTAGAAGTGTGTCCATCCTCCAAGGTGGAACATGAAGGCAGAGTTATGCTTTTACTCTGCATACCATCTAGTGACCAGAAAGCTCAAAAATACTCAAGAGACTTTTAAATTGATAATAATCAATTACCCCTCTTCCTCAGGGATTGAGAGAGAAAAACAAAGTCTTCCTCTTGCTTGACCTCAGCAAATACAAATCAAGGCAACACTTCCCACTCTCCCTCACCTAGCTCTGAGCTTGAAAAGGTTATTAGGGTTTGCCTTGTCTCTACACTTACTAGGAGCTCTGAATCCCTAGCAAATAGAAAGCCAAGCCAAATCCCAACATTTCTCCAATTTTGCAGTAGAAGAACAGGAAGAATGATCTCTCTCTCCCAAGTTAGAAAGCCTGAGCTTGCCACAAAAAGGTGGCTGCACAATGATCCTAGCAATTAACAATGTGCACATCAGAATCTACATTATCCAATGTATCTTATCTAGTTCTCACAACTATATGGATAAGCTTCAGGAAAAAAAGTTTCTAATTAAGTTCGTAAGATTTACAATAGGTTTTGGTGAGCCCATTAGGCAGGCACAAATGCGTGGTCTACAATCTTTTGCACAGCTCTCTTCATATCTAAAATCCATTAGTAACCCTTTTAAGTCCCATCTTTCTTATACAACTACACATTTGTATAGTAGAGATGAGCATTTTGTCCACCATGGGTTGCACTGTGTCAGATGAATCATTAGGGATACCCAAAAAAGAAAAGATGTAGCAAATCAAATTTTATTAATTTCACAGAATCATAGAACAGGAGAGTTGGAAGGGGCCATAAAGGCTATCAGGTCCAACCATCCCACTGCAGGAGAGCAGTTTATACCATCCCTCTCAGATGTCTGTACAGTTTTTTTTTTTTAATGTCTCTAGTATGGTACAAGTTTAAATTTCACTATTTGCTACATAAGAATTTGTTTTTTTTTTTCACTGGGAAAACACTAAGGAATCAACAAAATAATGAGATTTAATGTTTAGGTGAGACTTCCACATTTAGAGAGATGTCATGCCAATCCAAAGACTGTATACACTGATTAAGAGGGCAATCCCCTCATTCCTGGGAAAGTATCTGAGGGATCATAAGATCGTTTGGCACCCCCTTTCCAAGGATGTACATACTTCTGGGACTCTGGTTTCTGACCATGACTGATATAGAAAAGTCACTTAGGAAAGTAAAACAGTTATCACTTGAGGGGCCAGAGAAGTGAGAAGCCCAGATCTGCACATCCTGCACTAGTATCCAATACTGTACAGTACTGGTCCTACCCCTACCAGTATAACATCTATAGACTGGCTCAGAAGCTCATTTAAAAGCAAACAACAAGAATAACCAAGAGACAAAAGTCACTTCTGACATTTCTTCTACTCTACTGGGAGACTGCCTGCAGAGCATAAGATATCTGGAATGCTTTGACATCAGAATTATCATTCAAAGATAGGAGTGTGCTCTAAAGCACTACCAAACATGCACTGTCCTCTTTCCATGCATACAGATCACATCAAAATTAACAAATACATTCAAATTATCTACTTACAGACACAACACAATCAACTACAGGTTTCTTAAGTGCATTCTCTGCAGTTTCTTTTAGCTTTGTGAGAAGCATTCCTGTCATCTGCTCAACTGTGAAATTTCGTTCTTCTTCCATATACATAACCTTAGTGTAAATATAAAAAGGACACATGTTTCAATGTTGTAATTGATAGCCTCAAGCAGTCTTTTACAAATGTTAAATCTAGCATGCTCATTCCGTATCACAAATAAATACCAGAAATGATCCTTTATATTTGAGATAAGATGACCATTGCCCATACTTACTTTATCATAAAGAACTCATCCAAATTCAGTTAGATTTTAAAGAAACCCTGTTTTGGTTGAATTCTCAAGAGCTGGACAGCATTCAAGCAAGTAACCCACATCCATGCCTATCTGACTGACTGTTCTGCAAGAATTCTGTTTTCACTCCTCTCAAAAATTAAACTATATGGCATGTTTATGGACAAGCACCAGCATGTGTACATTTTTAGTGCAAATTTACATATTCATATACCCACCTTGATGCCAATAGAATTTGACTGCATCTGGACAAGTTCATAAGCAAGCTTGGCTTTTTCATCTTGAACAAAAGGATCTGTAAATGCACGGCCATGAAATCTTTTGAAACCTTGCACTGTATTCTTTGCATTTGAAATTACCTAAAAGAGAAAAGAACTTGATCTCATCTGGCACAGCAACATTTCCCCCACAGACTTTCACCAAGAAGCATTAAAAAGTTTCCACAGCATCACACTTAAGTTATTTTGTTCCTTTGTGTTGTTTAAGCCAAGGAAGCTTTTCCAGTAAGATTTTTTAAATGCCCAGAGCACTAAATGTATGCATTCAATATAGTAAGATGCACATTCAAAAGTTTTGAAAATATTCTGGAAAGAACCTAGAAATGCTTTTAAGAGTGATATCTTCTATCATTTTTATCAAACTGAGCTCTACACAGCCTTCTAGCAATAATGACAGAGTGAATTTAGGCCACCTGAACCAATTATCATTACAAACTTTCTAGGACACTTCATCTCCTTGCTATAGCCTAGTTCTCTGCCATAAGGCAAGCAGCTACAACCATTAGTTCTCAATGGGAAAAGCTCAATAGATACTTAATATCTCATGTAAACCCTGGTGCAGCTCTGCAAAAATAAAAACTAGCAGTGGTATCTGGTGGCCCTCAGTAACAATAAATATGCTTAATTGGCAATATAGTCAAAGAGATTCACAAGCCAGAGCATTACCAAGGACACACACTAGGTGTTTTTAATTATAAGATTAAAATAGTTTTGGTTTTCATCAAATTTTAAGTATTACCATAAATAGAAAGAATTACAAAGAAATAGAAATTATGACATACAGTGGTACATTGGCTTACGAACTTAATCTGTTCCAGGACTCTGGCTGTGACCCAAAATGGACGTGAACCAAGTTAAATTTCCCCATAAGGTTCAATATAAATAAGGTTAATCCATTCTGCAACTATTTTTTTTACTCACAAAAATTTGAAGCAATGTGACAAAGAACGACAAAGATCACGGCCATCTTCCCCCACCCCCGAGCACGAGTGTGGCCATCTCCCCGCCCCTCCAGAATGACTGTGATCACACCCGTCAACCCTGCACGCGTCTGTCATCCTGGCACACAGGGTGGTGGTGGGGAGATGGGCGCAATCACAGGCACGCTCGGGGGGAGGCAGGCTTGATCGTGCTGGGGGGAGAGGAGATGGCCAAGATCGTGGTTGCACTGGTGCAGGAAAGACAGGCGCAATTTCGGTCATCTCCTCCCTGCCCCCAGCACAATCACGGCCATTTCCCCACTCAGGGGTAGGGGGATGGCCATAATCGTGGTCGCCACCCAATGTGGAGTTCACAACCTGAGTCAAAAGCTTTATGAAATTTTTGTTCGTGAGCCAATTTGGTTGTGAACTGAGGTGTTCATGAGCCGAGGTACCACTGTACTTTAGACTCTGCAAAAGTTTCAAGTCCACATTATTTCAGTTGCAAACAGTGACAGGATCTAGCTGCTGGAAATCAAATCACTTAGTAATCACTGTTCTATGGAAGACTAACTTTTTGTTATTCAAACTAATTTTTTTTAAGAAATGTTCTAATTGTTCCAATTTAATACTCACACAGTTCCGATTTTTTATGGCTCTAAGCAGCTCAGGGAACTTGATCTTCTAATCCATTTAAGGGCAATACCCATATACCCATATACCCAATACCCATATGCCCAAATTGTGAGGTACAAATATGTTACTTTAAGCTTTAAGTATTGTCATGTTATTCCAGCATTTACATTTGTAACTAAATAAAAGATTCTTGAATATATATAATCCTTACTTGACTTTTAGCTGCAGCTCCAATTGAACGATTCTTGGGTCCAAAGGATATACATGACCTAACATGACAGGAAAATGTTCAGTTTTAAGCCATAGGTTGAAATAAATCAGTTTATCAAAATTTTTAAAAAAGCAGAAAATAAGTTTGAGTGAAACTTAATTTTCTAATTGAATGAATCTGTTTACAATGTTCTACTCTTTAATACCAGTTCACCATGTCGTTAAGTTTACACTATCTCTAACTTTACTTCTATGGAAAACAGCTATTACTCGTTACCTACAGTCTTTCTGTCTAAATCATAAGATCAATCAACATACTTCATAGAGTCCCTGCTCCTCTCAGAATGTTTTATTTAATTTCTATACTGCCCAACAGCCAAAGCTCTCTTACAATCAAGTAACATTTTATTTGAGGGATGTGTGTTCTGGATGATTTGCTAGATATTAAACTTCAAAAGGCTTTTGACAAAATCCCTTAGCAAAGACTCCTAAGTAAGCTAAGCAGTTATAAAATAAGGAGTCCTCTGATGGATCAGCAACTGATCAGAGAACAGAAAGCAAATGATAGCAATAAATAGTAAATTCTTCCAGCAGACGGATGTAAACCAAGTGGTCCCACAAGGGTTTGTACTGGGACCAATGCTTTTCAACTTAATCATAAATGAACTAGAAACAGGAGTGAATGATGAGGTGTCCAACTGACACCAAAAACTTAGAGTAGTTAAAACAGAAAGGGATTATGAAGAGTGACAAAATGATCTCTCCAATCTGAGGAGTATGGGCATCAAAATGGCAAATGCAGTTCAGTGTAAGCAACTGTAAAACAATGTATGTTGGAGCAAGACACATCCATATTCAAGTATAAGCAGGTGGCGGTTGAGCTAGCAGTGACTGATTGAAAAAGAAATCATAGGATTATAGTGGACAACTCAATGAAAATGTCAATTCAGTGTGTGACTGCTGTGAAAAAGGCACATTCCATGTTAGGTATAATTAGGAAAGGAACTGAAAATAAAATTGTCAATACCATACCACCCTTATACAAATTTGTAGTTTGAGCACACCTAGAATCCTGTATACCACAACTAAAAAAGGATATTGTAGCATTTGAAAAAGTTCAGGTAAGGACAACTAAAATGATCTAGGAACTGAAGCATCACCCTGAGGAAAGGCTGCAACCACTGGGATTTAGTTTAGCAAAAAGGCAACTAAAGAGAAATAAGAGATGTACAAATATGGCATAAAGAAAGCAGGTAAAGAGATAGCCTAAGAACGTTTTCCCCAGTGATGTGTGTTTTCCAATGTTCTAACTAACGAGTTCCATCATTTCTTTAATATTAGGTTCCTGTATGTCTGCTGCATTTCTTCAGGACAGTTTCAACAAGCAGTTAAATGCTTCTTCATTCTTGTTGCATTATGAACTTACTCCCATAATAAATATATTTACAAACTGTCTTTCTTCCTTCAGTGTTTTCACTGTAGTGATTCTACATGTAAGTCTTGTTAAGTTATGCAAATACTCACTGAGCTCAAGAAAAGAAAGCTTTTCTGAGAAAAGTGAAGAAATAGTAATCACAGTTTTAATTTAACTTTTCCTTCAATTTGTTAATGAATGATAGCAATAGAGGACAAATAACATTATGAAGGAGTCTGAGCCTGGAGCCAAGTGCATTGCGCACAGAAAGGAGCTACACCATAGGCAACTGAGCATAGGGATTCTCAATCCTCCTCCTAAGATTAACTTATAGAAGTTCATAGCCTCTGTTTAGCCCATCTGACATGACTGATTACAGTATAACAGTCCATACAATTATGGACAAATGCAAACAAACAGCATGAAAAATCTTCTATAGAAAAATAACTTCAGAAAAAATTCATCCACATCACTGTTCTTCAATTGACATATTGTTACTAGCACAAACTGGAATTTTGTGCAAGATATAGCAACAGGCAACACTTTGGATGGCTTTAAAAGATTGGACAAATTCATGAAGCGGAAAAGCTATCAAAAGCAACTAGTCCTGATGACTGTATGCTACTTCTGGTAAGTGGTATGCCTCTGTACATCAGTTGCTGCAGAAACTGGGGGTGGGGGGGATGCCATGTCCTGCCTGTGCATTTCTATAGGCAGCTAGCTGGCCAGAGTGTGAACAGAATGATGGACTAAATGGATTATTGATTTAATCCAGCATGGCTCTTATGTTATTTGATGAATGACTATTCATTACGCTATTAGCTTGAATCCTAATGTGCTTTGCAGTTTCTTCAGAGGGGGAAATTCACCCTATATTTTCTGCAAGGGATCCCCAAACCTCAGGAGCAGATTTTCAGGGAGTACAGGAGGTTGTTAAGAGGAGGAGAAATTAGAGAAGCCCTGTTTTAGTGAAGGGCATTTAGGATCCAAGTCATTCATCCCAGGAAGAAAGTCTGTCATTGAACAAATTCAAACACTGAAGCCAGAAGCATACCAATATGAAATATTATAACAAAACCAAAAATGTGCTGCTTTATCACTATTGTCAGTATGCTACCAACTACACAGAATAAAATATGTAATTTAAATGAGCTTTAAAGTCATCAAGAGTCCTGCCCAAGGTTTCTACAGAATTATTGATACTGGAACACTGTGGTTGAATAAAATAATAATATGTTCTATGCTGTGGGAATATAACATTCATGTATTACTCAACAGTGTACATAGTTTAAGATGGGGTGGGGTGGGAACTGCATTTAGCAAAGAGCCACATTCAATTTCCAAAAAGCTTTTGGGGGATACATGCTAGTGCTGAGCAAGGCCTAAGGCAAAATACAAAAATGTCAGTGAATTTTAGTTTAAAGCCCTTACAGCAAGTAACTAAGCCTTACAAGAAGCTTTTCAATCTTTTAGAATGGGAAAAAACAAAAGATTGAAAACCACAAATGATCACCAGCTGGGTAAAAGGTATGAAACTATCTGAAAAACCCCTGAACACAGATCCTTAAAAGCCAGAAAGTTCCCACCTTTGATTTACAAGTTCTGCTTAATACCCACAAAAATCTATCCATTAGCTGGTCTTTAATAGAAATTGTGATAAAATCCTACTGAAAATGTCACTTTAATGGATATATATATATATATTTAGAGAATCTTTTGAGCAATTGTATCCAGTTCATGTATCCACTCCATCTCCTTCATGGATCACTGCCTTGTTGTGGCAAATGGGCTTGCTAGCTCAATGAAGCTAGGAGCTATGCTGTGCAGGGCCAACCAAGACGGACAGATCATAGCAGAGAGCTCTGACAAAATGTGATCCACTGGAGAAGGAAATGGCAACCCACTCCAGTACCTTTGCCATGAAAACCCCATGGACAGTACCAAAAGGCAAAAAGATATGATGCCGGAAGATGAGCTAGTACTAGTAGTGGCAGAAAAAATGAAGTGACTGGGTCAAAGCCGAAAGGACACTCAGTTGCAGATGTATCTGGTGGTGAAAGGAGAGTCTGCTGCTGTAGAGATCTATACTCCATAGGAACCTGGAATATAAGATCCATGAATCAAGGCAAGCTGGATGTGGTCAAACAAGAGATGACAAGACTGAACATCGACATCTTAGGAATTAATTAAGTGAATTAAAACGGACAGGAATGGGTGAATTTAATTTGGATGACCATCAGGTATACTACTGTGGGCAAGAATCCCGCAGAAGAAATGGAGTAGCCTTCATAGTTAATAAAAGAGTAGGAAAAGCAGTACTGGGGTACAATCTCCAAAATGACAGAAAGATCAGTTCGAATCCAAGACAAACCATTCAACATCACAGTAGTCCAAGTCTATGCCCCAACCACTAGTGCTAAAGAGGCTGAAGTTGACCAGTTCTATGGAGGCCTACAACACCTAGAATTAACACCAAAAAATGATGTCCTTATTATCATGGGGCATTGGAATGCTAAAGTAGGAAGCCAAAAGATAACCGGAATAACAGGCAAGTTTGGCCTTGGAGTACAAAATGAAGCAGGACACAGGCTGGCAGAATTTTGTCAAGAGAATACGATGGTCAAAGCAAACACTCTTTTCCAACAACCCAAGAGACGACTCTACACATGGACATCACCAGATGGTCAACACAAAAATCAGATTGACTATGTGCTCTGCAGCCAAAGATGGAGAAGCTCTATACAGTCAGTAAAAACTAGACCAGGAGCTGACTGGCTCAGATCATGAGCTTCTGGTTGCAAAATTTAGACTTAAATTGAAGAAAGTAGGGAAAAGCACTAGGCCACTCAGGTATGACCTAAAATATATCCCTGATGAATATACAGTAGAGGTGACAAATAGATTTAAGGAATTTGATCTGATAGACAGAGTGCCTTAAGAACTATGGATGGAGGTTCGCAACACTGTACAGGAGGTAGCAACTATTTATTTATTTATTTATTTATTTAGAAAATCTCTATGCCACCCCATTTGCCAAAGCCTCGGGGCGGCTCACAAATATATCAATTAAAATATAATACAATAAAATATAAAACAAGTTTACAATATAAAATAAAACCATCCCAAAGAAAAAGAAATGCAAGAAAGCAAAATGGCTGTCTGAGGAAGCTTTACAAATAGCTGAGGAAAGAAGGGAAGTGAAAGGCAAGGGAGAAAGAGAAATATACACCCAACTGAATGCAGAATTCCTGAGAATAGCTAGAAGAGATAAGAATGCCTTCTTAAATGAACAGTGCAAAGAAATAGAAGAAAATAGAATAGGGAGGACCAGAGATCTCTTCAAGAAAATTGGAGATATGAAGGGAACGTTTCATGCAAAGATGGGCATGATAAAGGACCAAAATGGCAGGGACCTAACAGAGGCAGAAGAGATTAAGAAGAGGTGGCAAGATTACACAGAGGAACTATACAAGAAAGAGCTTAACATCCCTGACAACCACGATGGGGTGGTCACTGACCTCAAGCCAGACATCCTGGAATGTGAACTCAAATGGGCCAGATACTGAAGATGAAACTCAAATACTTTGGCCACCTAATGAGAAGGAAGGACTCCCTGGAGAAGAGCATAATGCTGGGAATAATAGATGACAAAAGAAGAAGGGGACGGCAGAGAATGAGGTGGCTAGATGGAGTCACTGAAGCAGTTGGTGTGAGCTTAAGTGGACTCCGGGGTATGGTGGAGGACAGGAAGGCCTGGAGGAATGTTGTCCATGAGGTCGCGATGGGTCGAACACAACTCTGCGACTAACAACAACAACATCCAGTTCATAGGCAAATCAGTATGTTTAATTTAGAACATACTGTTTCTCTAAAAGCCTACTCATTCTTCAGACTCTGGAAATTTCTTTATATCAGAAGGTTCATTATAGACAATAAAATGTGATTCAGTATATTGTTTTTCCTATGCACAATGTCTCTCACCAAAACTGCCAGGATACTATGCTACTAAATGACTGGTACAAGCCCATGTTACAACCATCACAACCTGTTTTGATTAAATCTTTCTTGCATGCTACAGTCATGCAGCTTTTTGTTTATAACTACAACAAACCTATTGTTTCAGGCGCAAACAGAATTTGAGTTCTTTATGCATAAATTTTGAACTCATGTAATTTATTTTAGCTTCACTTTATTCTACCTGCATGTAGAGACTACCTCATCCACACTTATGAATAATGCTTCAACTGCATACTTTATTTTATTTTTAAATTTATATGCTGCCCAATAGTACATTATGATTTTCTAGGCAACTTACAACAGAGGCCTAAGTGTAAGAAAGATTAACTTCCAAAATTACACAAATTACACAAAATTAACCTTTGAGAACAAACTTGCTCTAGTGTTAGTGTGTCCTTGCTAAAATGCAAAAACTCCATGCACACATGCACCTTCCCATCCCTCATGTCAGAAATCTTTCAGTCAGAATCACAGGACACAACAGTATGAATTGGTAGACCCAGATAGAGAACAAGTAATAAATCCAAGACTGGGCTCAAGAAAAGTCAGATACAGTGGTACCTCAGCTCACAAATGCCTTGGTTCACGAACAAATCAGGTCATGACAAAAATTTCATTAAAATTTTGACTTGGGTCACAAATTCCAGATTGGGTGGCAACCAAGATCGCAGCCATCTCCCCCACTCCCGGTGTGGGGAGATGGCCACGATCGCAGGTGCTTTTGTGCAAGGAAGGCATGTGTGATCACAGGTGCACTCCTGCAGGAAAGATGGGCACAATCTCGGCCATCTCCCCCATGGCTGAACTGTGCTGCGCCCTTCTTTCCTGCAGCAGTGCGCCCGTGATCATGCACGTCTTCCCTGCATGAACGGAACTGCAATCATGGCCATCTCCCCACTCGGGGGGGTGGGGAGGTGGCCACGATCACAGTTGCTTTCATGCAGGGAAAGCATGCATGATCACGGGCGCTTTCCTGCAGGAAAGACAGGCGCAATCTCAGCCATTCCCCTGCCCCCAGCACAATCGCGGCCATCTCCCCACTCAGGGGGTGGGGAGATGGCCACGATTGTGCTGGGGGCGGGGGGGGGGGAGAAGATGGCCGAGATCACGCCCATCTCTCTCTCCCCCAGAGCGCCCCATTTGCACCCGTCTCTCCCTTCCCCAGCGTGCCCCATTTTCTCCCATCTCTTCCTCCCCCAGTGTGCCTGCGATCACTCCCATCTCCCCCCCCCACCCTGCCGGGATGACGGGCACAATCTCGGTTGTGCTGGGGGGGCGGGGAGATGGCCGCACTTGTGCTTCGGGGGGGGGGGAGAGATGGCCGCGATCTTTGTTGTTGCCACTTTGCTTCACATTTTTCTGATTTAAAAAATGGTTACAGAACGGATTAACCTTATTGGGAAATTTAACTTGGCTCACAACCAATTTGGGTCATGACGAGAGTCCTGGAATGGATTAAGTTCTTGAGCCAAGGTCCCACTGTATAATGATTTATTACAAAGAGGAGAAAGAAAGCACACAACCTAGCATGTTCAGCAACAGAGGTTATTCTGATGCACTGTTATACGTGTTTATTAGAAGGAAAGGTTAGGAAAGGGTGAAAGATTCTAATGTCTACATTGAGTACAAAAGATTCCTATGAGCAAACCTTGAGTCCTGAACTTTTACTGACTGCTAGCTAATTTACAAATAGGATAATGCAGCATTATCATGGCCAGAGCTCTGTGGTGAACACATAAAAAGGGGTGCCAAGGATGGCTTCTGTGCAGTACGAACTGGACCTAGACAGAATCATTTCTATCCATTCAGTACAGGCAATCCCCAGGTTATGAGCATTCAAGATACCAAGAACCCATACTTATGAGAAAACCACCATAAGGCCCATTAATTAAAAAAATACTGAAGGAAATAATCACCACCAGAGAGAGAGAAGCAAAAATGCAGTGAGGGAGGGCTGTGACATCACCACAGATAGAGAGGAAGTGAAAGGGTAGAGAGGGAGGCCTCCAAAACAGGCCTTCCTGCCCCACCCATACAGAGAGGGAAATCTCTACAACATTTCTTTGCTGCGAAGAGGTGGCACTGGCGAATTTGAACAAGGAGGGGACCTAGAGATATACAGTAATACCTCAGTTCACAAACACTTCTGTTTGCGAACAATTTGGTATGCAAACAAAGTTTGGCAAAATTTTGCTTCCATTCGTGAACTCCACATCAGGTGACGAACACGATCGCGGCCATCTTCCCCACACCATGACCACATGTCAGAATGGAGAAGATGGCCATGTTCATGCAGGGAAGATGACCACGAGCATGTTCGCATGAACACAAATGCAGCCATCTTCCCCGCTCTGACACGTGGTTGTGACTTCCTCTAGTCAAGATCGCAGTCGCAGACTCTCCTTCCAAACAATAAACTCCTCCCCACCCACCTTCCTTTACTCCATGCCAGAAGTTGCCTCAAGCAAGGTTAGTGTTCTCTCTCTTCATACTCTACTGTACTGTACTTTGTTTCATATTTTTGTGGTTAAAAAAAAGTTTACATATGGTTCAGAAAGGAGTAACCTTATTTACATTGAACCTTATGGGAAAAATTGACTTGGTTCGCAACCAGAATCGTGGAACAAATTAAGTTTGTGAATCAACATACCAGTGTACACCGTTTTTCTACTTTATGGGTGCCTTGAGCCCGACACCCACAAATGTGGAAGGCCAACTATATGTGATCTGACTTACAAATTCAACTTTACATACAAAGACAAATTTCCATTTTCTCAGGAGCAGAACTTGTTCGCAACCCAAAGACTGCCTGGATTGTCATACACACTCTTTCTGTCAAAAGATGCTAACTAGCTTATACCACTGATCACCTTCCTCTATCCTGCTGCAAAAACGTTTGCTTGGCACAATCATGCCATTACAGTGAGTCACAGCATTAAGGCAGAGGTGGGGAAGCACTAGTCCTCCAGATATTGTCAGACAACTTACATCACTCCCAACATTTGCCATACTGGCTAGGGCTGATGGGAGTTGGAGTCCAACTATAACTTGAGCGCCACCAGTTCCCCACTTTTACACTAAGCAACACACTTAAAAAAAGAGCACCTAAGCAACCCTACCAATAAGCTTATTGGGGGATATCTACTGTCAGACTAACAGCAAAAACTCTGCTGTGCTAAAAAACGCACCAGTCTTGCCCATGGGCAGAATGAGTAACTGTAGCTTTCAGGAAAGCAGAACTCTAGTCTTGCGTATAATCACACAAAAGTTACCAGCTTGAGAATGTTTGTACTATCCTGCCAAGGACCTAGTGGCCTGTATTACTATGTTGGAGGGAGGGAGGCTAGGCAGAAAGGAAATGCAGGTGAACAAAACCCTGCCTTCCACCTTCCCCCAAGTGGGTTAGGCTGAGAAGGGACGGAATAATTGGTCTCTTTTCTGCAAAGCTGTTGCAATCCTGTGTTGGCTGTAGAGAAATCTCTTTCTTCATGGTCAGAAAAGAAGGGCGGGGGAAAAGGAGCAACAGGGAAATCCTTTCTTCACAAACCAATCCACTCACTCTCCTGAAATTACTTGCTGCCTATACCTATCACAGATAAAAGTAGTATAGATGCAGTATGACAGCACAGAAGACTATTTTAGAGAATCTAGTTTGATTTTTGCTGATCTTATTGCCATATTACTGTTTCAAAGTTTGTGATACACTGAGTAAGCAGAAGATATATATGATCAAGATCTAGTAAATAGTCTACTTAGACTTTGTGTTCATGCCTGAAAAGTTCACTAATAAATGGCATAGCACTAACAACACTCATCCCAGAGTCTCCTGTGCAATCCATTTAGGCAATGGATAATATAACACAGATACACTAGGGCACCTTTGTGAATCTTTGCTATCTTAAATAGTGTGCTGCAAATGACACAATATGCCACAAAAGCAGCATTCAGAGTGCAATTGTGCCAAAACTATAGGAGCAGATCAGATAGAGAGGAATGAGTTTAGCTATCTATTTTTACAAATATGGTCTATGAAGTTACATTTCAAAATCTGTCAAGCAGATAAGAAAAAAAGCTCTTCTTATCCTACATACATGGGATCATCTCAAAATTCCTTAATTTTTCACTTGAACTCTGATGTTGCACATAAAGCTAGGCAATCATAAAACCCCAGTATGTAAACCTTTGGTGAGTGAGAATGGCTTCCAAGTGAACACACAGAAAAGTCTATGTGATCA
This sequence comes from Varanus komodoensis, assembly GCF_004798865.1. NCBI lineage: Eukaryota > Metazoa > Chordata > Lepidosauria > Squamata > Varanidae > Varanus > Varanus komodoensis. Next base: position 8,226,657 of record NW_025336480.1, read on the forward strand.
GGAAGATACTGGTATTTGTTTTTCAGATGACTCATGTGTCACAAATACTGAACATAGGTGTGGATGTGAGGGTTTATGAAAGGGTTTGTGATAGTAAGTTTTGTGGATTCCTATACTAGGCTGATATAACACTTCTATGACAAGCTAAATGCTCTATAGATCCATACCACACATATTTCCAGCAATTTGTTTGAATCATCCGCACAAACTGAAACTACAATATCTGTCAAAACAAAGTTCTACTAACATTAGCAGTCTGCAAATACAGAGGGAGGGATTGCCCTCCCTTGATGCCCTCCACAAGTAAGATGTGCACGCTTGGAATGGGGGGAAGGGGTATGCTTAATTGAAGAAAAAATATTTCTGAAGTACTTCTAGTTCAAGTTTGGGTTGAATAATATAACACACACATTGCTACTTATGAACAGTAACAAACTTCTGCAAGATTCATAGGCATTTTTATACTATGCTGCTGACATTATTTGACAACAATAGATCCAGACAAGCAAGAACCTGAATCTTGGTACCAAGTCTGAACAAGTTATGAGACACTAGAATGATTCAAATAATTCCATTATAAAAGGATTTTTTAAAATTGAAGTTTGATGTAACCCAGCAGCTCTTCGCTGATCTGTAGTCTCCCCTAAATGATTGAACAAGCATTTGCTCATTACAATAGGATTTTCAAGCAATATAATTTACAGAGTGCCATTCCTCTGTTGCCTTACTGGAAATTTAGGCCATTTCTTATCATTATTCAATTCTTTAAAAATCTGTGAATAAAAATAATGTTCACAAGGGTTTGGAGTAGCTTCAATTCAACTGTATACTTAATGGAATTTATTTTCCTGTAAGCTTCATGGGAATGCTAATTAAACAACGAACAGGAGGGGAGGGTATACATTTCAGAAACAATTTTCATGGTCTCAAGATCATTATGATCAGGCTTGTCCAACTATGTTTCCTGCAAGTGTGTTGGACTGGAACTTCCATAATTCTCATAATGTGGCATATACCAAGTTTCAAAAGCCTGATTAAGGCTATGGAGGGAATCAAGCACAAGTTTCCTTCTTATGTCCATCAGACAGTTCTAACACAGTTAGAAAATACTTCCAGAAGAAGGGGAAGAAGCAATTTTTATGGATTTCCTTCTATCCCAGTTGCCCCTTTATTTGCCACAAAAAATTCTGCTCCAGAGGGTTGGGAAACCTCTGTAGCAGTAGGGGAAATGGACATCAGGCTGCTCAGAGCATAAATGAAGACTGTCCTTTTCCTCTACTATCACCAACAGTTTGATCAGAATGTTCAGGTGCTGTTTCTACTTGCAGAACAAAAGTCAATCCATTATTTACTTCCAAAGCTGGGAAAGGAGGGCTGTTCAAAGCAGACTGGCTTAATCAGATAATTTATGGAGTAGCCTTACATTTCAGTATAAAGTAAATAGATAGAAGGCTACTTAATTTCAGCTTGCTGTCTTCAGTCATGGGCCACAATACTAAATAATAGTAACAAAACTGTTCTAATTTTGTTCAGCTGACATTAAATAATCACATATTTCGTATGTACACAGTCCTTGGACACTATGCACAATCTCTGGGGCCTTCCTTCAAGTGCCAACTCCAAGAGAAGTACAGAGGGTGGCAAAAAGGGGCAGGGCCTTTTTGGTGCCTGTCCCTTCATCTATGGAATAAACTCTTCACTGCAGCCCCACTGGCACTGAACCTTTCATCTTTCTGGCCCCAGGTTAAGGTAGTCCTCATTTCTGAGGTTTTTAGATGTACTTGGCCATCCAGGCGCTTGAGGGGAACCACCAAAAGGGTGACTCTTTTGTTATTCCTTGTATTGTCTGTTTCTAGCTGTTTTAACTTTATTTTTTCTTATGTTTAATTCATGTTGTATAGTAACAATTAAAATGGATCAAATTTGTCATCTGGAAATCTAGTTCAATGCTATCTTTTTCTGTTTTCTACTAAGTCACATGCTGTTTCAATCAGTTGAAAGTTTTACATCTAGAATTTGTTAACAGCACATTTGTATTCAAAAATAACCTTAATGGGTCTCATTGTGTAGTATGTGTGCTTAAGGTTGCAGCCTTTAACATGTAATGAGAAAAATGTGGAAGACAAGACCACATGATAGCAGGATAAATAGCTACTTAATTTAAGCTTGCCCACTTTTGAAATTAAGGCACTTATACAAACTTAAATATGTTCTGTCAAATGCAGACACACTATTATGCCAGCTTGGCAGTTTCAAAGTTCAATTAATGTTTTGCAGATTATTGCTAACATTATCAGAATACATACACAGGCTTCGGCAAGGGGCGGCATAGAAATGTTCTAATAATAATAATAATAATAAATGCATATCTGGGTCAGTGTGACATAGAACTAATAAGCATGATCACAAAACTGATGAGCACCCTTTGTGGAAGCTGAAACATAGAGTTGGCTCTCAGCAATTAAATGCTTATTTCTTTGCTAAAAGAACACTGGTAAAATTACTATAGCCTTCCCAATCTGGTGTCTTCCAGATGTGTTGCCACTCGCAGGTGAAAACGGTTTCCATGAACTTTATTTTGTCTTACTCCATACAATTTAATTAATACATAATCCCCTTCATGGATCACTGCCTTGCCATTGCAAAGGGGCTTGTGTAGCGCAACGAAGCTATGAGCTATGCCATGCAGGGGCACCCAATACGGAACCCAATACAGACAGGTCATTGCAGAGAGCTCTGAAAAAAGGTGATCGACTGGAGAAGGAAATGGCAACCCATTCCAGTATACTTGCCATGAAAACCCCATGGACAAGCAGCCTGGAGGAATGTTGTCTATGGGGTCATGATGGGTTAGGCATGACTTCACAAATAGCATAACATACAATTTAAAGGAAGTGTTGAAAGTGTCTTTCAATGTTGACAATATTCCAGTAAAAATGCCTATATAACATCTAAATCAGAGTAGGTGTACTTTAATTTTCTCTCTCAAATATGTGTTTTAAGTCAGTCTATTCTAGACAAGTGAAATAAGCAAACTAAATTAGTTTACTCTGTAACCCACACAACTGGACACTGGGGTAGCATATAACCATTTGGACTAGTAGTGTTTTTAACTTAAAAAATTTTAAACCATCAATGCATCCCATGGCAGTGAATTCCATAGTTTTACACTATCTGAAATAATATTTTCTTTAATCTGTCCTGAAGCAGCATGTTTCTTTTCTCTTCTTCTAACAGGCAGTCAAAACTCAAACCACCCTGCAGGCACAAAGATAATCTTAAGGAATCATCCCTCTGCCTGTGAAGCACCAGTGTTGGAAGGAAGTCTTGGATTCCTCTTTGCTTGCTACACCCAAGCAGACTCTTCACAGAGTGAACATGACTGCTGAACCCTGTACACTCTCAACATTCAAGTTTGTGTATATGAGGTTCCTAGGGGAATTCATAAAAGCCCCCAAAATGTTCATTTTAAGTATTGAGAGACTACCATCACTCAACAGAAATCATGCTTTTCTCTACATTACTAGGAAAACTGGAAGTGAAAAAGTAGAAGAGGACGACGATGGCTTGTGGATGAGTAGGGATAACTTCTCAGACATCAAAAGAACACTGAGACCAAGTCTGCAATAACATTTATTGCATTTATGCTGTTGTTCCTATCTGGTATCCTCTGTATTCATTTCCAGAAGAATTCCTACACACATGTACACATACACCTCAAGAGATGATGGTTTTGAGACCCTCTGAAGCAGGTTTGGGGTACAAAGAGAATGAAAAGAGAGGATTGAGAAGTCCTGTTGCATAAAGAGACATCCATCCATGCAATTGTTAAATCCAACCCAATACTACTTCTTGGTATATCCTAAAACATTACGGTGAAAGCAATAAAAAAATGTTACAGCTAAAGGCCAAACACAACATTCTCATACCAGGTGAAAATGTTGGCTTCAGCACCATTTAATTCCAAAACAGTACATGTGCCTGTTGCCTTTGAAATCTGTTTTTAACAAGAGCTTTTCAGTTCTATTAAACCAAATATTTTAACAGAAATTGTTATGCTCTGCTGTCACAGTACTCCACCGAAAAAACAGTTTTGCATATCGCTGAAATAACATGCTGACAAGATCAGTCCTATGAAGAAGTAAGGATTAAGCATCAAAAATGGTTCTAGGATTATGAGAGGTATACAAAAGTCATACTGACCAGTAACACAGCACAATGTTCTCAGATAATGAATCCCACTGACAAAGCCTCATTAAATTCAGACATCCCTAACCCTGAACATATCCTACGATTCCTCAAGCTCCGAGTGTCAGTTGCTTTATTGTCCTATCACATTCACCTTCCCCCGATCGGTCTCCTCTTTCGAAACAATGCGTCCTGATTTTATGGGGTAGTGTTTAACCATGCACCATTTTCTTTGGGCGGGCAGGCGGCCGACAGCACGCACGTGGGGAGAAAGGAGGACACTTCCTCCTCTTTAGTGCAGCGGTTTGATTGATTCATTGATTAAAGGAGCAGCCTCCAGGTTTTTTAGGTTCCTAGTAAGACAAGGTGCGACCATCATACGTGAAGCACGCCGACCCACGGACCGGAATCAACAAACCAGAGATGGACGCAGCCCCTTTCTCTAGGCCTAGCCACATATTTGGCTTTGAATGGCCCATCATGACAAGTAAACTGCGCCATGCTTCTCTTGCCTTTTCTCCACCCTGGAGTCCCTCCTTTTCCCCATTGTTCCCTCGACTCTCGTGTACCGTTCCCTCCTTGTCGCCTCCAGACTCACCCCCCACCCAACCACCAACTACTCACGGGGTGCAGCGGTCGCTGTATTCATTGGCGATCGTTTCGATGCCCCCCGCTCGGGCCACAGCCACATAACAGCTCTGGAAGCCCAGGTCGATTCCCACCACCGACATACTGAGTCCGGGACAGAATGGGCGGGCGGAATGAAAACCGGGTCAAGCACAGAAGAAGCGAGACGGCCTGAGAAGCTCCGGGAAGGAAGAGAAAGGGCCACTCGTACAGGGCCGGCCGGCCACCGGGTAGGAAAATCACCACCACAAGCGAAGGGCTGTACTGCAGGCAAACGTCCCGTCCGTCGCCACCTGCTCGTTCACCTGGAGCGGACGCTCAGACGGTTTAAATGGGCGACAGCGGCGCGCGACTCCGGTTTCCTCCGCGTGAGGGGGGAGGGAGGGGATAAAGTGGCTGCGGAGCAGAAAAAGGGAGATCTCGAAAGATCCTGTCCCGTCAAGAGGAAGGGGGAGGAGTGGACGTCGTCTCGCGAGATTCCTGGCTCGAGCGCGCGCGCGCGTATTTACTTTTCTCACGCACGCAGTGGAATTCTAATCACTACAGCCCCGCCTCTGGAAGCGTGTACCAATAAAAAGGACAGGCGGGAAGGCGGTAGACGTAAGGGCGGTGACTGGAATGGGGTGTTCGGTACGCACGGTGTCCGCTGCAGTTGCGCATGCTCATATCAGCGGGCCCTTTCGACCGAGCTAGGGCTGCCGCTGTGGTGATTGGCGGGTGGCTCCTCAATGCACTATAACGAAGCGTTCTCCTAGCTTCAGTCTCACCAATGGCTTTTTTTTTCTTTTAACTTTCTCCGTTAACCTGTCGCAGGAGAGGAATTCTGCCATTGCTCCATGCCCCCCACGTGCCTCGTGCTCAGATGAGCTCAGCTCATTTACACGTAGCAGGAAAGTCGAAGGAAACCCAATCAAGCAAAATAATTCCTCCTCTGATAGCTCCAGGTTTTCCTCTGACCCAGGTGAAGTCGTGGTAGTAATCAAATCAGGACTTGTTCACAATAATGCTATGTTGGTGTTTCTTTAATTATTTGTGTATCCTTTTTATGTTCTAAATAATGTTTTCATTCAGGGTTTTATGCTTTGCCATCCCAAGTGCCTTTATTTATTTATTTTCGATTTATATCCTGCCTTTTTCCTACAAAGGGCTCAAGGCAGCTTACATCTCCTCCATCTTATCCTCACAACAACAACAACCCTGTGAGGTAGGTTGGGCTGAGAGTCTGTGACTGACCCAAAGTCACCCAGTTGGCTCCATGGCTGAGCGGGGACTAGAACCCAGATCGTCTGAGTCCCAGTCCCATGCTCTTAACCACTACACACACTGGCTCTCTGGAAGAAAGGGATATAAAAATAAAGGCCTGGATGAAAGCTAATGCACTGATGCAGAAAACACAATAAAATGTTAATAGATGGTTAGTCTGTTCAGCTAGTGATGTTCAACCTCCCTTAGAAGGTGTTGCATTCCCTCCCCTCCAAAAACATAAACCGACCAAAGCCAATCAAGTTTATCAGTGGGACATTAAGCAGGAGCTTGCACTAAATTGTTCCTTGCAGCTCTGATTTGTAATGATGAGGAATAAATATATTATGCTAGGAAATTAGAGAAAAACATTACATCAAATGAGGAACATTGGTCATGAACAATACAAAGAATCTAATCTTAAATTATTATCCTGGTTACACTCATTTGCTAAATATGGATAAGGGATCTCTTTCCAGTGTAGTATAAAGGTATCAGGGAGTTTGTGCTTCTATTCCTCTGAAATGGAGTTCACACACTAGGTTTCTGGCTTAACAACTGTATCAGCCCAATGCACCTAAGCTTGGGAAGAGAGAGGCTTTCCATGCTATTTTAGGTCCCTGACTTTCCCCTTGGGTGTGATGTTCCCATGTTAGTGCCTTCCTCATCCCAGCCTTGCAAACCAGATGCCTATGGTACAACAAGCAGTAACTGACAATATCAAGATTAGTTGCACATAATTCCACTCAATTTGAGGGGAAGGCAATCTATTATAAGGAATACAATAATAGTGCCAACTGTTCGTTGCCAGAACAAGCAAGATCTCTGGCCTGGCAAGTTCTAATAAAAGGCAAGGAGTACCACAAAACTGCTATTGCTCTTTTTTCTTAAGATGCTTCCCTGATGGGCTAACTGGCTTTCCTGTAGTTCTTTCCCTTGGCCAGAGGTAGGTGGTGGTGCACAGGCTGGATCCTCCCTTTACATCCATTACATTGCAGCTTCAGGTTTAATCTCAGATATTCATTTAATTTCACTGGACAAGAAGAGTGTGGTCTGTTTTCCAGTAAAGTAAAAAAGGAGGAAGAAAAAAATACGGATCTCTTTAGACAATGTATTTTTCACACATGAATTTCATGATTATTCAACTGCTGTAAAAAATACAAATATATTTGGTTATATTTTATTATGGGAAAAATAAATTTTATGGCAGTTAAGCTACAATGTGTTGTCATCAAATGTCATAGATTCATGATAAACTTGGCTGATTTCATTCAGCAACCATGTTCTTGACTCTGATCCTCTGTTACCTGCAAGAACTAGAATAAAGTACCCACCTGTCATACTGTCTATCACCCCAGAGCTGAAATCACATTGCTACAGGGTAAGTAAATACTAGGAACATATTTTATCATTATTTATAAAGTGCCTAAAATTACTAAATGCTAAGACTTTTTTTCAAAGAAGTCTTTGCCCTCAGGTTTACAGTGTAATAGAGATGACACAAGAGGGGAAAAAAAGAGATGGAGAGTGAGGAGGAAAAGAAGCAAGCTCAGGCAACTATTCTTAAAATTACAAAGTTCTTACTGTGGCCAGGTTGCCTGGAAACAGTTCATGAAGGAGAAGAAATCCATGGTGCTGATTGCACAGCAAAGCCATTGGAGCAAGCTCTGCTGTCCCACCCCTCTTTCAGCAATAGCCAGGTGGAATTGCTGCTTCTAAATGACAATTCCGGGAGCAAGGAGGCACCCATTGTCAGCTGGCTATTCTGACTCTCCCCTCCCTCTGTAGCGGCTAGATAAATCTGTCTGGCTAACACAAAGGAGAGTTTGAGATTGCATTTTAATGTTGCTGTTGGTATTTCATATCATGTAAAAGCACAAAAGATGAGCTGGAAGTCAGAGTTAAGATACTTTTCCTTTCCTTTGTGTAATCCATTTCATCCACACACCCTTCTTTAATACAAGTGCAATAATACAGCCCTACCTTACAAAGCTGTTGTAGAAGTTGCTGAGATAGGAAGAGTTGCTGTATGAAGGATAAGCATTATTATCCTCCTGAAGAGCTACCTTTATTCTCAGTGATCAATGTTGTATAAAGGAACAGGACTGTTTTCTGTGATACTCATTAGTACATTGGGAAAAAAAAGTCAGTGCTCAAGGTACAAAGTATCACTGCATGTCTTTCTCTCCTTGCTTTCATTTTGAAGAGAGCCTCTGCCAGAATATGGCTGGGATGCAGTGACATATGTCACTAAAGTTTTCATGCTGATACATTTGAGCTTACAACTGTCACCTCACAGCTGTTACTACATGTGACTTGACGTCACAGTGGAACTCTTCTAGGTAGAAAAAATATATATATCGATAGCAGGACATTTCTGCCAGTTCAAAAGAAATTGGCTCCCAAACTCTTATCAGTAGGATTACCCCTTAATCCTGCTTTATCAGTGGCTGTTCCCAGGCTGTTATGCCAGCATAACATGGATTTCATTCTAGGTACTACCAGCTCTAGAGTTTAAAGCTCCCTTGGGAAGATGTCCTGGGTCTGTCTTATCATTGTCCATTTGCTTGTTCTCTCCCTCTTGATCCTAACCTTCAACACTATCCAGAAAAAGAGAAGAAAAGACTGCTGCTCTTACTCCCTGATGGTTTACTTCTTGGTTCACCCCTACCGAAGCCTTAGATAAGTTGGTGAATAGGAGCAATAGCAAGAAAGAAGAAGAGCTGGAGTATGGCTAGGAGGGTCTGAGAATCAACAATGAAGGCTTTGTCAGCTGATCAGCTATGCCAATACACCCCACTCTAGTAGCCCTGCTAATAGCAGACAGATAAGGCTTTGTAAAGTACCCATAGAGCCTTGGCTATTGGGCAGTATATGAATGAAATAAATACCTAAATAAATAAAAGAGGAATACATGCATAAACAGGACAATGCAGAAACACCATATGATAATTCTACATTCTAACCTAGCAAACTCAACCACCATGTACCAGTCATGATGCTGAACTGTGCAATAATGATGTATGTCAACATAGTTTTACTATAGCATCATATCTTTAGGCTCTGTTAATACAGGAAAATTTAGAAGTGATTCTAGCCCTGCTTACTGGATATAATCCAGGAATACAGTTGTGCTGTGAACCTTTTCTACAATAGTATGTGCTTTATGTGGTCTCAAGTGAGAAAATAATTTCAGTTAACAGGTAACTAAATGACCTTCATGGCCTCTTTGCATTATCAATATTTGTTTATAATTTTAAATTATTTTTCAATGGAGGCATTGTGATTTGCACACTGGACAATTGTTCTTCATTGCATGCAACATTTTCAAATATTTAACATTAATGACACAGCCCTATGCATATTTAGAGAGATTTTTGGCTGGCTGGAACATGCTGCTACTTATAGGCCCCTTTTCATCTAAATATGCATAGGATTCTTGCTTTAAAAAATAGACCACACATGCTGAACTTTGAATATTCACTGATTGTTCCGATGTCAAAGGGATATAATTTAGCCAAACCTGTGTCTATCTGAAGTATCTCCAAGGCCTATCAGATAAATTAGACTGTACCATATTCCACATATGCAAAAAGGCTGAAGACAGGCAAGAATAAAAATTAATCAAACACAGAAAAAGCAAGCTTGAACGTGAATCCTCCTGCTGATTAGAAGTCAATGGCTTACGAATGCAAGGATGGAGAACCTTGTTTGCAAATACAGATATCACCCACTTCTGTATTTTTGATGGCTCGGAGTAGGGTGAACAACCCCATTGTTTTCACCAAGAAAAGCTATCTGCTTCAGCTCTGACTCTTCCTGTCCCACGATGGTGTCAACCATGACGTCAAAATCTGTGTAAAAGGTATAACCTCCTGCCTGGGTTTTATGCACTCAGTGTGCTGGGTTTGCATCAGTTCCAATCATAGCTTGAGGACCAGCACCATCTGGGTACTTTCTACTAGTACCCACTTTACCATCCCACTTTTGGAAGGAATACCATTACTTTACTATTGGGAGGACAAATGCTAGAGGGACTTGAGTAAGCCCAGAAAGAAAACAGGGCATGGATGCTGTGGTTCTGTCACTTTGTCTTTCTGCCCAGTATCACTTGAGTTTGGCAGCTGAGGTCCTCACCTATCTACAGGCTGAAAATTGGTGTAACCCTTTATGGACACATTTTTCCTTTGCCTGCTGGGACTCGGGAATTTTAACACCCTAACTTCAGTTAAATATATATGGACCCAAGGAGAAGTATCTTTGAAATTCTATCCTATTTTCAGGAGTACGCTCCTACTCTGTGCCTCTTTTTCTATGGGTTTGTGCAATCTATCTTGGAGGCAATTTAGTGCAGCTTTCCCTAATCGTGGAAAAGATTGCATCTGGGGAACGTCAACTGCATCCTGTCTTTCCTCCATCTTGTATGCCCCACCAAATTTGTCCATGTGTTCTGGAAAATTTGGCCAAGTTGAGGAGGTAATTTTGGAGGGTTCAATGGTGTGCAAAGGGCAATGGTTAAATAGATATGACCATGCTGAATCATTAGGTGCAAGCCCATCCTTAAGGAGAAACAGTAATAAATGCATGAAGTGCTAGAACTTAGAGTAGATGTGTTTTGAGTTGGTGATGTATATTCTCTGTGAATTATACTGTATTTGGTTTCCTGCATTTGGTGTACTGATCATCTCCTTGACAAAAAGAGAGAGAGAGAGATGACCATACTGCATCTGACTGAATGCAGTATCTTGAGAAATCTTTACCTTGTGAAGAACACTTCTGTTTATACAATTGGACTATAAAATTATAAAACAGGAAAGAGCATTTTTCTTTCTGATCTTGTTAATAAGCCACCCTTTCCAAGTCTTTACAATTTATAACTAAAATGAGTTCTCTGTTTCCAAGTCTTTACAATTTATAACTGAAATGAGTTCTCTGTATCACTGTACACAGATAGCTAATTAATACTGTAATCTACAATTATCTATGGAGCTGAATTGCACCTACTCTCTTTTAAGTGTGTATACAATAGCAAACTTGGTGTATTATCAAACCTCTCTTCTATATTCTGTCTTTCCATTGGAAAAATATAAATTAAGGTAGAAATATGCTTCACATCTGCCTATTATATCCTGGTTTAGTTAATACAGGACTCCAAGTATTAAAACAAATTTGACCTGAATAGCTAATATTGGTGTCATGAAATCCTGATGTCATTGTACATAGTCCTAGCATGTCATATAACATATTGCTCATAGTTCTATTCTGGGACGTTCATGCACAAATGCTGTTTGCAGCCGCCTGTATGCAGGAATATCATGTTACTTAAATGGCAAATTCTAACCATGCAGCCGATAATGTTACAGTGTTCTCAGAACACCTCAACTGTCTGTGGAATTGAAAGTTATATGTGAGCTAATTTCCTACAGTGCAAGTTTATTTTTATCATTAGTTTTTGAGGAAAATCTTATTAGAACATATATTTAAATTATTGTGTTCCATAGGCCTTCTCTGTGTTTTAAGTATTTATTATTTAATTATTTAATTTTTTGGTAGACTAACCCATTACCAAAGTCTCAGGACAGTTTAACAATGAAATGTAAGAAAATAAAAAAATAATTAAAACACTGTGTCCTAAAATTTATTTTATTTATTTATTTAGGAGACTTCTATGCCGCCCCATTCGCCGAAGCCTTGGGGCAGCTCACAACCATAAATAAACTTCAAAATAGAATAATATAAATTAACAATATAAATTAAGTCGCCCTGGCCAAAGAATAAAATGAATAAATAATATTAACAATTAAAATAACATTTGAATAAAAAGGTCTTTGCCTAACGCCGAAAAACAAGTAACGACAGCGCCAGGCGGACCTCTCTGGGGAGCGCATTCCATAGACTGGACGCCACCGCAGAGAAAGCCCTCCTCCGAGTACCTACCCTCCTAATTTCCTTCACGGAGGGTTCCTGGAGAAGGGCCTCTCCTGCAGATCTCAAGGGGCAGGCAGGCATATATGGACATAAGCACTCCTTCAGGTAACCAGGACCCAAGCCGTTAAGGGCTTTATAGGTCATCACCAACTCCAGCCTCCTCCCCCCCTCCCCCCTGCGTGGTGTTTTATCTTGAAGATTTAAAAAAATGGCCATCTAGATTAAATGCACAGCGTGAGGCATGGCAGAGATGGCTGCCACTGTGCATCCATACTGGATGAACATAAATCTCCAAATGGAGAAACTTACTTGCATCTGTGGTGGAGGGCATTGGATTGTGGCCTATCTATGGAATGGGCAACTCAATGTTCCCTCATTCCCTAACAGGAATGCTACTTTTCATGGTGCCCGGTGGCCAGCCCTACCCTGGCCCAGTATACCAGAAATAATGGGCTGCAGCAAACCAATTCATCCCTCATGTGTGTTTTCCTTTTTTCCAACTTACAGTTTATATAGTATGGTTTCTGGAGGTCCCTTATGGTGGTGTTTGGGGATTTTCATTTTTTGCCCAGTTTGTACTTAAAAGAGAAAAGAGCTGTTCACTTCTGTAAACCTCAGGATTCATCCAAGCATGCTGATACCTCCTACTTGTTTAGCTGCAGACACATTTTGGCTCCATTGCTGTCATCAGGGGGGCACTGAGTTCATGGTTATAGTGAGCTACTACATGCTGGTATATAGGTTTTTAGCTTCTTGTTGCAGAATTCTTTTCAGTGCCAAACTCCCAATGTAAGCATGAAATCCTACATCTCCTAAGGTAGGCATAATATTTCATACCTTCACAGTGTTGAGTATACACAGTGTTGAGTGTACATTAAGTAGTAATCACCAGTATTTATTTATCTACTCTACACTTATTTATTTATTTATTTATTTAAAACATTTTTATGCCGCCCCCATCACAACAAAGCCTCGGGGCGGCTCATAACAAAAAACAAAATATACAAATATAACAATTATACAACAAAAATATTAAAACCCGGTGCATCTCGGCTTAAAAGAGTTAAAATCCTATAAATACCAATAAATTAACAATTAAAATAAGTTTTAAATAAAAAGGTCTTAGCCTGGCGCCAAAAATCAAATAACGATGGTGCCAGGCGGACCTCTCTGGGGAGCGTATTCCATAGATGGGGCGCCACAGCAGAGAAAGCCCTCCTCTGGGTATTCACCCTCCTAATATCATTCACAGAGGGTTCCCGGAGAAGGGCATCTGTTGCTGATCTCAAGGGGCGGGAGGGCATATATGGACGCAAGCGTTCCTTTAGATACCCAGGACCCAAGCTGTTGAGGGCTTTATAGGTCATAACCAACACCTTGAATTGGGCCCGGACTTCAATCGGGAGTCAGTGGAGCTGATGGAGAACTGGGGTTATATGAGAACAACGCCCAGTCGCTGTCAGCAGCCTGGCAGCTCTATTCTGCACCAATTGAAGTATCCGGACCGTCTTCAAGGGTAGCCCCACGTAGAGCGCGTTACAGAAATCTAATCGGGAAGTTACCAACGCGTGAGTCACTGTCGCCAGGCAGTTGTTCTCCATTTTGATACCTAGATATGCACTAGATCTTGCTTTGGTTCAGAAGAACAACAGTTATCAACTTGCATTTTTAATTTCATTCCACTAATTTAGTGAATGATGTAAGTTTCAACAAATCATTTCAGTTACGTCCTTCTTACATCTGCATACATAACATTCCAGCAGTGTGTCATTTATGAAATGTTGACACAGGAAAGATACACCATGTTCATTGAAATGTGAGTTCAGCATCTAAAAATACCACAGATTTTTATAGTCCACTGCTTAGGACACTCACCATGCTAGCACTTACTAAGAAAACAAAAAGACAACACTAGGTTTCCATGGGAACATTGCATCAAATGAACCACTAGTATCAGGATCACAGGCTATGAAATAAGAAGAAATAATTGAGAAATCATTACAACAGAAACATTGAAGATATTTGTTGGCCCTAGAGAATTAAAACAATTTATTCCCAATCAAGGCACTTCCTTGGCTTCTTACAAGGTACTTCCAAATCATAAAATACAGATTTCTATACTGATCTTTAATAAAGAATACAATCCAACAAAAGAATACATATCACAGCTCTAACCACAGCTGCAGTGTTTTATTCTCTCTTTTAAATGGTGGGTGATGAGTTAAACAGTTCTCTAGTATGTGTACAATGTACATATGCTACTTCCATATTTCCTTACATAATGTGATAATGATCCACTTCAATATTAAGCATTTCCATTGTTATGTATAGTTGAAGTGACTATAATACAGCAAAAAATAGCACAAGATTGTGTATTGATTTACCATATCTATGTGACTGCCTATCAACATATATTATCTGAGCAATTTACAAAACAGTAAATGTGGAGTGTCACCACAGTCTTACTATTGATGGCTCAGGCTGAACTTTAATTTGCAAATAAAAAGGGCAACAATTGCTTTAAATTATGACAAAAGGTTGCTGCTTCTTAGTGTCTGAACTATTCTAGGAAATGTGACCTATTAATTTGTTTAATTAAAAAAGAGTTCAAAAAACATAAGAAAAGCTGTGCTGGATCAGAGAAAGACTCCATCTAGTTCAGCCTTCTGCTAATGTGGTTGCCTATGGGACATTATATTATGTAATTTATTGGTATAAGGGCTTAGGGGAGATTCTCCTTGATGGGAGCCCTGACTTAGGCTGGTATGAAACTCAGAGCTTTGCTTTGAAGTGAGCTTTGGAAGAGCTTAGGAATTTCTTTTTGAACCCTGCACCCCCGCCCAAAAGGCTTAAAATAGGGTTTTGTGTACATGCCAAAAAACATAAGAATTTGCAAAATCCTATTTCAAACATTTTTAAGGGGTGGGAGCCCTTAAAAGGATCCTTCAGAACACAACCTTGCGGGGTCGAACTGTTCATGTGTCAATGGGCTGCCTTCATTTTGGGGGCTACCCAATTAATCCCCAGGGTTTTGGGGGGATCACAAGAGTCTAGTCACTTTTGTAATTTACCCTAGGTTGATAGCACCTCAAGGAGCTACAAAAATCGAGGATTCCAAATGACAGAAATAAATGAGGTCTAACAATTCACCTATTTAGAAAATTGAGGCCTGAGGCCTGACAGTTCATCAAACTGCCCAAGTTCAAACCTCTGCTTTTGAAATGGGGCTTGGAAGGGGATAAAAAATTATGTTTTGGCAGGAAAGTGCACAGGCATATGGAGTTAATAAACCTGTTTGTTGTCTTGGCAAAAATTGAATTTTCAAGCTTTTCCAGAGCCCACTTCAAAAACAGAGCAACGAGTCTGACACTTAGGGACAATTGATCTCCAATATCCGAAGGATTTGGGACGTAGAAATTAGTCCCTTTTTGCAAATACTTTGGCATCTGCCAGAGGCTCGGAAAAGGAGAAAATACTTCCCTGTAGGCACTGGATTTGGCCAGCAGTCTCCTGCCCCAACTGGGGGGTTATCCAGACCCGGAACCCCATGCTAATCCGCCCTGCCAGACTTACATGAATCTGGCAGGGTGGTTAAAAAGAACACAGTGGTTAAACAGAGTGCAGATTACTGGCCTATTTTTTATTTTAAGGAGGGCAACCCTGAACAACCCCTGCAAACTATTTCAGTGGCTTTCTGAAAGGGCAGCTCATAACTGCCAGGACAGGGATCACAAAGGCCAGCATGCAATCATTCCACAAAAAATGTTTTTAGAACTGAAGTCCTGTGGGTCCAAAACAGCTGGAAGCAGGAAGTGGGGGAAACCTCAGTATTCCTGTGGGTTCCCCTGGGGACACCTGAAGGAAGGATGAGGGGGATGGAGGGGGGCATAGACCCACAATGTTCTTAAGTGTCTGTCATTAAGCAGGAAAAAGACAAAAGAAATGTGAGAACAGGTGACTGCCAATGTGCCCTCTGAGTCACCTGCTTTATGGGCGCCTTTAAAGAAAAGACATGCTTTCTGTATTGCAACTTGATGTCATAACCTGCCTTATAAGAAATAAAAACTGTTTACAATTGAACTCGGGAAACAGACCACTATGTTATTGAACACTATAATGTCTGTTTAATGTCTTTTTCCAGTTGTAGTCCATCTAGCCTTGTTTGCAATACGCATTTCATGAAGCTTCATTTTCCATTTCAGTGGCTTGCTCACTACTTTTTGACTGGATCTAATAAAGAGATCACCCTACTATGGCTCCTGCATTGGATTACTAACACAAGTTGTCTGTGTTTTTAATTTCAGAGACATTTCTTCTTTTGTGCTAAGTACCTGGGGAGGAAGGTTGGTAATGTGAATATTTTGTTCATCGAAAGAAATTGACAACTTCAGCCTTTTGAACTATATTTACAGTCTCACCTGTGAACAATGGCACAGATGTAATTCAGAATTCAGGGTGGGCTTGACTTATTATTAAATTATTAATATATGTAGCAGTGCACAAAATGTTTGATATTCCTGCTAAATAAATCCTTTGCTTGTCTTTTCCACTGGCAATGAACTTTTCTGTCAACAGAATACTACGCTTATCTACCCAGAAATAGATTCCATTGTTTATTGTAGTAGTATATTTAAATTTATATATGATATATATTACATATATTTATATGTTTATTTTTATATAAAAATCCAGTCCTTATAGTTGTGGAAGGACTGGATAGAAAATTTATTACATTTGTGCAGGGCTGTCCTCAGTGATACACCAAGAAAATCTGCTAAAATTTGAACACTAGTTTAGACTTTGAGCTGTGTTCACATTTACCATCTTTCCTAGAGTAATAACATCTGATTTATTTTTAAGGTAACCACTTTTCTTCTGTTTCATCAACTTGATGTAATTACTTAAAACGTAATTACTTCCTTTTCCTACTCATTTTTCCCATGCTGCATTTCACACTGAGAATTGCTATTCCATGTATTCATTTGCCACCAAGTTAAATAGGACTGCCAGGTCAGACATAGCCCTTTCTAAATACTTTTGGGAGGACAGAAATAGCTGTCTCAGATCTAGGAACTACCTTCACTTTCCCCATTGCATATAAAATTGCCAGTGTTAGTTTTTTGAGCAAAAGCTCTGCACCTTTATTGGTATTATAGTCATAAAACAGGAGACACATCTTTCCCCATCACTGTATCTTGATGCTGGGCAGAAAATACTTTTTGTCTATCAAAAATGTATAGAGTATCCGTGCATGAAAAGCTGACAATTGTACTAAATGCTTCAATCTTTTTCCAGCAGAATCTGAAATAGACTGAAAATTAAACTTGTGCAAGCATTATGAAAAAACCAGGTAGTTAACTAGTAGTAAAAGTTAAACACCAGCAAGAATATATTTTCCATTTCAGAACAACACAGCTCTGAGAGTGCCAATAACATATGACCCGCAGTAGCACATAATTTTTGAGCTGGAATAAGGTAAATGTGTGCTTCAGTGGCCCTGAAATGTTTGCACAACAGTGAAAGATGTACAATTCTGTGGAAGCAAAATGGGATGACTAAGTTGAAGTGCACAAATATGCATTCTTATAGAGATACAGTCCGAATAGTCAGATCCTCTGCAACATAGACTTAGGGCAGTGCATTCTGCGTTCTGTACAACTCATTTGGCATGGGTGGTTTACTCTGTTGACATCTATATTGCATATTTGTTATTTATTATATCTTAACCCAACCTTCTTCCAAGGAGGTCAGGACACCATACTTGTTCATCACTTTCTCCTTGCATGTTATTCTCCCAAAAATCCTGTGAGGAAGGTGAAACTTAAGAGGTCTAGAGCTTCACGGCAGGGTACTGGAACGTGGCAGCAATGAGGTGGAAGTATCCTAAAGTGATGGAAGGGAAAGGAACACTTCATGCTGCTCCTCTCTCTTTCTCTTTCTGGGTGCTCCTCTCTCTTTCTCTTTCTGGGTGTAGAAAATCACAACAAAAGACATCTCCCAGCAAGTTAAAAAAAACAAAAAAATGCACAACTCGAATGGCGCTTGCGATGTTTCTCCGATTTCGTATGTTAAACGCTGTATATCTCACCTACTGTGATAGTAACAGAGTCCATTTTTACTATCGCAGGATTCTACCACCCCATTCCCCCATGGGTCAACATGAGCAGTAGTACTGCAAGCGTTTGAAAGAAGGAAAACTGCCAGATCACAAACGCTACCATACCCTTCTTTCTGCTATGCTAGTTTTCTACTTGCGGGGAATTCTGACAGAGGGAGGATCTTACAAATCGCAGCAATGTATACTATTTACTTTAGAAACCAGCAAAGAGAGGCATTGAAACAAAACCTCGTGACTTTCTACTTAAATCTCGAGATTGAGAAGAATCGTGGGGAAAGAGCAGTAGCCCTAGACTTCGGTCGGGAAAGGCTACAGATGCTTAGAAGAGAAAAGCTGAAATCTCCCCCCCCCGTACCCCCTAATGGTACCGCCCTGCTCTCCCTCCCTTCCCGAGTCCGTGAAATGGCTCATCCAATAGGGGGGAAAGGGTGGGTAGAACTCCCGGCATGCAGCGTGTGTCCGTGCCCGGCCGGTGGCTAAGATGGCGACTCCCATGCATCGCCTTATTGCTCGGAGACAAGCGTGAGTGTGTAAGGGGTTTGGGCGGTGGGCATGTGCGACAGTCCTCTCAGGGGTCCGGCGTGGTTCTTTAGGGTGGGGCTTTAGAGAGGGTAAGGGGTGTTCTGCGGATAATGTTCAGGAAGTCAGTTTCCATCTGTTAGTCGAGAGGGTGCTCAGATAGAAAAATCGCATAGTCTTAAAAAAGGGAGAAATGGTGTGGGGAAGGGCTATGGACTTAACTGCAATATTTACTTCTCAGCTGCTCTTTTAAGAGGTACGTTGCGCTCGTTCTCTCTGCTAATATACATATGAATAGTGCTCTTTCCGTATCTATTTCTTATGACCATCTGTGCGAGGAAAGGGCTTGTACTTTCGAGATCTTGGTATCCTAAAAAGCCTTAAACTCGCAGCCACCTTGAACCTCGGGAATGCCAGTTCAGGGGGAATTGGTCAGTTATGTGTCGTCGTGTACTTCTCTCGGTGTCGCTTACTAGTCAGGGTTAACATTTAAATAGGGACCTTAGCGGTAATGCCCTTGTTCTTAATCTGCTTATATTACTTTGCTTAGCAACACCTGTCATACAAAGCTGAATGTTTGACATAGGAACACAACTCGGTTTGCACAAAAATAGTGTGTTCCCACACTCTTAGTTCTAAGTGTCTCTGGTTTCTGAGTGGTGCATTCTGAATAAGTACCACTTTATCGAATGCATAAGCATGAGAAACTTTAGAAAAAGTAACTAAACTTAGCAGTGTTAAGCTGGTAATTTATTCCCTCATAGCAAAAACTTGAAGGGATGTAATTTTCTTTGACCTGGTTTCCCATCAGGATCCCACATGTTGCTTAACAGACTGGAGTGTTCTGTATAGTCAAGTCAAATGGAACATGGAGTTTGGCCCAGTAACATTCAAAACTGTGGTGAAGTTTTATAAACATTGGCTTCTATTCATGCTGCCCAAGTATGTAATTAAATGGAAGTGTTTCCCAATTGACTTTTAAAAAGTGATTTAGAAGTTGTGTTATGAAAGCTCGTTGATGAATATATAGAAATGGCTGTAGCCCCAGAAGGGTCTGAACTCCTGTGAACTGAAGCATTTTGAGGTGGTAATATGATCTATTTTTTTTCCTCTTGGAGTTTAAAGGAAATTATGAGAAAGATAATGCCCATGCCCCCATTTTTGATTTGCCATGCTGCCTTTGATGTAATCAAACTGCATCTTGGCAAAAATTGAAATAAGCATAAATTGCTACTCTACTATCTGTATGAATTGGTCAGAACAGGCAGAACATCTGAGGAATGAAGTGAAATAGAAAGAGTGCATGTTCTTGCTTGACTTCAAAAATACACTGCTTGATATTATTTTTTTAGATGGCATCTTCAGACCTATCCATTTTTTCTATATTATTTGCTGTAGCTTATCTTTGAACATAAATGAAGGATTTACAGAATTTTTCTCTTATAGCACACAAAATTATCTAGATACACAGTTTAGTCTAGCTTTGGGCCTGGGTTCAACATGAAAACTGATTGCCTGTATAAAAACAGGAGTATGATGCTGATTGTTGAAGTCAGGAGAACAACTCTTGATACTATCAACAGTAATATATTAATGAACTGATCATCTAACCCAGGAACTGGGGCAGCATGCTTTCTTAGTGTTTCTGTCTGAGCCATTGGTTTCCAAAGTTGGTTCCGTGGAACCCTGGATCTATGCTATTGTAGTTAGGCTACAGAATTCTGGGACTCTGCCCCTCATGCTGTTCAGTTTGCATGAGAAGCCCATCTGTGGAATAGCATAAGGTATCTTTGGTATGTTGGTGACATTAGCTCTACATCTTTTTCAGTAGATTTCAAGTCAAATGGTGGCAGTACCTGAAGTCAGTAAAGGACTGGATGAGTGCTAATACATGGAAGCTTAGTCCAAACAAGATGGAGGTTCTGTTGGTAGGTAGGTGGTTATCTTTGGAACAGGATTGTACCTCTTCCCCTTAAAAAGTAGACTTGCAAATTAGAGAAGTATCAGACTTTAGCCTTAACTTGCTTGCCCCAGGTGGTATTCATAGCACAAAGTACTTTACACCAGTTTAGGCTGGTTTGCTATCTTTCCGTATATGCACATATAGGTAGAGATAGCCTGGCTGCAGATTTCCATATCCTGGTAACATCCGTATTTGGCTGCTACAGTGCATCTGAAGTGAGACTGTATTGAGTGAAGATTGACACAATTTTTCAGTCTTAAAACAGTTAAACTTTCTCCTAGTTTGTGCTTGAATGCAATACAAACTGCTGGTGTTAATATAAAGTCCTATAAAATACCACCATGACACCTGCTGTCATATGAAGCCATTCATATGTTGACCTTCGCTTTTTAAAGGGTTGCAGTTTCACACTGGTCAGAGCAGATGTTAATAATCCCTGCATCACCTTGAAAAGTTCAAGAATATACAAGGGTACAGTGGCTAGGCTACCTTAGTTCAAAAAGGGGTTGAAGCTGCTAAAGAGGACCTAGAGACACTAATGCTTTGAAGATCCAACTTAATTTTTTGACACACAATTATACTCCTAAGATATGAACTGACTTCTTTAGAGGAAGTGCAGCCCCATTAGACCAACTAACCTGTCCACGCAGGGCAGAAAAATTGTATAGACATAATAACTTTGTCATGGATAGATCATGTTTCAGCTGATGGGCTCTCATTCTGTCCATTATCAACTTGAAACAGGAATTCTGTAGCTCCACAGCCTTATCTGAATCAAAGGACACTGCTAGGTGTGGGACCTTGAAGCCCTGGCCCCCACATCTTTTTCTGCAGGCCCTGAATCCATGCTCCAGAACCCTAAGTATTCATTGGTGCCAGTGGCAGGTTTTTTCCCCCAGCTTGTTTTGCAGGGGATGATATCCAAGAAGGATTATAATTGCAAGCAAAGGGTTAACCCCTCTTCCTGCATAGCAATTAAGCTTAGGGAGAAAAAATATTTCTAATGGTGCCGGTGGGATGTTTTTTCCCTAAGCATAATTGCCAAGCAGGGGGATTTGCAGAGGAAACACAGCTGGTGAATACAATCTTTGTGCACTGCTGCTACTGCCACCAAATTCTTCTCCACTTTGCAATGAAAAAAATAAGTTGTTAAAAATGGAAAGATTGAGTCCCAGTTCTTTAGCATCCAGCAATGTTCCTGCCTGAGTGTGATACGGGGAATAAAGCTAGGTGTCATTAGTATGATCTATCACTCTAAATCTTTGGAGTAGTTATTCAGTGGTTATGTGTAGATATTAAAACTGCATTGAAGAGAAGATAAAGTCCTGTGGAACGTAGCAATACAATACTGTGGTCCATGGTCTCCCAGCATAGTGGCATTGGGACCTTGATAGCTTCCAGCATCTTCTTCTGGAACTGACTTTCCAGGTAAGACCAAAATCTTTGGAATGATTTCCCCATCAAGGACAGATAGTCAAGAAGAATACCATGCTATAAGCCAGGGGTCCTCAAACTTTTTAAATAGGGGGCCAGTTGAAAGGTGCCAGCGATGGGCACGGGCCGTCAAGGCAGTGTGGGTGGGAGGTGCAGGTCTGGGCGCAGCAACGTAGGGGCGTGCGTGCACTGAGATTATTTTCTCCCAGCAAGGTGCTGGCTTGCTCGCAAGGAGATCCTTTTCTCTGATCGAGTCCAAAACGATCTCCCCCTCGCTCGGGGAAAAGGATCTCACAGCTTGCTTGCAAGGAGAGCCTTTTCTCTGAGCGAGTCCAAAGCCATCTCTCCTTGTGAGCAAACTGGCACCTTGCTGCATGCGCATGTGTGGCGAGCTGTGGCAGGCCGGATAAATGGACATGGTGGGCCGGATCCAGCCCGTGGGCCGTAGTTTGAGGACCCATGCTATAAGCCATCAAAAACTGCTGAGATGTTCTGAAGAAGTAATAGAAATGCACCAGCCCATCCTTCTAGCACAGGTCATCTGTCAGGGCAATCAAAGCAATTCAGTGCTGGATTTGGGACAGATGTTGAGTTAAAACTGATATAATTTGTTTCACTGTGGAGTATCTGGAGCTGTATGGCTCACTGAACCCCAAATATAAATATTTGTCATGGTCTGTTAGGTAGAACAAGCTTCCCAATCTCCAAAGGGTTGGAGTGCTTTCCAGTGTTCAAGGTGGTCAGGAGCATTGTATCCCCTAATGAAACTGATGACCATGCTAGTCATCCATCTCAGAATAGGTGTTAAAAGCCGGGGAATCTCAATGGACTAGCAAACAGATTCTTTCAAGCACCATGTATCAACTGCAATTTATCTGATAAACTACTTTGGATACATACTTTGACTGTACTGCAGAACAGTGCCATTTAAGGCAAGGCAGATGCAAGCTATTTTGTCCTCAAGCACTTAACTAGATCACAGCAGACTACTGAGGCTTCCTTTAAGACTTAAAGTTTAAGTCATCTGGTGGGCCTACCCAGAGAAGAGCCAGACCATCCCAAGATTTACTGACACAATAGTTGTGTGTGCTCTAAAGATTTTTCTTAGGTTCAGTTGGATTTGATCCAAGCTTTCCATAATTTGTGTTTGATCCATCTGCTTCATGTGCTCCCAGCTTACTGGAATAGCATGGAGCCAGATAGAGGGAGGAGGTGCTTCAGCGTAATCCAGTCTAGAGCTGAAGCCATCTCTGAATTATACTTTTATTGAAGTCCTGTACACTGTATCAGCTATGCCAACAGCAGAGTCGCAGAAAATTCTCATGAATCCATTCAGCTCAGTCAGTTTCAAAGGTAGGTCATTTTAATGGGGCTGATGGGAATCAAAAGTCCCCAACATGTGGAGGGCAGCAAAATGGGGAAGGCTGGCTTTGTTAAGGGAACTGATCTGTTGCCAACGTTGAAGTCATTTCGGCACTCGGCACAGATGTTCCTATTTGCCCAGGCATTCCAGTAAGCTGCTTCTAATTGTGGTTGCATCTGCTCTTCTAAATGTTGTTGCTGTTCTGACTTCTGTTTATATGGTTTTACTAACTTTTCAATATATTGTACACAGCTCTGAAAGTTATGTTGAAGGGTAGCATGAACATCTATAGATATAGAAAAAAGGGTGATAGGTTGTGCATGTTTAATGAAATATGCTGACATGGCTGATTACAGTATATTTTACATATGCAAATAAACGTAGAAATTGTAGCCAAAGGGAAAATGTTAAACTTCTGCATAACTGAAATGAAAACCTCAATAACTCTTCTCAGTCTGTTCCTTTTCTTTTTAACTTCTTTGGAGCTTTTCCAGCAAGAAAGATCACAACTGGTCAAACTGGAAACAATTTGCATGCTTTTTGCTAGACATGCACCAACCATATTTACATGTATGGCTTCCAAGCAGTGCTACTTAATTTCAACATGTTTCCATTGAGACTTTAAGAATGAATTGTATTGCTATAAAGTAGAGATCAATTTAAATACAGAAAAGATACTTCCAATTAAATAGTTTCTGGATGGCAGCCCAGATGTCTGATTGGTTTTGCCTTTAATCAAAAAGCAAAAAATGTTTTAAATAAATAAACAAATGTATATTCTGTGCCTTCCAGGAAAAATCCCACACATAGAAATTCTCTATCAGAAAAAACTCCTAATTTCAATTTTTAGAATGCTTTTGAAGCTGCTTCTTTTGTTAATGAACTTTACTGCTTTTAATGAGACACTTGCTGCTCTTTAAACAATTGCTGCTCTGTAATTATATAGTTGTATTGTTAACTTTAAGTGATTTGTAAGTAAATGTCATGCTAGTGATTAATGGAGATAGTGTTTCATGAACTACATGTAATAGGAAGGTGTGTTTTACTTATATCCTACTTTTTCCCATTGTGGAGCTCAAGTTGGCTACATGTGGTTCTCAGATGGTCTCCCCTCCAAGCTCAGGCCAGCCCCAGACCTGCTTAGCTTCAATATGGTGATGCCTTATGTGTCTTTCATCATATTCTGTATTAGAGTAAGTGAGGGACTAATAACCTGTATATCATTTACAAGTAAGCTTTATATAGTTCTGGCTGCCTTTTTCCTACCCTTTTCCTATGTTCTGATGCTTTAATACTAAATAACTTTCCTTTACGCTTTCTTAAGGTGTTTTATATTGTAAGAGAACTTTGAATCACAACAGATAATCAGAGTGTAGCCTTTTCCATTTCTACCTATGCTGTGAAAACACATAGTTAAAGTATAACCTTCCAAATTTAATTTCAAACGAAAAATACTTGCTTTTGAACTGGCTTAATGCAGGGATAAGTTAAATAAGAATCCTGAAAAGTAAATCAGTTTTGTTTCAAGTGAGACAGAGTTTGCAATTCAGCAATTACTGGAGCCACTAACAAAGCCTCCCTTGTGGGGGAAGAAATCTGCATTGTTGGTTGGTATCCAAAGATTGCTGAAGTCCAGGTTCTGGTTCAACTACATTCAATGCAGTCAGTGATTTATGGATTATATTTAGGTTGGTTATTGTAAGCCTTTCATTGTGATTAGCAAAGAAAGAGAACCTAAAATACACTTCCAGACATGCAGTAGTTCTTACAATGCAGGCATAATCATGGGTTTTCCAAAGAATCCTTGTTTCAATATGAGATCATTCAGATAATAACTATGACTGGTGTTGTAGTACGCAACACTGGTTATATGTTGGTAGTATAAGACATGCATTCCAAGGTGACAATCACTAGTCTTAAAATAGTGCTGATTCTTTACTAATCATTCTTTGTTATTCAGTCTCTTTCTTCAAAATTATACTGTAGCTGGCTTGTCTCAAAAGCATCAGACTCTGAATAACATAATATATTAACAGAAGCTGCCAGCATGTGTGTGCTTTCCAGTGTTTTAATGATACGTGAGTGGTTAATTTCTTCCAGTTTCCCAGAAAAGAGAAAAAACAAAAGTCCTACACAAATCTGCGCACACTTCCAGTATAAATAATGTTGTATATAAAGTCTTCTCCCCTCTTTATTTCTTCAGAAATGTATACACAAGATTATGACTTACCAGTAGAGACAATGCTATGCGTTCTTATGCCTTAAGGCTATGTGTGTTCAGGGGCAGCCACAGACAAGTCAAGAGCAACAGAGGCACCTGGACTAGGGCAACAGGAGTTCAGGAAAGACAGAATCTAAATGCAGGTCTAAGGGAAAGTCCAGATCATAGTCATGGTACTGACTAAGGTCAGGAACCAGAAGACTGCATGAAGACAGAACAAGGATGTAGTCAGGAACGAGCCAAGAGTCGAGAACCAGGAGGAAAAAGCAGGAGTGTAGGTACCTTGAACAGGATAACAGGTTGGGAAGCACAGCAAGGCAGGATGTACAGGCATGGCAGGACGCAAGAGGAACCAGATGCAGTAAGGGTCAGGCAGGATGCAGGAGCTGAACCACAGCTCTCAAGAAGCCCTGTGTTACTGAGGCAACACCGCAGGGCAGGATACACAGGTGAGGCAGGATGTAGGCTAGGCAAGAGGCAGGCACAACAGCAAGGCAGAATGACAAGATGCAGGAGACATGACAGGAATAGTCGGCAGAATGCAGACACAGGAGGACCTGTGCCGCTGACGGAATACAGCAGGGCAGGGGACAGGACCGGTATTGCTGAGGCTAGTTCTGGAGGGAAGAGCTTGCTCTTATATAGCTGTTCCTCCAGACTTCCACCTGGTGCTGATCAGTAGCCTGAGACCTCCAGCAGGGCCTGGGACTGATTCTCCAAATATGGAGGTGGTTGCTCTGGTTCTGTCCACTGGAACAGCCCAGATTTATTTATTTATTTTTCGATTTATATCCTGCCTTTTTCCTACAAAGGGCTCAAGGCAGCTTACATCATTCTCCTCCTCCATCTTATCCCCTGACAGATCCTGACAGTGTGCCTTTTTGCGAACAAAAACTGTATCATGGAAAATAACTGTAACTGCTGGTCTCCTGTCTATCTTGTGACTACCATTGGTTGATCTTAGGATAAGTGTGCAAACTTAGCCAGCCTCCTGAATAGCCCTGTTGATCTTAGCTAACTGGGTACTTTGTAATAGTCACCTCCTCTTAACATATTTTTCTTTATATAGGGCACAATCATTTTCATGCTTAGACAAAAAAAGTCCTGAAACTCCCAGCATGCGCTAGCCAAAACCAGTCAAAATATCACAGAAGAGTGACAAGCATTTGAATTATTTGCAACTCTTCATAAGGCTTGATGGTACAACAACGTTGGGGTAAAGGCTCCAGAAAAGTACACCGGACCAGTTCCTCCGTTATACAATGGACTAGTTTGTTATGGACCAGCATAGCCATCTTGGAGAAAACTGTATTAGCTGACCAGTGCAGGAACAACTATCAAAGAGAAGACAATGTTCTCCCATTTGAAGGAAGGTTTTGCATTCCCTTCAACTATTAGTTCACGGTGGGGAATCTCAGGCCCAAGCGGCCAAATCTGGGCTTTCTCGGGTCTCAGTACTGCTCTCCAAATTTATTCTCCTTCCCCAAGTACCAACTGTTTGGTTCTTTCCTACTTTTGTGAAGCTTCTCCATCCCTGCATTCTAAAAGGCTGAAATGCCTTTTCCAAGGCTTGCTTCTAGCTGCAGGATGGCTAAACTGCAATATGCTGGCATGTTCTCTGTATATTTTTGGCCCCATCCTTTTTACCTTTTGCTCTGCTGATGACTAGAATGTAGGCCCAAAGCACATCTCTGAAGTTGCATTTGTCCTCTGAGCTGAAAAGAAGTGCCTCCCCACCCTCAGACTAGCTATTATTATGCAGTCCGGCTTCTGTATACTCGGGAACCTGTGTATTTTGCATGGAGCAGGAGACAGATCTGACCTAACAACTGGTATTTGTATTTTCAGAAACAGGAGTCAGCCATTGATTCTTTGTCCCAGCATGTTAGGTGTACTATAACTGTAAAAGCTTCCAGTGATTGGTTCAATGGACTGGTTCACACAATCAAATTAAGCAACCATAATACATGCCAGTCATGACAAACTAAGCCACCATTGTACATGTCGAGCACAGTTACCATAATCAGTGTCTAGGATGACTCGCCATGTCATCCATACCTGGGCATTATGGCTTCTTAGAGTTGGAAACAACCCTCCAATCATCCATGGGTTGTTGTAGGGTTACGGAAGTGTTGTTTTCTCTTCCATCATGTCAGCCAGGTTCAGATGACACATCAAGTTGTGACTGAGTAGTGATCATGGAAATTTTGCCCAGCACACACTGCAGTGTCAACTTTATTTTAATTGAATGAACCAGGTAATTTAGTCTGTAATTTGTTTGAGACTGAATCTAAGTTGCAGACCTCATAGCTGCATCTAGTTTGATTTTTGTACCTTTTTGGTATGGTATTCTCTTCCTGTATTTTGTGCCATGTAGCCTGTTGAAGGATTCTGGAAAATGTGTAAGCTTGCACACACTGTGATTTTTTTGGCTGCTCCTAACAAACATATTATCTGGTTATGGTTTTTGAGTGTATACCAAGTTTCCCAAACCAATTTATTTCTTACAGTGTCTTAGAAGCTAAACACTGCATAACCATTAATCCAAGAACAGACCTGCCACTACTTGTGTACACTTCTTTTATTGCTAGCAAAAGAAAAGATAATCCTTGCAGTACATGGAGTAACACATTTTATAAGACTTAGTTTTTGCTACAATAGACTTAACAGGAATCCCACCCCCCAAAAAAAAAAAAGAACAGAAGGAAAGTAGGATACAAAAAAGAAAAGGGACAGAAGAAGGGGTGAGAACTACAGATCAAGAGAGGAGGTACTTTTTTTAAGTTGTAAGGATGGAGGAACAGAGGAGTTGGAAATTCCAGAGAAGGGTTGGAGCTGTAAAGTGGAGGAAGTGACATAAAGTTCAAACCAAGGGAAAATGTTCATGGAGTAAAGGAGGCAAAAACAAGTGAAAATAGAATGATAGGAACAGGTCATGAAGCAAAACAATTGAAAAACAAAAAGAACAAACAAACTAGATCTACTAAGGAAATGGGAAGCCAGTGGAGGGAACATAAAGGAAAAATATGAGTGAAACAAAATGAAAGAAAAAACTGACATGGCAACAGAATTAGGACTGGAGGAAATATGGTGATGCTGAAATTGAAAAGAAAGGGATTCCAGTAGTAAAGCCAAGAGAAAAACCTGAATTAGGTAGAGATCAGCAAATTGTTGCAATGTTAATCATTGGAAAATGGAGATTTTTACTGTAGTTTTAATAAGAATACTCAAAGGATTCAAAGTTCTTATCTTAATAAAAGGGAAAAGAGGGGCCTTACCCATTGCGATAGAAAAACAAGAAGGTACAAATGCTGAAGATGTGGTAAACAACTGAGAGAATTAGGGTGACATCCTCTAGGTTAATGTGACAATCTCCTCAGTATAAATCACTTTAAAACTATTGGCATTAAATGCATTAAAATATACAAGGTTATCTTTGACTCTTAGTATACTGCTTTCCTAATTTTCTTGACAGCTAAATATGTTGGGTATTTAACATAATCTTCTTGCAATTCTAGGAAGTGTGTTTGTTCTCCCCACTACATAACCAGCAAAGGTATGTTTATAGAGTAGACGATACTGAGCATTTTTCTTAAATCATCCAAGACAAGTTCCCCTGATTCAGCTGTTGTCCCACACAACTATTTGTATCCCCAGTAGGATTACACATCTCCATCTGCATCAAGATGTATCTAGAAAGTCTAATGCGGCCAATATGTGGATGAAGCCTCAGGTCTGCATCTAGCTTGAATCTGTATATGATACGCTGCCCCCTGCCAAATCCGTTACCACAAGTTGAGCTGTAGAACATGATACAATTTAGTGAATTGAGGAGGAAAAAAGAGCTGGCATGGATGTATAATCTGACCTTGTATAAGCACATAGGGATGGTGCTCTTAATTTATTCCTTTGGTATTTATTTATTTTCAAGAATGTAGTTGAAAAATTTATACACACATTGAAATTGTGACAGGCAGCACTAGTTCTCAAGAAGGAAATCCTAGAAGGAGGAATGATGATTGTTTGATGTTTTTTTTTTTCACTTTCCTGTATTTTAAAAGGAAGTATTTTTTTCTGTATTTTTATAATCTTGAAGATTTAATCCAGAGAAGTCCAAAAGCCATTTCTCTCTAGAAACAACATTTTAGCCATCTTTTTATGACAGCAGAAAACATATGTAAAAGTTATCCTAGAACTTGCTGTAGTTCCTGGTGCCTCTTGCTGATGTGGAGTGGGGAAAGTTGAAGAAGTTCCTGTATTTGGTGTGCAGCATCTAAACAGGGTATTTTGTTTCCCTAGCACATTCCTGTTTTTACTATTTTTCCTGCCTTTGTGGAGTAAATGAGAAGGAAGACATGAATCTTAAAAAGCAGGGATCATAAGCCTGCAAGGATGCAAACACCCCTGCTAGTAGATTTGTTAAAGTCAGTAGGTATCTTATTGGGTTCCTGTTGTTGAAATGCAGACTATTCCAACTTGGCATTCTCCAGTTGTTTTGTACTACAGTTCCTGTGATCCTTGGCTATCAGCCATAATGGGTGGGGTTGCAGAGAACTGAGGTGCAAAATGTCTGGAGGGTACCAGGTTGGTGGATGCTTGCTAATGTATTACCCTTCAAAGTGTAGGTGTCATATGCCTGGTCCTGACATCTCCTTCAGCTTATTAAATAATTGTTTAAGAATTAGCTAGTCTTATGGCTTTTGATGAAGTAAGTTGTAACCCATGAAAGTTTGTGCAAATTTGTTAAAATGCATGAACAACTAACACAGCCTATATTTGTGCCTATATGTGGCCCAGTACTAGTCAGTTTGGAAACAAAATGGGGTCAGCTCCAAAAACACAAATGGTCATATCTGAGGAAACACCAAAGTATGAAGAATTGTAAATGTTCACCTTAGTGATCTACCCAGATCCCACCAAGGAAGCAAAGAAGATTGTGTATGTGTGCATGTGTGCAGCTCTCGTACTACCCATAACATTCAGGTAATTCTGGCTTAAAGTAACTGCAGAAAGTCTGACACGTTTGCCCCTTGTCAGGCAGAGAAACATCTCTTGCTAATCCTAAACCTCTGACAGTTTTGCAAAGCAAGGCACTAGAACATTTTGTTGCAGATTGTAGCCCTTTTTGGTAGCAAGCCTGGCTGGTCACTTGTCAGCTTGGAAGTAGAAGAGGGTCACCCAAAAAGAAGGAAGTAGCTTCTATATACTTGGGGGAAGGGAAAGACTTTTTATGTATGTCGAAGTATGCAAATTTGCAAATTAACTAAACAGAAACAAAACAGCCCAACAAGGACATGCGAGCTTCTTACAGAATGTTAATGGCAGTTGATCCTATGAGGATGAAAAAAGAAGAGTAACTCACTTCCTTGACTGGAGATCAGCTTCATGATTTTTTTAAAAGCCTTTTCTCATCTCTGGACTGGAAGCAAGATTTGCCCATAGGAAGCAGTGAGATTTCAGCACCATGACAACCTAGAGGTGAAAATTAATAGCAAAGAGAAGATTTTGTGTTCTGCCTAGCTCAGGTCTTATTGTGCATGAAAACGCATTTTGACACTTTAAAATATGTCTTTATTGGTGTCCAGTTCCCAATAACTTTAGCATTTGTCAAGGATAATGGGAGCTGTAGTCACTTGTCCTTTCTACGGTAGTTTGCTTTTGTTTTTTTAACCTGCCCTGCAGTTCATTGTGTCAGTCTTTCATATCTCATCTGCAAAACTGAGGATATATTGAACTCCCATCTAACATCTACAAATAAAATGTGCTATTAAAAGTCTACTGTCCAAGTTTACTAGAAGTCACCACTAAGTTCAGTGGGTATACTTCGTATAGGATTGCAGTTCTGGTATGACATGGTATGTATATTGGATGCTTTTATAAAGCAGAAAAATGCTTTGATTCTTTTAGATAGAAAATATATTGTAAGGGAAACCTATAATGGCTTTTTCTGTTTTGCCACTGTACTACCTGAATATCAAATCGATATATGTACAGTTGCCAGGAAGTGAATTGGGCAAAGCTGTTGTCAGGGAATGGCACCCTTGTACAGTAGCCCCATGGAAGAAGAAAAGAAGCAGCAATTTCTGCTGCCTGCTTTTCCTTCTCTGAGAATCAGTATGGATTAGACTTTTCCTCCTTCCAGTCTACTGTACTGAGAGAAGCATCAGGCAGCAGTAGAGGCTGCTGTGGTACTTTGGTACCATTGCCAGTTGTTTGCTGCCCTCCCCTCAAGCGGCAATGATGGCAAGAAGCAGCAACTGCTGCCTTTGTAATGAACACAGTTCTATAATGAGGATGAGGACAGCAGAGTGGAGAATTTGGCTTGGATCCAGAGTTTCCATGAGTGGAACTCCACTCGGGATGTTTCTGTCAGAAGAAGGGATGGGGAGGTGCCAGTTTTCTTCTTCAGTCCTCTAAAATCTACTCTGTAGAGTTAGGAACATGCCAGAACACTGTGGGAGGTAATGCTTGAGTGTGACAAAAAAGGAATAAATCATTGAAAATTATCTTCCTGCATTTTTTCTGTAAGCGCTTCCATTGGATCTTAGTTCCTTACATGTAGCTTCTCTGCCTGCTTCTGCCTTTTTATGCTTAGCTTCTCTACTCCACTCAGGATGGCCAGAGGCAGAGGACAGGTCTCTTGTATCTTTAACAGTGGTGTAGAAAAAGGAATGTCAACAGATGAAGCTTGTTATACAAGTGACACCTACTGAGTTCCCTCTTCTGCACCACTATTGAAGGTGTAGGAGCCTTGCCTTTTGCATCTGGCCCCCTTAATATCCTTCTCTGGTTTTTCTTATCAGCTCTTCTTCACTCTTTTTAGGAATGTCCCTAACACTTCAGTAAGCACTCTTCATACAGGACTTGACTGAATGTTCTTAAATTATACAGATAATAGTTGAAACATAGGAAGAGGTTTAATGGCTCAAATTTGAAAAACTGTAACCATGAAACTATAGTTGGGACTGGTATGCCCAAACTGCCATCTATTTATTTGTTTGTTTGTTTAGGGAACTTCTATGCCGCCCCATTCGCTGAAGCCTCAGGGTGGCTCACAATCATAAATAAATAACATAATATAAAACAATATAATTTAACAGTATAAATTAAGTCGCCCTGGCCAAAGAATGAAATAAATAATATTAACAATTAAAATAACGTTTGAATGAAAAGGTCTTTGCCTGGCGCCGAACAACAAATAACGACGGCGCCAGGCGGACCTCTCTGGGGAGCGCATTCCATAGATTGGGCGCCACCGCAGAGAAAGCCCTCCTCCGCGAACTTACCCTCCTAATTTCCTTCACGGAGGGTTCCCGGAGAAGGGCCTCTCCCTCTGATCTCAAGGGGCAGGCGGGCATATATGGATGTAAGCACTCCTTCAGGTAACCAGGACCCAAGCCCTTAATGGCTTGGGTCC